>NC_140541.1:12877449-13189949 GCF_057382185.1 Mchenga conophoros
AATTCACACTACTTTTCATGACTTTTGATGAGTCACGGAGCTGGTACTATGAGAAGAACTCTGAGATAATGCAAAGAAAAAGGCGAAGGAGAATCATGGATCACACGTTCAAGGAGAACCTAAAGTTCCATTGTAATGCATTACTTTTAGTGCCTTCTATACCATGCACCTATTAGAGACAAAAACAGAATTATATAAAAATGTCTTGGTTTTTTTAGCAATCAATGGAATTATACACAGCCTGAAGGGCCTGAGGATGTACACCAACCAGCTTGTGACCTGGCATCTCATCAACTTGGGTTCTCCCAATGATTTTCATAGTGTCCACTTTCATGGGCAGACATTTATACACAAGAAGAGCACCAGCTACAGACAGGCTGTCTACCCACTGCTGCCTGGTGAGAATGATATGTAAACTTAGAGTAACACCTTCTTCACCACATTTTAAACATTAGAATTCACAGTCTGCAGGATTTGGATTGTCAGCTGTAGCAGCAGAGAGAAAAGTTTCAAGTGAGTCCGTGTGATGAACTGTGTTCGCAGGGGGTTTTGCTACCCTGGAGATGTATCCATCCAAACCTGGCCTCTGGCAGCTGGAGACAGAAGTTGGCCTTAGCCAACAGAAGGGCATGCAGACACTCTTTTTGGTTCTGGATAATGGTGCAAATATAAAACTATCACTCTGCTGCATTTACAACATGATTTTCTACCCATTTTGACATGTTTTATATGTCTTACATTTTAATACTGAAATATTTCTCGTGTGTCCCCAAGACTGCTATCGTCCACTGGGTCTAGAATCGGGCAGTGTGAAGGATGGAGAGATCACAGCAATCAAAACTAGAGGTAGCTATACTACCTCTTGTCTGCAATAATTTATTTTAGCAACAAATACACTTCGGTACTACTTAACTCACAGTACATCACGAATCACTACTGATCTACTGATGTTGTTGTTACCTGGACTAAAACTAGAAGGGTAATCAAGGTCATTGCCTTTATGTAATGCAGGAAAAGGAGAAGGAAGAGGGAGGTCCTTTTCCATTGGGTGGAGATCAACTAAAACACTAAAAGGGCAGTGATAGCCAAGGAGTACAAAACTCAAGAGTAGCAAATAACATGATTTATTTACAATAAAACAAGCCCAGGGCATTTAAAAATATTAATAAAAACTAAAGCCAAGCTAGAAGTCCAACTTCTACATTATATTTACAGGTGGAACAGTCTTGAACAGATGCTCTAGCACCAACTATCACAGAAATCTTTCTTTTCACCAGTTGTGTCTCCAAATCCACCACCATATCCGACAACTTTAATTCTCATAAAAAGGACTTTTACTGTGGACTCAATGCACTTCTTATACCACAAGCTACATTCACCCCTGTCCCGCGTTATTTTCTGCACTTTGACCAATCACACTCTGATGGATACATCGGAGGCAATCGGCAGTTCGGTATCTTGTCAGAGGACCTGGGAAATTATTGCATGGTAAAGGTCTGTAATTTTTTCTGTCTTTTAAGGATACTGGGAGCCCCATCTTGCCAGATTGAACAATCAGGGTAAATACAATGCATGGAGCACAGACAAGAACAACAGCTTTATTCAGGTAATGTGGTGTAGATGTGATAACCTACACTCCCATGCTTACCATGCAAATACAGTTGTTTACATACCAGATGCGATGCAAAAAAAAGACACGAAATTCCACATTTTTCAGATGCAAACTTGTTGTTTAACATATACACACTGAAAGCGTTTCTCCTCACAAAAAATAATTTTCCTCCAACACTGGACTGAAAAAAGTAGCTGGTCCTGATGTTTCTAAACCAGAAAGGGAAGACAGAGAGATTCTGGGTTCATCCACTTCTCACAAGAAGGCAGCAGCAGGGAGAACTCCATGGTTTGAAATCCAGGAATTGAAGCTGTTTTACGACTGCTTGTACATGTTTCAGGATGTGAGCGGGGCAGTTTGAGCTCTTGTTGGCAAAGTTGGGACCACATCTGAAGAGGCAGAGAAATTATGTCTTAGGTAAAATAGTCAGAGGTTGGAAGTAATGAAGTACAAATACTTTGTTACTGTACTTAACTACAATTTTCAGGTATCTGTACTTGAGAATTTCTTTTTCTGACAACTTTTTACTTTTACTCCCTAGATCTTTAAATGACTAGCTGTACTTCCATTTTCAAAACAGCTTAGGTTTGGGATAGGTTACATTAGGTTCAGCTGTGTCATCTGTAGCGTTTATCATCTGGGGTTAAAGTGGAATGGTGTTGTGCACTCCCAACGCCAAGTATAACTACCTTGGCACAACAGTGCTCCTGCTAGCTAAAGGTCCAGCTGCTGTATTTTACAGGGAGAGAAAATTGTGTGACATGAGTTCACTCAGAGATGGAGAAAGATGTAGGAACACAAACAGGAGTGGGTAAGAAAAAGAGAGGTTAGATTTAAAGATAAAGACTGCTCAGTGACGCTTGATAAACTGCAACTTTAAAGCTTGTATTCAATGTCATAATTCTAATCACATATTTGATTTGTATATGGTGTGTTTTGATAAATTATGTATTATCATATTGTGAAATGTCTTGCAAAACAAACAAACCTACACAAACTTTATGTTCTTCAAATGTTGCATGAAAATACTGGGTAAACAGGTTAGTTTTAGTACTGCGGCGAATTCTTTATTAAAACACTGTGTGCGTCTGGTGCATAGTGGCTGTGCTGCTCATGGTCAGTGTTAGGTTACAAGTGCAGCAGAGATGAATTTGCATTTAAGTCAATGATGCTTATATTAATTAACTGAATTCCAGCTTTATACTATCTATTATAAACACCGTATAAAAAGTGTAGTGTCAGTGTAGGGGATAGACATCAGCCAAGATAGCTTGTGAAACTGCTTACATCATGTTCAGTTGTGTGAATCCACAAAGAGCAGCTGGTCAGCTGATTACAGCATGTACACAAAGAAAACCTACTGGAGCTCACGTTAGAAATTAATGTAAGTTGTGATTCTTTTCCCAACGCTTAGACTCTGCACAGATCTTAGAGTTTCCTTGATGTATCCCACTGAATCTGACTGTAACCCTTGACTGCACTCATTTTATTGTTTATCTGTGGAGGCACCCTCGACAATGTAGGCAACAGAAAATAGTGTGTTTGTTTGTTTTTAATTCTCTTTCACTTCATGTGTCCTACATAACATGTTCAAGCTAAGTATATTCATTAGAATTAGCATTTAAAATTAAATTCTCATGTACTAACATTATTTTATTATTATATTAATATAGCACAAGCCTCAGTTACCTTTGGACAAAAATGGTTAGTAGAATCAAAGACCTACAGTTTTTCTTACTTTGAGTGCATATTTTCACTTTTACTTGAGTAAAGAAGTTGCTTCAGTACTTCTACTGGAGTATTTTTAACCCAGCTATCCATACCTCTACTTAAGTAAAGTCTGTACTTTTGGCACCTCTGCTATTATTTAACTATTATCACTGTATACTCGATTTCGGTGCGCTATGAGCGCACCTGTCACCAAATGCAGCAGTTTGATTTGTCACATTTATTGTTCATATGGAAAAAATTTAAAAATCTATCTTTATCTGAAAAATAAATGCTGCAAGTTTCATCAGGCGAAATGACTCAGTTGGTGTGAACAACTGCATTAAGAAAATGTGGGTCTTAAAAATATTTTTACCGCACAAAATATTTGCACAAATTTTACCTGTCCAGTGTGTAGAAGTGTCAAAGGCCAAATACGTGGATCAAAACTCCTTTTTGATCCACTTTGATCTTATGTGGGGCAGACCAGCAAAACTGCCCTTTCTGCCATTGAACAGAAGTTTAACTGCACATTTAATTCCTTATACAGTGGGGCAAAAAAGTATTTAGTCAGCCACCGATTGTGCAAGTTCCCCCACTTAAAATGATGACAGAGGTCAGTAATTTGCACCAGAGGTACACTTCAACTGTGAGAGACAGAATGTGAAAAAAAAAATCCATGAATCCACATGGTAGGATTTGTAAAGAATTTATTCGTAAATCAGGGTGGAAAATAAGTATTTGGTCAATAACAAAAATACAACTCAATACTTTGTAACATAACCTTTGTTGGCAATAACAGAGGTCAAACGTTTACTATAGGTCTTTACCAGGTTTGCACACACAGTAGCTGGTATTTTGGCCCATTCCTCCATGCAGATCTTCTCGAGAGCAGTGATGTTTTGGGGCTGTCGCCGAGCAACACGGACTTTCAACTCCCACCACAGATTTTCTATGGGGTTGAGGTCTGGAGACTGGCTAGGCCACTCCAGGACTTTCAAATGCTTCTTACGGAGCCACCCCTTTGTTGCCCGGGCGGTGTGTTTTGGATCATTGTCATGTTGGAAGACCCAGCCTCGTTTCATCTTCAAAGTTCTCACTGATGGAAGGAGGTTTTGGTTCAAACTCTCACGATACATGGCCCCATTCATTCTGTCCTTAACACGGATCAGTCGTCCTGTCCCCTTGGCAGAAAAACAGCCCCATAGCATGATGTTTCCACCCCCATGCTTCACAGTAGGTATGGTGTTCTTGGGATGCAACTCAGTATTCTTCTTCCTCCAAACACGACGAGTTGAGTTTATACCAAAAAGTTCTACTTTGGTTTCATCTGACCACATGACATTCTCCCAATCCTCTGCTGTATCATCCATGTGCTCTCTGGCAAACTTCAGACGGGCCTGGACATGCACTGGCTTCAGCAGCGGAACACGTCTGGCACTGCGGGATTTGATTCCCTGCCGTTGTAGTGTGTTACTGATGGTGACCTTTGTTACTTTGGTCCCAGCTCTCTGCAGGTCATTCACCAGGTCCCCCCGTGTGGTTCTGGGATCTTTGCTCACCGTTCTCATGATCATTTTGACCCCACGGGATGAGATCTTGCGTGGAGCCCCAGATCGAGGGAGATTATCAGTGGTCTTGTATGTCTTCCATTTTCTGATGATTGCTCCCACAGTTGATTTTTTCACACCAAGCTGCTTGCCTATTGTAGATTCACTCTTCCCAGTCTGGTGCAGGTCTACAATACTTTTCCTGGTGTCCTTCGAAAGCTCTTTGGTCTTGGCCATGGCGGAGTTTGGAGTCTGACTGTTTGAGGCTGTGGACAGGTGTCTTTTATACAGATGATGAGTTCAAACAGGTGCCATTCATACAGGTAACGAGTGGGGGACAGAAAAGCTTCTTACAGAAGACGTTACAGGTCTGTGAGAGCCAGAGATTTTCCTTGTTTGAGGTGACCAAATACTTATTTTCCACCCTAATTTACGAATAAATTCTTTACAAATCCTACCATGTGAATTCATGGATTTTTTTTTCACATTCTGTCTCTCACAGTTGAAGTGTACCTCTGGTGCAAATTACTGACCTCTGTCATCATTTTAAGTGGGGGAACTTGCACAATCGGTGGCTGACTAAATACTTTTTTGCCCCACTGTATATCTCATATACAAACTATTTTAACAGAAAGAAATCTGTCATCACAAGTCTTAAATTTTAAAGAGTAAATGTGTAAAATTACAGAAATCTATAACTGAATAACTTTGTTTAAGTAGGGATGACCATGGGGGACATCTTTATCAGCAGGAAAAGCTGTGAAACTTCTGAAAATACAATTAAAAGTGCAAAATTTCTTTTCTGAAGACATCCAGTGGGACGGACTGGAGGCTTTAGCGGGCCTTATGTTTGACACTGTGCCTTAATATCTACTTTCCCCTACACAGGTAGACTTCCAGCGGCCAGTTGTGATCAGCCAGGTGGCAACTCAGGGAGCCAAGCAAATGTTCTATTCCCAGTATGTGGTCAAATATTTGATCTCCTACAGCAACGACCGCCGGAAGTGGATCTTTTATAAAGGCGACAGCGAAGGCTTTAGAAAGGTGGGGGGGAAGTTTGATCACTTCCTTTCTTTAATGCAGAGACCTACAAACTGGACAAGCTTGGGAGCAGCTATCTAATTCTCTCACTTTGTGTCTTATCCTCTCTTACCAGGTATTCACTGGTAACCAGGAAGCCTATGGGACAAAGACAAATATTTTCTTCCCTCCCGTGATTGGACGATTCATTAGGCTTCACCCCATTGAATGGTACAACATGGCAACAATCCGCATGGAGTACTTTGGCTGTGAGCTTGATGGTAAGCCGGTACAGTAACAACGATTTTAGTAAAAAAAAAAATTAAAAAAAGGTTTGGACACTGTGCATTTCAAACCCCAGACTAAATGCATAAGACTTTAAACTGGCTGTAAGGGATGCTGTGAAAATTTTAAAAGTGTATGTTATGATCAAGTGAAAGGTCCTGAACATTTCTGATCTCCTGCCTCAGGCTGCTCAGTGCCTCTTGGGATGGAAAGTGAAGCTATAGGGGACATTTACATCACAGCCAGCTCTACAGCCACTAGCTGGTACAATGGACCCTGGAAACCATCACTCGCACGCCTCAACAGACAAGGTGCCGTCAACGCATGGCGGGCTATGGTAAATGTCCTAATATTGCCGTGATAGATAAAACAGAAGTGCATTCAGATTTAATGTGAGCATCGCGTAAAAACCAGTACACCTACAACACTTAAAAACCCTTGAGAATTTGCCAGTTCATTAGCATTCAGATTTTTCCTGATTGCCTCTCTTGTTTCTTCTCCTTCTCAGTATAACAACATGGACCAGTGGCTTCAGGTAGAACTGCCTCAGATTAAAAAGATCACAGGTGTCATAACCCAGGGAGCCAAGTCTCTGGGGAAGGAGATGTATGTCATGTCCTACATTTTGCAGTACAGTGACAATGGGATAGAGTGGAAAGAGTACACGGATAGTGAGGATGAGCCTGCCAGGGTGAGCCGTCCAACATGTTGAGCAAGTAAACTTGTGTTTTCACTGAGTGAAGTAAAGAAGTGATTGTAAACAATTCCTGTCTCTCTGCTCACATCAAATCCAGGTTTTTGTGGGAAATACAAATAACAACGGCCACGCCAGGAACTACATCTACCCTCCCATTTTCTCCCGCTTTATCCGAGTCATCCCCAAAAGCTGGATGACCTCCATCACCATGAGAATTGAGCTACTTGGATGTGACTTTGAGTGATAATAGATAATAGATCATACAGGTCAGCTCAAGCATGCTCATGAATATGCAAATAAATGGACATGAAGCTAAAAAGGTAACATAACATAGAAATACCAAATCACAGCTAACATGAAAAAAACTCACACATGTTTGTTTCAGACTATTTGCCAGATTTGTCTTGTAGCTTGAGTAACTCAGTGAATTGTCACTTGTCACTATGATTTTTTATTTTTTGGAAGTTGCAATCAAAGTAGTAAAAAGTAGTAAAAATGTAATGAGTAAGTCGGATTTGTGTGTTTTATGAAATACTAGTTGTATTTTCAAGTTTATATGCAGTATTTTATCAGGAACAAATATTGATTCATGTAAATATGTAAGCAGAGAACGAATATGTAATTTATTTCTAATAAATACAATATGCATTGTTTTTATTCGGTGTCATGTTCAGTGATGGATGGACGGTTTGCATGACTGAATACGCTGTACAAATGGAGAGCCTTGGTATCCCAAGCATGAGTGTGGGAACGCTGACATCTTCTCATGTCCTGAAGGTCTCACTTTTAACACCTCTGCTGGGGCCAAGCCTTGGTTAGCAGCACGAGAGTCAACAGACACATGCAGCTGCACACACGTTATGTTTATCCATTTGCTGATCATGTTAAACGGGGCACCAGAGGTGTGAACGTCTCAGCATGTTTGGATTACTTTGCTACTGATCTATGGAGGCAAATCAACTCACAAATCAACCCCCCCCCCCTTTTTGCACAAGTCGAGGAGCGTGTCAGGTTACACTGTGTGTTATACTTGTATAACTATGCATGTGACAAATAAAGAACCTTGAACCTACTAATACTACTACTACTGATGATGATGATGATGATGATGATGATGATGATGATGATGATGATGATGATGATGATGCAGCAATAAGGTCCTGAGTTCAATTCCACCACCCGGCCGGGGTCTTTTTGTGTGGAGTTTGTATGTTCTCCCCGTCTTTGCGTGGGTTCCCTCTGGGTACTCTGGAAATGAAAGCAAAGGCGATATATTGAGAGCGCCCTCCTTAAATTGTACTTGCTGATGTAGATTACACTTCAGTTCAAAATACAACTGAGGTGAGATTTTGTTTTGGGACTGTTGTATTGCTGAGCAAAGATCAGCCGCAACTGTGAGATTCCACCACCAGATGTCACTGCAGTTTCACGATGGCTGAAAATCAGACCTAGACAAAATAAGAGCCCCGGAGATCATACAGTGCAAAACGAGCTGTCTCGTTGGATTATGGAGGTCCTATCTAGTGATGGGATTTCCGTCTCTTTTTAGAGAACCGGCTCTTTCAGCTCGGCTCACTAAAAAGAGTCGGCTCCGAACCGGCTCTTCAGGCTGTTTTGTTGCTTTAATTAATTTATTATTAACAATAATATAAAATTATGCACAAAAGGACACAAGTTTTGAAAATGTCAAAGATAAATTTTACTAAAGAGCAGGGGAAGAGTTGGCTGCCTTTAGAGACCTCTTTGCCCAGAAAAACACAAGCACACATATATATTCAAATAATTTTTTTTTTAAAAAGTTCATTTACCTGTTACTACCACACACCAAATCCAGTCGTTGGTACTTGCTGGCTTGTGTAGCCACTAAATAACAAAAGCTCAACACTGCACGTAGCATCCTGGAGCACTTCTGTTGTCTTTTGTACGTGCTATGGAGTTTTTACGTGCTTCAGGGTTTGTACGTGTTTTGAAGTTTGTATGTGCTTTGTCTCTAGGGGCCACTGTAAATATACTTTTATTTATTCACTCCACATAAAATGTAATGAATAAATCATATAATACAAAAACCAACTATTCACATTTCAACTTTTAACTATTTAAATTTTCAGCTTTTTCCTTTTAAACAAATTTAAAGTGAAACAACACAAAACACTGCAAACCACAACACAATTAAATATAAATTAAAATATAAAAACAAAAAGAAGATGCATATTCTCTGTCATATGGGCCTGCATGAATAAACTTTCTGAATCCTTTATCATCTGCAACTGAAAATAGTTGTGGATGATTACTATACCTTTCTAATGTGACGTTGTTGTCCCTGGCGCTCTTTCTCTGTCTCTCCCTCAGCTCTGTTCCTGTGCTACTGCGAGTCCCCCCTCTTCCCAACGCAAAGCACAAGGCTCGCATGCGGAGTGAAGCGGAAAATAGTGCGAGAGAGAGGGTGAGAGAAAGGGGAAAAAAACCATGGCCTGCGATAAGGAGCCGGCTCGCGTCGTTCACTCAAAGAGCCGGCTCTAAGAGCTGTTTCGTTCGCGACCGATACATCACTACTCCTATCTGAGTACAGTGCAGATTATGTAACCTGAATAGTGTTCTATCTATAAAACCAGAATAAATTCCCATTTTTTAGAGAAATTATTCAATAACTTGATTTTTTATGGGATCTGTCAGTGTTTTGTCTCTTTGTGAATAACTCTAGCAGCAAACACGCAGTTTCCCACTGTGTGAATGAAAATCAATCACTCACAGTAAGGCTGAGATGTACCGAGTTAATCATTGATCTAAAGATGCCCCACACTGATCATACTCTCATTTCATTTCTTCTAAATGCAAAGAGAGGAAACGCAGTTTGATTATAGAAACTTGGTCATTCATCAAAGATGAGGCTATAGATCATCACAGTAGGGTGAGTAAGTATACTTACTCACCCTACTGTGATGATCTGCCCGGTGATAAAATATGAAAAGCCCTGACTCGTGATTATAAATATCCCTGCATTACACTTCTGCCTGGCAAGTGACACAGAAGTTGTTTACAAACATACTTTTAAGAAGGAGACGTCAGGGGACCGTAACTTTAACCGGGGGAAGCTTTATTGGTAATGGCGAGCGCGTAAGAGATCGCGCACACACATACGCTTCCCCTCCCTTCCCTGCGTCTCCGCCCCCACTCCTCAGGGCTCGTTAAAAAGCGCCAGTCCTGGACCTGGAGGTTAGATAAAGACCTGAAGCACCCTACGACGAAGTGGGACTTTACGCTGAGGGCCACATTTATTTATTTAGAAGTTTTCACGACGTTTCTGGATCATTTCTAAGCGAACTAGTGGAATCATGAAGTCCCCAAAGCTGAAGCCTCAAGGTAATGTCGTTTGTTTTAAATATATATGTATATAAATATTATCTTATATATGAGTACGATAACTGAATTGCAGTTGTGTTTATATAAGAATAGAATAATGTGCTACGTGAATGATTTTCAGACCTGAATCATAACATCAACAGTTTGCGTAACATTTTATTTCAATTTTGTGAATTATCCCCCCCCCTTTGCAGCCAAGTTCGTCAATGAGGAGGATCTGAACGATGTGCTGTGCGAGTTCGACGCGGTGATCGAAGACTTCACATCGCCGGTGGAGAGGCGACACTTCAGGTACGACGAACACCTGAAGACCATGAAGAGGAGGAGCAGCGCCAGCGTCAGCGACAGCGGCATCAGCGACACAGAAAGTAAGTGGGCAAGGATTGTGATTTACTCTCGGCTCACCTGCTCCTCAGTATTACCATGGTTATCTAACCAGTGGAAAGGTTCAGTGGCGCGACTTTGTTGTCATCCTTAACATGGAGCAATTAAATTGGACCCCAGACAGTCAGGCAAGAGTTACAGAGTGTCACAAAATAATGACACGTTGTACTTCTCTGCAGACTGAAGACACAGGGTTTGTTATCTCTACAGTACCACTCCTCCTATAGCGCACTGTATGCCTTGGGTGTGTAGTGTCTTATCAGGTACACTGTAAAGTAGGCTTTATGTAAAAAACATGCAAACTCTCTAAGTAAGGAAACCTTTTAAAAAAAGCCAGGTTCACAAGCTTGTTTATTTTGAGTGTACTTGGCTTGAGGAGGATATGTCACATCAATGTAATATAGTACACATAAACATAAGAGAGTGTTATTTAATTTTAATTTAGTATTGCTGATTAATGTCACAGTGGCCCAAATACCACACAGTTACATAAACGCTAGCAAACATTTGACCATCAACTAAACAAGAAAACTGAGCAGGAATCATTATTCTCAACAGGAGGAAATGCTAGAGACCACATTCCACATCCACAAGAAGTGCAAACACGACATAACTGGAATCGGGATCACCACACTGCTAAACTTATTGAAAGTTAAACATTAACATTCTCACAGGTGTATGAGGTACAGATAAGCATACAGGCTATTTTGAATTGATTAGGGTATTGTTTGCATTTACAGTGCCGCATCCAGAGGGCACCCGAGTCGAGCGTCAAACTGTTGCATACGCCTTCATGTATGCTCGCACGCAGGGAGAGTAGCAGTGAGAGAAAATCCCTTTCTCATGCTTCAGAGATGTTGGCGTCACGTTGAGCTGCATATTTTGGCACACCTGCCCCTATTTTGTGGCTGCGTCTCTAAGGGTTTACTGTCATATGTTACCATATCACTCTACCATACAGTGTCTTAAAAGTCTAGCTTCCCCCATCTGTAGAGCCGACTTCAGGCGGGCAAGTGGGATATGCTGACACACAGAGAAAAATATGCTTCATGTCCCCATGCGCAAATATACTTTTCCAAACACATGCCAGTGGGTTGGGCCGTCTAAGGGAGGAAAGAGGGTGTACAGGTTTGATGGCCAAACAGTCGAATGTATGATATATACTAGAAAGAGAATCAGATGTTTAAAACTAGATAATTGCACAATAACAGGGGCCATTATCACTAATGATCTCGCAGGGAGCAACATCAGTGATACAAACACAGGGAAGGTGTTTGAACACATGTCTATGGCACTAATGAGCTTGCTGATTTGATCAGTGGATCGGATTCCTGCTTGAACCCTGTCCTCTCCATGGTAGTGAAGTAATGACGAACGAGCTGTCTCCCACAGGGGTCATCTATTGTCTCAAAGTCTGATGGATGTATTGACTGTTGAAGGCGTAGATAGATGACAAAAAAGTCTTGGAGCTGCACCCTGGAGTGTCAGTGTGAGTGAGAGAGGCGACAGAGAGCCACAGAAAGTGGTATGAAGAATGTAGGAGTGAATAAGAAGGACAGACAGACATGAATATAGAGCAGCAGAGGAAGCTGAGAAATGAGAGGGATTCAGGTTCAAGTCAAGTGCAGACATTAAGGGCTCATCAGTGTGTGTGTGTGTTTGCATGTGATCCACTTGCACTTCCCGCGTGTTTTGCCTTTATCCCATGTGCAATTTCCCACAATCCAGAGTTGCGGGAGAGGCATTGGTCAGAGAGGCGGGAACAAGTGGGTGCTTGACATCTCAGACATGGTGCAAGATACACATCGGCATCTTTAAGTGTAGCCTAATCTTAGTTTGAGCACACACACTTCACAGCTACACATTCATTATTATCAGTGTGGTTTGCACTTCTACAAAGAATGATATAAAAAGTCTCTCATGCTGTCGGATAAACATTTATCCCTATCCAAGCTACACCCCGACAGGTCACTTGTCTGCCACAAGCAAAGATTCTCACTCACATTCACACAATTTAGAATCACTAGTTAATCTAACCCCACTAACTGCAAGTCTTTGGGCTGTGCGAGGAAGCCGGAGCAGCCACACAGATGGTGGATTCAAACCCAGAACCTTCCTTGCTGTGAAGCAAGAGTGGTGGTTTGAAGTACTGTGCGGCAAAATAAAGGTGACTATTAGATCATTTATGTAAGACTCTGTGTAGAGATTTGGGTGGTGCATAAGAAACACAAACAGTATCCCAAATAAGAGCGTGCTCTGCTGTTTTGAACATGTCAAAGATAAATCTTACTAAAGAGCAGGAGAAGAGTTGGCTGCCTTTAGAGACCTCTTTGCCCAGAAAAACTTTTGATATTACTGTCACTAACAGCCTCAGTGGTGCTTTAATCCATGATTTATGGTCATCGAGACTTTTTCTTTTTTAGCTTTGAAAGTCATCCAGAAACTTTTGCTGCTAGAAAAACAAAGACTTCCGTAGAGATTCATTTTAACACTTTAGTTTTTGTGCTGTACCCGCACGTGTTTGTGAGGCATGCACGCGACAGCCCATAGAGAAAGGGTGTCATTAGAGGAGAATGCGATGATTACACACTGAAGCTTGTTCCACTGACACAGATGTAGAGAAAAGTGAGTACTCGCTTGATCTTATGTGCCTGCATTTTCTCTTCTGTCTCTTTCTGACAGGTGCCGAGTCTCTCAACAGAAACAGCTTCAGCTTCAGCGACGAGAGACTGAACTCGCCCACCATGCTCTCCCCCATCACCACCACCTCACCTCCCCTAATGTCACCAAAACGTGAGTAAAAGCCCTTGAAAACTCATGGACATAAACAAGCTATGTATTGTACTGTATATGTAGTAATGAGTGATTGAAGAAGCTTATATTTAAACTGCTTCAAAATCGTGATTCTTTCTGCGTGTCTCCATTGCAGCCAAACTGGGCGACACTAAAGAGCTGGAGGACTTCATCGCTGACCTGGACAAGACACTAGAGAGTAAGCACTAATGCAATCTGGCTGTCAGAGCCCCATGATAAATTAGCCTGCATGCTGGCGCCACCCGCTACTCGGGATTAACCGGAGCGTTTGTTCCCTGTGTCGGCTGTGTTAACAACTGCTCATAAAATGCCATGAGAGCCACCCCGCAGGTTTCTATGAAACAATGATGTGTCAGGATTATGAAGTGGCTGAGGCTTGCTATATGGACCTCCAGGCCTCCAGGGCCACACTGGAGAGAAAGGCTGCGTATCCCTTTTCACCTGTCACTCAGCTTTGAAGTGCAGATCATACACAGTGGAACGCTGCTTTATAAATTTCATCCTGGTCTATTCTTCCCCTATCTCTTTCCGTGTATACAGTGCATGGTACATATACCCTGTACGGAGGCATTTTCCTCTGGGCTTTTGTTCTTTATCCAAATTGATCCTCTTAGTGTAGAGCAGGGGTGTCAAACTTATTTTAGTTTGTGGGTCACATACAGCCCAGTTCAACCCTCCAAATCATTCCTATTACTTTCTTTTCTTTTCATGTAAAGTGTAACTCCAATGTGAAAATATCTACAGGTAATAAAACATCTATTTGTAATGATAATGATGAGATGTCTTTAGAAAAACAAGTCAGTTTGAACAATATGTGGTGGTAGTGAAGCAAAGAAACCCCCACCTTACTCTCGTGTAGCCTTGAGTGATGTCAGGATAAACTGCAAACCCAGCAGTGACCTAAATAACAGCTGTCATCACACCATTCATTCTTATCAACTAGCAGCACAGTTCTTCCAAATGTAAAAAGCAGTGAAAATTCCAAAATTTATGCCCTCCTTGTTGCAGTCTTTGCACTCTGCAAAGCCATTCAGTGGGCTGAATCTGGAACCTCTGCTGTATATTTGGCAACCCAGAGGTAGGGAATGTTCCGTGGTGTATGCAAATTTGTCATCTCTAGCCTACTGGGCTTTAATAATAATATTTGACCTGAGTTGACTTGGAATGCACAAATCTGTAACCTGAGAAGGCAATTTGGTAGCTTACACTATGTTAGGCTAATAGACGGCTGGTTTGTGCTGCGCCTCCTCTTTGCTCAGGCCTTGTCAGAGTTGGAACTTGCATCAGAGAATAAGGAATGTGTGCCGGGTAAACCCTGTCGGAAATTTCAACTTTAAATGTCAGTATTGGAAAGAGACAGGGGTGGGAGTGAGGAACTTTTCTTATTTCCATGTCTGTTCCTTGGGCTCCCTACTCTGTTTTAGCCACTGCACATCCGTCTTTCGCAGACATCCCGTCTGTCTGTAAAGTTGGACATTCAATTAGCCGTTCAGGCAGTCAGCCAGCTCCTCTGTTAGCAACGGAGTGTGGTGTGTTTATTGGGGCCACCAGTGTTTACGATGAGCAGCCTGTAAAGTTGAGCGTCCACCATTCTGAGAATAGAACCAGGAGCCAGGGAGTCCTGCTCTAACCGTGTCCGTCTCTGTCTGGTCTAGGCATGTGACACAGAGGCCCACAGTCAGCTTGGAGCCTGGCCATGAGGGAAGGAGGGAGTGTAAGTCTGGAGGACCCCCCTTGAACAGTTAACATGCACCTGCCCACCCCTCACAGAAAACCACCCAACAGGATGCAGCTGGATGGCGGAGCAGCTGCCAAGTAGCTCGACCACAGCATCAGTTCCAGCCGCTCAGCGCTCCCAAAGTTAACCCAGCACTAACTTCAGACCACATGGCTGTAAAGACTGCAGTCAGGGTTAAGATTAGCTTTGTAGGACAAGAATACTGCGCAGCCATGAAGTAATGGACTCCCATTAAAGGTGCATTCGTTGTTTGAATTACAATTCATCCTGCCACAGACCAGATTACACTCCCTCGTGCAAAACTTGAGCTGGAAGAGTTATTTTAAAAATGGCTTTTTATAACAGAAAGATATTTGTATTTTATAGAGCTTCTTATTGTAAATATATCTCTCTTTTATTGTGAAATCTATTTTTGTATCATATGTAAATAATAACTGCTTCAAATTCTATTTACCTTTGTTTTGACAGGACAGTCAGATTAAGATTTGACAAGTTGACTGGAATAAAGTTGATCAAATGTGAACTAAAGCCGTAACCCACTCTGAAAAAAACTGGAAAATAATGTGTGTATTTATACAGCTACTACCTGCCTGCGATAACATAAAACGATTAAAAATTGTTCTTTTATTAGCACGTGTCTTGTCTTTTTTTTTTTTATTCTGAGCTTCAGTTCACATCTGAAATTAATCTGCTTTTGGATTTAAAAAATCCTGGAAACTCCCCTGCAGGGAGGTGTTTCCAGAGGTAGGCAACCACACTAGGTGTACCTGCTGTCTTGCAAACTCTACTGGTAAAGCAGTGTCGATCTGTCAATGGAAGACCACCAACACCACATGCACAAATGGCCCTGTGTGTTTCAGTGACCTGATCACTCACTGTTTATCTCTGAAATTAAAGCCATTGTAGGCAAAACAAACAAGATCTACACTGAGTGTCAAATGTTTCTTGGAACATCGACATAGTTCTCTTAATGTGATCCATCAAAGTGAATCACAAACATAGACTACATAAAGAAGGGCAGGAAGAGCCTTCACTTCCTTCTAAGAATGTAATACCTACATGCAAAACTGCAGGCACAGTGAAAGATGTGTTACAAGTCTCTTGACTTCTGTGCGCATGAATCAACCACTCGGCAAAGCTGAGTGGTTGATAACTTCTTAAGCAACACTGTGTCTATTTCCAGAGGTGGAAGGAGATGGGAGGGCGTGACCCCTTTCTGGCTCAGTGGCAGCTGTGACTAAAGGAATCTGATGTCTGCTGACCAGTAGAGGTCAAAGGTCAATAACTACGAGTAGTTATGCCTCCTTACTGATAGTGCCGCAGGTGTACACAGAAGCAAGTCTTTACACTTACTAGGCATCTCTGGGCAGTTAACTGGGCAGGTTTTTTGTTTAAAATTGGACTCCCCAACTAAATGACTTCAGTGGTCAAACAGGCATAAAAAACACGTTCACTTGTATTCTTTGCTCAAGAAAATGTTTAAAAAGATTTTCCCATCAAGTTATACACAAGATTATATGATTAGGTTACACATTATGGCGTTATTTATGGGTCCGTTCAGAGCGCCATAATCAACAGACCACCAGAGCACTGAACAAATGCTGTGCTAATTCATGGTATGAATATAGAAAACCAAGACTAAAGCACTTCATGTTCTTTCTATAATATGGCTGCTACTACACAGTTATTGGCTCTTTAAGGGGACGGGGAGGATAACAGAATTCACCAAAAGATGTCTATTCAGGATTCCTCGAGTCCAGCCTTTCCCCCTCTCTGTCTTTGCCATTGAGATGATATTATTTTTTTCTATTCTGATCTCACATTTCCTATAATCTAACTAGTCTTTATTGCTAGCGGGTTTTTGATACAAGGTTTCTGTTATAAATTGTTACCTCCTGAGCCAAGGAAATCCTGCTTGCATTACTGCAACATCAAGATCCTTTCTGTGATTTGAGAACAGGATTACACAACAATATGAGGCTTAACTTTACCTCTAATGACCCATCTGGAACATGTTGCACAGCTACAAAGTCTAAATTAAAAAGACTTTTCAAAGTAAAGTCATTAAAAGATTTCATTTATTTTTCTAATACAAAGTGAAGTAAAGAGAAAAATTCTCAGAAAGTCAGCATTTAGTGTAAGACAACAGAGTTCTTCTGAACTCTGGGTTATCAGTCTTGGTTATCAAATCCACTTATCAGTCTGACTAGGACTATCTTTCACTCATGGTATGTTATCATGATAAGAATCTAAACATCTTAAGTAGCTAAAAGTTCAGCACAGAAGTCCACGCGCACACACGCAGGCTGTAGCTAAATGTAAAGAGATACGCCTATGCCCCCACTCCCACCTTCAAATAAGTGTGCGGATGTGACCAGACTACTGTCAGTCCATGCCAGTCTGTATTAATGTGATGGCAGGAAGCTGGCACTGCGACACCCGTCCATGTTGTTTTTTCAGTACAGTTGGCACTGGGAAGTTGCCACAGGGAAGCTGTGGGTACAGTGCCACTGCCACTGGATGGTGTTTGGAAGACAGCTGGCACTGATCTGGCAGTCCTTGTTGACATAACACATAAAACAACCTCCCCCCCTTGGCAGCAGCGAGCATCTTTTTGGCCACATGGGTCAATCCTGTAGAAATGTTGGCCTTGGCAGTGTGGACAGCAGTCATGTTCACAGGCCTGGAAGTGTGGGAAAGTCAGGGAGTCAGGAGCAAGGAGGACACAGCTGTGGAAAAGGGGCTAGAACAAGATAAGGCAACGTAGCAAGGTGAAAGGATTAAGAGGCTTCCAAAACAGAAAATTAAGATGAATAAAGAGGTGCATAGACAATGGGAGCAAGATGGGCAGCATCATATCAAACAAACTAAATCCTTCCGTATGACATCTATACATTCACACGGATTCCCATGGGAGGCCCCTCGAGCCTGCTCAAGTGGTTGGTCTATGAATAGGCTGGGCAGAGACCCACAGATGTGCATCCACATCACAAAGAGACAGAAATACACGAATCCAAATATCAGATTCAGCTTTCTACCGAGTCTTCACATTACTGGTGTCCAGATGTCACTGCTAACACTGCAAGAAGAGGGAAACATTAACTGATATGTTCAGATGTCTCTGTCTTTAATCTACCCATCCTGTTTGCACTGTTGCCTCATAAAAGAAAGGTTTGAGTCAGCTTTTTCTGAGTGTTGGTCACAGATTCTTTTTTGTATTCTGCTTTCCATCCAAACTAAGGAAAGTCAAGTGAATGAGATTTAATTTCCCCCATGTCTGGATAAGTCCTAGCCTATAATACAAGAAGTAATACAATCTCCCTTGGTTAGAATTTTTTTCAGTGATGTGAAGTGGTTAAAAGATCCTCCCAAAAATTACTGTAAATGTCCCAGTTTACTTTTTTTTTTTAGATATGACATGTTCGAGATATTAAAGGGATATCAGTCATTAAGGGATGTTCCCCAAATTTGGTGATGTTTTGAAAACAATGTGATGAACTTCATATGACAGAGGCATGCACTAAAGACCTCCCCTCCAATGACAAGCTTTCAAAATCATGAGCAAGTTCAGACTTCCTCAAATGAAGATGAACAACTAGGTTTAGCTGTCATTTGGGTAATTATGATTGCGTCTCTCTGACCTTATCATGTCCCCTAAATTGCACATTCATTATGATCATCACCACTATTACACTGACTCATCTATGACCTGAATGACAGTGTCCTTTGACTGCAGTCAACAGTGAGAAAGATTTTTCACAGATGGAGAACATTCAAGATAGTTTTTATTTTTCTCATGACTGGATGTCCCAGCTGGATGTCTGAAGAGAGAAAACGCAAAAAACTCAAAAGCTAAAAAACGCCCAAGAACAAACCCCTACATAGCTTCTGTCAATGTCTTAGGGCGGATGAGATGAAAGCGGAGATGTTTGGCCAAAAAGCACAAAGTCGCTATCGGTGAAAAACAAGCCAACATATCAGGATAAATAGCAACTGTTGATCACCATATTGGAGTAGGAAAATTTTGGCTTTGCAGTCAATGAGTTGACCAAAAGCTCCTCTGTTTATCAAAGTGTTCTAATGTTGAATCTCTCAAGCTTGGCCAAAATTGGGTCATGTAATACGACAAAGGTCCCAATCACAGCTAACAAGAAGAATGAAGGTGTTGCAATGGGCCACTCAAATTCGCAGACCCCAGCCTAATTGAAATGCTGTAGTACAGGGGTGTCGAACTCCAGGCCTCGAGGGCCGGTGTCCCGCAGGTTTTAGATATCACCCTGTTTCAACACACCTGAATCAAATTATTAGTTGTTAACAGGCTTCTGGAGCACTTCAAGACATGTTGAGGTGATAATCTAGCCATGTAAATCAGCTATGTTGGATCAAGGACACATCTAAAACATGCAGGACACCGGCCCTCGAGGCCTGGAGTTCGACACCTGTGCTGTAGTAGGACCTTAAGAGACTACAAAACTATAATGAACTGAACCAGTGTCATTGTGATGAACTGAGCAGTGAAAGAAAGTCAGGCACAGGTTAAAATCCAAAAATGTTTTTTTTTTTTGTTGAACCCAAAAACATAGTTGGTTAAATCATACAAAAAAAAAAAATCAAAATCTTGGGCCCATAAGAGAGGTCAGAATAACAGAACTCTACTCATAGATCAATCAAATAATACTGATAACTCAAACAAACTGACCTCTCTAAACGAGCCAAAGGGGAAACTTAAATAGTGGCTGATCAGCCCACAAAAACACAAAAAGGGGTAGAACACACAAAACCTAACTGAAACTAACATAACAAATCCCAATTCCCCCCCCCCCAATGATCAAGAGTTATGGTATGAGCCAATTTGCTGTCCTCCATATATGCTGGCTCCGCCCCTTTTCCACCTCTTGGCTCGTCAATCAAGGGACTGGAGTAGCTGCAACTCAGTTAACTCAGAAAACAAAGAGATTAAATCATACATAACAGTGTAAACTAAAATGTGCGCACTTATTTTAGAATGCAGTGTTATGTGGATACGTGAATTAATTCTAAACCAAAACCAGTTATTATCCTGTAAATTAAACCCTATTTAAAGAAAGAAAAATGTTAGTGTAGTGTTATGTATAAGCCTCTACACTAATATTTGGTGGATATTACCACTGTGGAGCTGTAACTGCAGCCATCACAGTTATATAGAAAAGTGTCCCAAAATTTCTCCACAATGATGTGAGTGACTGATAAAGTCACACAGAAAACGGTTACTGCTAAAGCTGGTTCTACGAGCTACTGAACTTGGCTTTAGTTTTTCACAGGGCTGTATGACTAAAATGACTTTGAATGGCCTATCCATGAAGATGGAGTCTTATCACCACCGTGGGAATTATGGGTCACTCTCTGGTATGAAGGCAGATATTTCACACATACAGAACAGAGGCACTGCCTGCTTGGAAATCGGAACAATATGTGGGTGTGTTGGTGCTGACAGATGAGTAAATTTACTGCTGTCAAAAGCTAAGCAGCAGACGGTTTTCTAGAGACTCACATATTAAGGAAGAATGAGACGTTTTGGCTTGTTTAGTTACTAAGAAACAATGTTGAGTGGAAAAAGAGTTAACATTTCAAATCTGACTAAACCCATAACACAAAGTATTATGACAACAGACTAAAGTCAGTTATGTAATCGTTGTGGGCCTTCTACTTTTTTCTAATCTGGGTTTGAATGTTCTCTCATTGAGCTCTGTGAGAAGCTGAATCATGTTTCTTTTTTTTAGATGAATCCGTGTCCACTGGACAAATTTTGGGTGGCTGCAATTTAAGTGGTGCAAAGAATTGGCCATTTGCCTTCAGACTAGAGTTTTCTCTCTCACTCACTCGCTCACACACACACACACACACAAACCCCAGTCGTTTTCATAGAAATATGTTTGTTAACTTATTAATTTTACATGCCAGGGCAGTTACAGCTTTCTATTCCACTGCAGTTCTTCAAGTGGCCTCTTGAGACTGTGCACAAAAAACAGGTTAAAATTCCCAAATTTAGAGCAGAAATAAACATGTTTACAGAAAACAAGTTTTCTCTGTATAGCTATCTCAGTTTGTGTGTTTTCCCTGTTCTTCAACTTCGTCCCACAGTTCAAAGGTTAATTTGCTATCCTAAGTTAACCATAAATGTTAATGGTTGCCTGCGTCTCTCTGCATGCATCCTGCATCCTTGGGCGAGATACTAACCCCAAGTTGCGCCCTGATGCATCAACTGAAGTATTAATGTGTGTGAATGGTAAATAGGAAGTACTTGTGTGAATGGGTGAATGAGACAAGTTGTGCAAAGCACTTTGAGTGCTTTTAGATATGAACCAGTCCATTTACCATCTGTCATAGTTCTGCTTTTCAGGCAGACTGAATTAACCGTAATGTGGAAAACATAAATAAATTAAACATAAATAAAATAAAAAGCTGAACATTGGCTTCTCAGTGCTTTGTCTGCTTATGAATAATTTAATTTAAAATCTTACGTGACTTTAATATAAGCAAAAATGTGCTTATATTTTATTCAGTAACTGAAGTCTTAGCACATACAAAGCATTATAAATTTGCTCATCACTGCAGGTTGCATATGTGGCTGTAGCAAAGCACAACTAGCGAGTTATAAAGCTTTGGCACACTCTGATATCACTGGGATTCGAGCCCACCAAATCCCCAGCCAAATTTTAGGCACAGCTGCCTTCCTTGGCTGCTCTTAACTGAGTCTGTACTTCCTCTGAGCCTCAGACAAACTGGAAAGATTTAATGCAAGGAATGCAAATGACTGGTGTGTTTTAAAGTAATACTGAAGAGAACCAGTTTTGTAGTAGTTTTGCTTCACCTTCATTTTGATGGACTGTATCAAACTAATATTTTGTCCTATTGAAACAAAAACTTTTTCTAGTCTACAAAGAATCCAACTATCCAATTTGGTAATAAATACCAGATATGGCTCATGAATCACGCCGGATGCCTACGTGGCTGATGGACCACAGTTCGCAGACAGACTCTGAGTCAGGGTGTATGACCATTACCATGAAGTGTGACCCTGTATTTCCATCTGATGAGTCACTGGAGTGTTGCACATATGCTGGATGGGCTATCCCAAAGAGCCAGTATGACGGCTGCATTCTGCATTCATCAGTTTACTTTGCAAACATTAATCAGAGGTTTGTTATTAAAGTGTTAGATATTTCCTTTCTCCCATGTGAAACACAGAAAAAGTCATTAATAAGCAAACACCAGAAAACACAATACATAGACAAAAACAGACAGATTCCAGATGGCCCTCTGTGACCATACAGCTCTTCCTATGTTGTCAGTTTATGCTGTCTGGTTCCCATCTGTTCCACTCTCTATTTCCTCCCATTTATCCATCTGTCTGTGTCCTAGATCCATAATGCATTTAACAAAACCCTTTCGTTCCCACTTCCTCTCATTTGCCACACCCCTTTTGTCATGCCCACTTTTGATAAGTAGATTTGGAGGGATCTCTGACAATGAAGAAGAAGAAGCAGATATGGGCAAGAAAATGGAAAGACCTTCAGAATGAGCAAAAGTAATTTGAAAGCAAGCGAGCAAAAACAAATGTGACATGCATGTCAATGTTTGCTGGAGTATGCAGCTTCGTTTCAGATGTCCCCATTTACCTGCACTTTGTTAGTTCTGTGTTTTTTTCTGTGTTGGAGGCAGAGTCATGCAGACAAATGCTTTTCTGCTGAAATGAACTGACTTCAATTCGGTTCATTTCACTTTCAATTCAATTTCATCATACTCATTATAATTTTCATCATATAGTGACAAATCACAACAACACTCACCTCACAGTGCTGTATAGTGTATGGTAAGAAAAGTCCATAAAACCGGGCTCAAGCAGAGGCAGCCATCTGCTGGGTGTGATAGGAAGGAGACAGGGCACAACACACACTGTGGAAGACTCACCAATTAATAATTGGAATAAAAGAAAAACAAAAAAAATATCCTTTAAAGTCAGGACTCTTAAAAGTAGTTCACGTGTAGCCACTGTTAGCAACTGATAACATTTTGTTACCACATGTCATACCAAGCAGCACAACAAGATACCAAGGACATGTTTCCACTCACTGTAGTTGACTACACCTTCCTCACTTTGACAAATACACAAGACTTTAAGAAACATTAGCAGCTATGTCAATAGCAGCTAAACTATAAACTAGCAGAAGAACAAATGTGTTTTCTGCAGGAGGAGTTATTGAAAGGGAGTGGCTGCAGGGGTAAAAGAGGATGCCTTTGTTGCTGCCCCATACTGTATCATATCATATTATGAATGTACTTCACTTATTACGCACATGACAAGTAAAACAACAAAGCAAAGAACATTACCCAAATGCCCGTCTGAACAGATGGGCTGTAAGCTGTTTTTTACATGATGCAAAGAGAGAGCAGCAAACACTTTCACAGATTTGGAGCTAAGGTCTGGAATGGACAATCCCTCTTACTTTTTAGACGGGTAGAAGGCTTCCAGGAGTGGAACTAAGGATCAGGCTTGGAGAGCAGGAGTGGAGTAAGTGATAAATGGGTGCCTCACCTTGTAAGGCCATAAAAGTAAGAACCAAGATTTTAAAATGATACCTAAACTTGAAGCATGTGCAGACACTTTTTAACATTTGGGTGATATGAGATAATTTACAAGGGTGAGTTAAAAGCCTTGAAGCAGCATTTTGGACAGACTGGAGGCGATTAATAGACACTTTAGACAGACAAGGAAATGGAGCATTGCAGTAATCCAAGCGGAAGGAGATGAAGGCATGAACAAGTTCACTTTTTGAGACAACAGTCCTGAGTTTAGCACTATATTTTTAATGGAAAAAGCAAGAGTGGGTCATAGACTCTATCTGAGCATCGACAGTCAAAAACTGATCAAAAATGAACCCAAGACCGAGTAAAATTTAGTATGAAGAGAACAAACAGACATTAGAGAGAAAATGCTCTGTTTAATGTTTGATCTGTATCATCTATACTCTGATGTTATCTAGTTGATTCTCAAATGAAAGCACATTTTTACTGTAATACGTTTTGTGAAGGCACACCAGGATCATTCACAAACATCTGCTGAAATAATGATAGCAAAGAAGTGTTTGTGAAAAGGCATCATATCAGAATTTTCTAATTGGTTTACATCCTGTTCATTAATTGGGAATCAGCATGTGCTGTGACTCGAAGACTAAATGCATACTTCAGATTAACACACTATAATTAGTTACAGCAACGGAACTGACAAAAACTACCCGTAATGCAATAATCTAGTGTCAAGCAGGGAAAAATGCTTAAATACAGGCTCTTTTATATGCCATATTTAAACTGTGCAAATGTGATGCACTGAAACATGTTTCTTTGAGCAGAGCTCTAATTTCCTTACACTAAATATTCATCAGCAAACACTGTGAATAATCATATTAATCTGATGCAAGTAAACGCTATTACATAGACAAAGGCCGCTGTTAATAAGTAAGCATCAAAGAGATGCTAACTCCTCTAATCTCTCCTGCTTTCACTTCTCCTCCCATCTTTCTGTTCTGTCTGTGTATCCTCCACCTGCTCCTTTTCACAGCTCCTGCAAACATGTGTCTGTCTATTGTCTTCTTGTCACGCTTGCCTTTACCCACACTTATTCTCCTTTGGGATTTCTTAGAAGAGTTGACTCTGCTTCTGTTCCTCCATCTCAGACCTCGTTACTCCCGTCAACATCTCTGTCTCTGTTCCTTTATACAACCTGCCCCTTAGCCAGGTTAGAAATGTGGGTTAGTGTTTAGCTTTGGGCCTTCACCAGGACTCCTTCAGTAAGGGTTAGTTTACGTGAAACTGCACTTTCCTGATCACTAATATAAAACTGACCTCACAGCCCATTGTTCGTCAGTGGTGCTAGTTTCAGTCATTATGCAGATGCACTGTTTAAAAGGTTGGGGAAACCTGCAGTCAGCTCAGACTGAAGGAGTCACTTGGATGAGTGACAACACATTTCTCCCACTGAAAACGTTACGCCCAGGTGAGCAGAATCAACTTTTTGAGATGATCCTTTCTTGGATTAAGCAGGAAACAAGCTACTGGAAATACTCCTTGTAATTCAAGTGAGCCGCTTGAACATCCCTCCCCAAAATACTACATAATAACTATTGATTTACATCAGAAAGGGGAGCAATTTCCTCCAAAGTACTCATATCAGCACTTTGCACTTACCTAAAGCTCCTTCTTCACCTACTACCTCAGGACTTTTTTATTTTCCTAGACTGTTGCTGAACAAGTGCCTTTCATCCTCAGGAGAGCTCAAGGGGAATCACCTCACACAATCATTGCTCTACACAAGGAGAATGCTGTCTTGTCTTTCACAAAAGGCAGATGCCTTCAAAGCCCTTTGCTTTCAACCTTAACCTGTTGTGTTTGTTTTATGCTTTCTTTCTTTGCTCTGTGATTCATTTTCTCCTCATTCTTGATGAAGTATTGTTTCCATTTTCTCAGGCAGTAAGGCGGAGTTAAACAGGATTTTAAAATGTGCATGAACTTGTGTTTAAATCTAGCTTTCTCTCTGTGTGTAGGTGCACATCCCAGTGCTTGTTATCATTCATAAATCAAATGAGAGAGGTGGTAGCCAGGATATGTCTCCAATCCCCTAGACTTCCTTTCTCAAATTCACTTTTTATTAAATAGATCTTGGCTGGAAGGATACTAAATGACTGTCAAATCAAAACATTTAATTACTGATAAGATAAGATAAGATAACCTTTATTAGTCCCACACGTGGGAAATTTGTTTTGTCACAGCAGGAAGTGGACAGTGCAAAAGTTATGACGCAAAAATTAGAATACAATAAGAATAAATACAGTACACAACTGTACAGAATAGAATAAAATAATATACTATATACAGTAGAATAAAATAGAATAAAAATATACAATAAGATAAAAATAGAATACGAATGCTATATACAACTGAGTAAAAATACAACGATGCCAGAAAAGATTATTGCACTTAGTGTTATTGCACATGTGTGGATGTGTGTGTTTGTTCAGTTAAAGTCTTTGTTGTGGAGTCTGACAGCAGTGGGGAGGAAAGACCTGCGAAATCTCTCCGTCCCACACCGTGGGTGCCGCAGTCTCCCACTGAAGGAGCTGCTCAGTGCTGTCACAGTCTGCTGCATGGGGTGGGAGACGTTGTCCAACAGGGATGACAGCTTAGCCGCCGTTCTCCTGTCACTCACCACCTCCACTGGGTCCAGAGGGCATCCTAGAACAGAGCTGGCCCTTCGGATCACCCTGTTCAGTCTCTTCCTGTCCCCAGCAGAGATGCTGCCGCCCCAGCAGACCACACCATAAAAGATAGCAGAAGCCACCACAGAGTCATAGAAGGTCTTCAGGAGTGGGCCCTCCACCCCAAACGACCTGAGTCTCCGCAGCAGGTACAGCCTGCTCTGCCCTTTCCTGTAGAGGGCGTCTGAGTTATGAGTCCAGTCCAGTCTGTTGTTCAGATGAACACCAAGGTACCTGTAGCTGTCCACAGCCTCAATGTCCATACCCTGGATGTTCAGTGGTTGCAGTGGAGAATGCTTGTGCCTGCGGAAGTCTACCACCAGCTCCTTGGTTTTACTGGCGTTGATCTGGAGGTAGTTCAGCTGGCACCAGTCCACAAAGTCTTGAGTCAGTCCTCTGTACTCCTTGTCGTCCCCATCAGTGATGAGGCCGACTATTGCAGAGTCATCAGAGAACTTCTGCAGGAAGCACTGGGTGGAATTGTGGGAGAAGTCTGCAGTGTAGATGGTGAAGAGGAACGGAGCCAGAACCGTTCCCTGTGGGGCCCCCGTACTGCAGACGACCCTGTCCGACACACAGCCCTGAGTCCTCACATACTGTGGTCGGTCGGTGAGGTAGTCCAAAATCCAGGTAGTGAGGTGATGGTCCACTCCAGAGTTCTCCAGCTTGTCCTTCAGAACCGAGGGAAGAATAGTGTTGAAGGCACTGGAGAAATCAAAGAACATGATTCTCACAGTGCTTCCAGCGGTCTCCAGGTGAGCGAGGGAACGATGTAGGAGGTGAATGACGGCATCATCCGCGCCAATGCCAGGCTGGTAGGCAAACTGAAGTGGGTCCAGTGATGAGTTTGTTAGGCGCCGAAGCTGAGCCAGGACCAACCGCTCCAGGGTCTTCATCAGGTGGGATGTCAGAGCCACCGGCCTGTAGCTGTTGAGGTCCTTGGGGCGTGAAGTCTTTGGCACTGGTACAACACAGGAGGTTTTCCAGAGCTGTGGGACTCTTCCCAACCTCAGGCTCAGGTTGAAGAGGTGCTCCATCACCCCACACAGTTGGTCCGCGCAGGACCTGACGACCCTCGAGCTGATGCCATCTGGGCCCGCTGCCTTCTTGCCATTAATCCTCCTCAGTTCCCTCCTAACCTGGGTGGTTGAGAGAGACAGGCTGGAGCCTTGTGTTGAGTGTGTATTGGATGCTGTTGTTGGGGGTGGGGAGGAGTGAGCAGGGTGAATAGAGGAGGTGTGAAGTGTCTGAGGTGTCTGAGGTGGAGCAGCAGCAGTGGGGGTGGGTGAGTCTGCAGCCGATGTTGTAGACTGTCTCATGGTTGAATCAAATCTGTTGAAGAAATGATTCAGTTCATTTGCCCATCTCACATCCCTCCCAGGCAGAGAGTTCTGCTGCTTGTGGCCTGAGATGGTTCTGAGGCCTCTCCAGACTTCACCAACGTTGTTTTGCTGAAGCTGGTTCTCCATCTTCTGCCTGTAGCTGTCCTTCCCATTCCTTATCAGTCCCCTCAACTCTCTCTGCACCCTTTTCAACTCCTCTTTGTCTTTGGATTTGAAGGCCCTCCTCTTCTGCTTGAGGACAGCTTTAATTTCTGGGGTAATCCAAGGTTTGTTGTTGGAGAAACACCGTACAGTCCTGGTAGGTACGGTGTTATCCACACAGAAATTAATATAGTCAGTAATGCATGTAGTAAGGCTGTCGATGTCCTCTCCATGGTCGTCACAGATCACCTCCCACACAGTCGACTCAAAACAGTCCTTAAGAGCCTCCTCGCTCTCCTCTGACCATCTCTGCACTGTGCGGGTGGCTGGTGGCACCCTGCGCACTAAGGGCTCATACACAGGGACAAGGTGCACCAGGTTGTGGTCAGATTTGCCCAGTGGAGGGAGAGGTGATGAACTGTATGCCTCTTCTGCATTGGCATACAGTAAGTCCAGTGTTTTATTGTCTCTGGTTGAGCAGGTCACATACTGGGTGAAGGTGGGCAGTGTGGAGTCCAAAGAGGCATGATTGAAGTCCCCTGATATTATGAGAAGGGCTCTCGGAGATTGTGTTTGCAGTCTGCTGACCACTGAGTGGAGAGTGTCACAGGCTGCATCCGCGTTGGCCGAGGGGGGGACATACGCTGTTGTTGCGATAACATGCGAGAATTCCCGGGGCAGATAGTACGGACGCATGCTAACGGCTAACAGCTCAATGTCTCTGCTGCAGAGTTGTTCTTTCACAGTGATGTGCCCAGGGTTACACCATCTGTCGTTCACAAAAACTGCCAGTCCCCCTCCTTTCCTCTTACCGCTCTCTCTCGTCCTGTCCGCTCGCAGCATCTGAAATCCCGGTAGTGTCACGCTTGTGTCCGGAGTTAGCGGTGTTAGCCACGACTCCGTTAGCATCATGATGCTACATTGCCGGTACTCCCTCTGTGACCAGGTTAGCGACGTGAGCTCATCCATCTTATTGGGCAAAGATCTTACGTTTCCAATGATTACAGAAGGAAGAGATGGTCGATAACGTCTCCTTCTCGGGCGACGGCGCTCCTTCCCAGCACGACACCCCCGTCTTTTCCTCCTCAGCTCGCTGGGAATGTCGGGTCCAATGATCCAATAATAGCTTCTATCACCCGCTCCTCACTCCCAGCACAAATAAACAGAAGGTAGCTCAACAAGACACTGCATGTCTTTGAACTAGGGTTGCCAACTCCCTGAAAAATAAATAAGGGACACCTCGTGGCCAGGGCCGGGCGACCCAGTTGTCTTCACCCTTCCCAGTGTGGTGAATTTTCTAGCTCTTTTTTTGTGTGTGAAATTATTTTTTTAACCATTTCACTTGAATTTGATTTAAGTAGATGTGTATTCTTTGTGATATGAACACATGTGAAACAAATGATCATTTAGCCATTTATTTTTTTAGCTCAAAATGACAACATTAACACAATAAAACAGGTCTCCTTCTTAAACAGAAGCCTGTCATGCTTAACTTTTGAGAATATAAGTAAATCTTTCTTTAAAAGAACTCTGTCCTGCTTAACTTAAAATAATAGAAAACAATAGAAATAAAAACATTCTTGTAACAGTGCTCATTTAGTGCATTTAGTACAATTGGCTTAATGCTAATCAGCTGCTCCTGTTTGTAAACCCGCTTGTTCCCATGATTACGCATCTTAACTCATCATCATTATTCATCTATGTATTACTTTTATGTATTAGTCATCAATTTGTTGTAATCATCTATCCTTACAGTTGTTTATTACACAAAATAAATTATATTATCACACTTCTGGCCACATAGCGCTGATATTCACTGCACATGCCCATATTAACTTTTTCCAGCCAGGTGTTTTCCTTTTCCCATTTTTCCCTTTCTCTGAACAAACATTGCTGCTCTAATGCTGGGCTTACACTGTGCGGTTTTAGGCCCATTTTGAGCCGATTTTTGAGTGATCGGACCGATTTTGGCCTTCATCGTGCATCGTGTAGTATACGTGGGGTAACGAGAAGTGATTAACACCTCACGACCAGCTCCCGATCATCAATCGCTCGTGAGGGTCTCACCACAGGCGCTCACACTGCTCACGCGCAAACACGTAAACGTTGGTGTAAAAGACGGCGCAGCACGGCTGTGCAGCGTGTGATCTGGACACAAGCAATGGAGGCACACAACCGTGAAAATAGTTGGATTTACATTGCTGCTCAGTCACAGCTGCCCGATCAATGTTTTTCATTAGCAATTTAGCAAAGTTGATGGTGGTGGTGTGTCTGTGTGAGTGAGTGAAAGACGGAGAGAGAGAGCGCGACAGATTTTCTGTTATAACCTTCATTTTATGACTGGTGTCAAGCCAGCCTCCAGTTTGTTTTACGTTCCCTGTGTATTCAAAGTATTACGGGAATGGATGTGGAAACCGGATTTCAAAATAAAAGCCAACTTCGAGTGAATTAACAGATATGTTAAGAACATAATAACATATAATTTAGGCTTTTTTTTTTTTTTTACAAACTCTAATGTTAGATCTATATGACACAGCCTTGTACCCTAATTGTGCCCTGTCAAGGCCATCTTATTTTGGATTTCAAAGTAAAAGCCCTGTGAATCTTCATTTTTGAACTACTCTTTCAATGACTTAATAATGCTCTTAAAAGCAAAAGTCGTATTTCCAAATACTATTTGAACTTTATATCAACACTTTCCAACCACAGTCTTTTTACAGTGATACCATATCAATATCAAGTCAGTCTGATTTTGCCTTTCATAGTAATGGCCCTTTGAAATTGTCCATAATTGACTTAATCTTCTAACGATTCAAAATGCTCTAAAATGAAAAATTCTTGTTTCCACAGGGTAATTCCACCTTAGATCAACAGTATACAGCCCCACAGTGATACCATATCAATATCAAGTCATTCTGATTATGCCTTCCAAAATAAAAGACTTTTTAAATTGTCCATAATTGACCTAACTTTCAGTGATTTCAAAATGTTTTAAAATGGAAATTTCCTGTTTCCACAGGGTAATTCCACTCCAGATCAACAGTATACAACCTCACGATGTTACCATATCAATATCAAGACATTCGGATATTGCTTTAAAAAATAAAAGCATTTTCAAACTGCCCATATCTGAGTTGCTCCTGGAACAATTTCAAAATGCTCTAAAATGGCACATTCCTGTTTACACAGGGTAATTCCACTTTAGATCAACAGTATACAGCCCCACAGTGATACCATATCAATATCAAGTCATTCTGATTTTGCTCTCAAAAATAAAAGCCTTTTCAAATTGTCCATAATTGACCTGACTTTCAGTGATTTCAAAATGCTCTAAAAAGGAAAATTCCTGTTTCCACAGGGTAATTCCACCTTAGATCAACAGTATACAGTCCCACAGTGATACCATATCAATATCAAGTCATTCTGATTATGCCTTCCAAAATAAATGCCCTTTCAAATTGAGCATATACGGCCTACTTTTTTGACGATTTCAAAATGTTCTTAAACAGAATTTTGCTGTTTCCACAGGATAATTTCACTTTAGTTCAACAGTATACAACCTCACGATGTTACCATATCAATATCAAGTCATTCTGATTTTGCTTTCAAAAATAAAAGCATTTTCAAATTGCCAAGATACGACCTACTCTTTTAAAGAATTCAGAACGCTCTAAAAATGAAACTTGCTCTTTCCACAGGATGAATCCATGTTAGATCAAAAGTGTACATCCACACCATGGTACTACTTCAATTTCAAGTCATTCTGATTTTGCCTTCCAAAATAATGGCCTGTTGAAAATGCCAATAACTTACCTAACTTTCAGTGATTTCGGAATGCTCTAAAAAGGAAATTTTCTGTTTCCACAGAATAATTTCACTTTAAATCAACAGTATACAACCCCACAGAGATACGATGTTAAGATCAAGTCACTCTGATTTTGCCTTCCAAAATAAAAGTATTTTCAAATTGCCCGTAGACGACCTACTCGTTTAACGATTTCAAAATGCTCTTAAATTGAAAGATGCTGTTTCCACAGGATAATTCCACTTTAGATCAACAGTATCCAACCCGACAGTAAAACCATGTAAATTTCATGTTGGTCTGATTTCGCCTTTCAAATTAATGGCCCGTCGAATTTGTCCATATGTGATATACTCTTTCAATTATTTCAGAATGTTTTAAAAATGAAAATTGCTGTTTCAACACATATTGGGTTTTCATTTTGAAAAGCAAAATCAGACTCAATTGATTATGACAGAATTGAATCATAAAGATGATGTAAAAGGAAGCTGAAATTGCCACTAGGTTGTAATTGATAGTACGTTTATATTTTAAGTCTGTGGAAAGATGTCATGGTTGGTTTGCAAGCTGTTTTGTAATTTCTTTATTTAGAATGACATCTTTCCACAGACTTAAAATATAAACGTACTATCAATTACAACCTAGTGGCAATTTCAGCTTCCTTTTACATCATCTTTATGATTCAATTCTGTCATAATCAATTGAGTCTGATTTTGCTTTTCAAAATGAAAACCCAATATGTGTTGAAACAGCAATTTTCATTTTTAAAACATTCTGAAATAATTGAAAGAGTATATCACATATGGACAAATTCGACGGGCCATTAATTTGAAAGGCGAAATCAGACCAACATGAAATTTACATGGTTTTACTGTCGGGTTGGATACTGTTGATCTAAAGTGGAATTATCCTGTGGAAACTGAAATCTTCCTTTTTAGAGCATTCTGAAATCACTGAAAGTTAGGTAAATTATGGGCATTTTCAACAGGCCATTATTTTGGAAGGCATAATCAGAATTACTTGAAATTGATATGGTAACATCGTGAGGTTGTATACTGTTGAACTAAAGTGAAATTATCCTGTGGAAACAGCAATTTTCACTTTTAGAGCATTTTGAAATCTTTAAAATAGTAGGTCGTATCTTGGCAATTTGAAAAGTCTTTTATTTTGGAAGGCAAAATCAGAATGACTTGATATTAATATGGTATCACTGTGGGGCTGTATACTGTTGATCTAAGGTGGAATTACCCTGTGGAAACAGGAAATTTCCATTTTAGAGCATTTTGAAATCACTGAAAGTTAGGTCAATTATGGACAATTTAAAAAGTCTTTTATTTTGGAAGGCATAATCAGAATGACTTGATATTGATATGGTATCACTGTGGGGCTGTATACTGTTGATCTAAAGTGGAATTACCCTGTGTAAACAGGAATTTTCCATTTTAGAGCATTTTGAAATTGTTCCAGGATCAAGTCAGATATGGGCATTTTGAAAATGCTTTTATTTTTGAAAGCAAAATCAGAATGACTTGATATTGATGTGGTAACATCGTGAGGTTGTATACTGTTGACCTAAAGTGAAATTATCCTGTGGAAACAGGAAATTTCCATTTTAGAGAATTTTGAAATCACTGAAAGTTAGGTCAATTATGGACAATTTAAAAAGTCTTTTATTTTGGAAGGCATAATCAGAATGACTTGATATTGATATGGTATCACTGTGGGGCTGTATACTGTCGATCTAAAGTGGAATTACCCTGTGGAAACAGGAATTTTCCATTTTAGAGCATTTTGAAATTGTTCCAGGATCAAGTCAGATATGGGCATTTTGAAAATGCTTTTATTTTTGAAAGCAAAATCAGAATGACTTGATATTGATGTGGTAACATCGTGAGGTTGTATACTGTTGACCTAAAGTGAAATTATCCTGTGGAAACAGCAATTTTCACTTTTAGAGCATTTTGAAATCTTTAAAAGAGTAGGTCGTATCTTGGCAATTTGAAAAGTCTTTTATTTTGGAAGGCATAATCAGAATGACTTGATATTGATATGGTAACATCGTGAGGTTGTATACTGTTGACCTAAAGTGAAATTATCCTGTGGAAACAGCAAAATTCTTTTTAAGAACATTTTGAAATCGTTAAAAAAGTAGGTCGTATATATGCTCAATTTGAAAGGGCATTTATTTTGGAAGGCATAATCAGAATGACTTGATATTGATATGGTATCACTGTGGGGCTATATACTGTTGATCTAAGGTGGAATTACCCTGTGGAAACAGGAATTTTCCATTTTAGAGCATTTTGAAATTGTTCCAGGATCAAGTCAGATATGGGCAGTTTGAAAATGCTTTTATTTTTGAAAGCAAAATCAGAATGACTTGATATTGATATGGTAACATCGTGAGGTTGTATACTGTTGAACTAAAGTGAAATTATCCTGTGGAAACAGCAAAATTCTGTTTAAGAACATTTTGAAATCGTCAAAAAAGTAGGCCATATATGCTCAATTTGAAAGGGCATTTATTTTGGAAGGCATAATCAGAATGACTTGATATTGATATGGTATCACTGTGGGGCTGTATACTGTTGATCTAAGGTGGAATTACCCTGTGGAAACAGGAAATTTCCATTTTAGAGCATTTTGAAATCACTGAAAGTTAGGTCAATTATGGACAATTTAAAAAGGCTTTTATTTTTGAGAGCAAAATCAGAATGACTTGATATTGATATGGTATCACTGTGGGGCTGTATACTGTTGATCTAAAGTGGAATTACCCTGTGTAAACAGGAATGTGCCATTTTAGAGCATTTTGGAATTGTTCCAGGAGCAACTCAGATATGGGCAGTTTGAAAATGCTTTTATTTTTTAAAGCAATATCAGAATGTCTTGATATTGATATGGTAACATCGTGAGGTTGTATACTGTTGATCTGGAGTGGAATTACCCTGTGGAAACAGGAAATTTCCATTTTAAAACATTTTGAAATCACTGAAAGTTAGGTCAATTATGGACAATTTAAAAAGGCTTTTATTTTGGAAGGCATAATCAGAATGACTTGATATTGATATGGTATCACTGTGGGGCTGTATACTGTTGATCTAAGGTGGAATTACCCTGTGGAAACAAGAATTTTTCATTTTAGAGCATTTTGAATCGTTAGAAGATTAAGTCAATTATGGACAATTTCAAAGGGCCATTACTATGAAAGGCAAAATCAGACTGACTTGATATTGATATGGTATCACTGTAAAAAGACTGTGGTTGGAAAGTGTTGATATAAAGTTCAAATAGTATTTGGAAATACGACTTTTGCTTTTAAGAGCATTATTAAGTCATTGAAAGAGTAGTTCAAAAATGAAGATTCACAGGGCTTTTACTTTGAAATCCAAAATAAGATGGCCTTGATAGTGACAGGGCACAATTAGGGTACAAGGCTGTGTCATATAGATCTAACATTAGAGTTTGTAAAAAAAAAAGAAGCCTAAATTATATGTTATTATGTTCTTAACATACCTGTTAATTCACTCGAAGTTGGCTTTTATTTTGAAATCCGGTTTCCACATCCATTCCCTTAATACTTTGAATACACAGGGAACGTAAAACAAACTGGAGGCTGGCTTGACTGCAAGTCTCGAATTGGAGGCTGGCTTGACACAAGTATTTTACGGAGGCACAGTGTGAGCACTCAGGTCGCATCAGAGCATCGGGTGGTATAGTGTGAGACCTGCATCGTGACCTACCAACTTCTAACCCCTGCGAGTCAATCGTGCAGTTTGAGCAGGAGCTGAATAACGTGACTGAAAAAATCGCACAGTGTCTGCCCAGCTTTAGGTGTATTGTCGTCCGAGACTTGCACCGCAGTGTCGGCGTTTGTTTCCCTGTTGGCCATGCTTCTTGTTGTGGTCATCTGTTGTCTTCCGGTATTTTCTCCATAAGCGACCTTTCCTCGACCAATGAGATGAGCGGTAATCTGAATTGTCATACTCGAATTGTCATAAGTGTGCTGTCAGCTCATTGGTCACAAAGCAGGAGAGGGGCTGGGAATTATGTTTTCAAACAAAGTGTTAATTCCATTAACATTTATAGACTACTTTTGATTCTCACTGTATTACGGGACAAAGTGCGTCCCTTATTAGCTCAATACGGGACGTGTACTTTTGTTTCGAAATACGGGACGATTCCGTTTTTTAAGGGACGGTTGGCAACCCTACTTTGAACTGTACGGAACATTTTTCATGAGCAGTAAATCATGTCGAGTTTAACTGAGAAAAGCTGTAAGTCAATAGCTGAAGGGACTTACATATTACAGATCTCTGATATAAAATATTGCTCAAGTCAAAGCAGATGCTTTTAAAGTGAAACTCAGAAGAGATTCATTGGACAGCACCATAAATCCAAGCAACTATCAATGGGGCTGAAAAATGAAGCTAATGCGGAGCAGCCAAAAACTGCAGTTCCTCAAGTGGCCACTTGAACTTGAAGTAAAAAAGCATGTTTCCAAACTGGTACAAAAATTAGCTTTGGACTCTGTGGATTGCACCCCTATTCATAAAAATTAGGAATGAGGCTGCTTTGATTGACAGGTGTGTTGACAGAGGCAGCTGTAGCTGCTAGTCATCTGCTAGGCTAGTCACTGGACCCTTTGTCCGTGTTTGTCCTGCTGGGACGATTTGGAACATTTTGGATTGAACAGTCTGATAATGTATCATTTTATGTGGAGCAGCTCATTCAATATACTTTGTATTCTACTTTACAAGACTCTAATTGTAGTGTTTTATTATTATGTCATTTAGCACTTGCTAGCAGATATGTGTTGCAGCTAGTATAGCTTGCTAACATAAGCTTATAACGTAGCATTTTATCTTCTCATCCAAATATGATCCCTTCCAGATCTAATATGTTGGCAAAGGAAACTACTCCAAAGTAGTATTTCATCCATTTTCCATATACATAGTGTATCTACACACTATAAACCTTATAAAGGTATTTTTGCAGGAATATTAAACTTTTTTTAATACCCCTTGACATGAAATGTTTTTTTTTAACTGTTTTACAGAGATTCATATTCATCATTTAATTTTTTTTTCTGCTACTTTGATCAAGTTTTGTGGAAACTTGTTTTTAAGAATCTACACTTTTAGCACTGCATTAAAACGGAGAAGACTGCAGCCAGGAAGTTCAGAGCTGTGAACTGAAATGTGAAATTATGCCTTTTAAACAAATTAGAATGAGAATATTAGGCTCCATGTAGGGCAGCCAGTTGGAAACCAACAGGGGGTCATTACTTCCATTACATAAGCCACTGGCACAGAGGGGAAGTCCCCGTAAGCTACTTTGTTATATGCATCGATAATCACCAAAATCTCCAACTCTAGTCTGTTTCATTTGAAAGGAAACTGACTGATTTGGTTGACTATGATTGTTCTCATTGGTGTCATATCCAACAGCAGGCGGTTTTTGCATTCAGATAAATCTACTGCTTACTCACAGCATAGCAAAGAACAAAAACAAAGGACAGTAGAACATTTAGTTTCTAAAGCGTCACATGCAAGCTCTGGGAGTTGGTTTCTAAAGCTTGCAAAAGTGACTCCAAACAAATAATAACAATACTCCGTCTCCTGGTTGTCTATATAGAGAGCTCATATTACCAATATGTTTGCCAGCAAAATTTTAGGCAATAATTTCTCCTTGATTTAAACCTGACTGGATTTTTCTTTTCTTTTTTTCCTGGTAGCATCACTAATTTGTTATTAATAAAATAATAAAAATGTGTTATTTTGTCAACATGCTTCTGAAGCAGCCCTTGAAACACATGAACATGCAATACACAGTTAACAGCTGCTTGAATATTGCAGTCTGGCAATCTTCTCTCAGTAAAAACACAAATTCTGCATATCATTGCATTCCCCATACAACTTTCTAAAAAAAAAAAAATCCCAAAGGCATCAGCGCATAAATTTGCAGTGTGATCACAATAAAGTGGAGTGAAAAACCTGTAGTCCAAAACAAGCTTTGACTCCGTTGTCAAAGCTAATTACCCCAATCAAGGCTCCAGCATGCAAGAACAACAGACTCTAACTGTGGATACACTAATTACTGTTCTCTCCCTCTCACTTTGAAGAACTGCAAGTGAGAGAACAGGAACACCCTATAACTGCTACTCCATTTTTTTTCTTTTCCCAGCCCATTAAGCAGCAGAATAATATTGCTGACTATTATTAGACAAGAAAGAACTTTTCAACAGGAATTACGTGGGTAATGACATTTAAGCAGGGAAGCTGAGAGGTGAAAAATATCTTCCCCTGTTATTCCAAAACAGGTCTGAATGCTGGTCTGTAATGAAGTTCCTGTCCTCAGTGGAGTAAGAGTCAGGAAACGCACGCACGCACACAATCCACCACTATGTCTGCACTGTCTTGGAGAGGCAGATTCTTGAAAGGAATGCATGCGTGGGCTAAACTGTAGGGGTTTTTTATGATACAGAAGATGGGTGATAGGGCCTCCACAAATCTGCTCCTACCTGTCACAGTTTCAGAGCTTCATTCATCATCATTATGGCCATTACTGCGTTTTCCCTCAGGGCTCTTGCTGGCAAAAAAGCCAGCTCAGACACTGTCTGTGAGACACTGAGGCTGTGAGGTCAGCTGTGATACCTCCATCCTTGTTTTTTGTTTCTAGGAATCAAGATCGGAGAGACATGGATGAAGCATGAACACAATAGGTAAAGCCACAAGAGAGGCAGAGTGAGGAACCTCAGTTGCCTCTAGTGACATCAGTCCTTTCTTTGTCATTCATTATGACACTCCAACGGGTCTGAACCAGCTGAGTTATCGCATCAGATCTGTGGCACACAGTGGAATATAGCTGGAGGAGAAAGTGACAGAGACAAAAGAGAGAAAGAGAGTACGGGAGAGAGAATGGTGGGGGTGGTTGAAGGTCTTGCCAGAGCAACTTGAGTTAGACAACGTGATGCAAGAGTGAAGCAGAAGGGAAAGAATGAGAGAGTGGAATGGGGGCAGAGAGAAAGGAGCAATCTGCAAAACAAATCAGGGTATATAGGCACACACACACACACACACACACACACACACACACACACACACACACACACACAAGCACACTTAAATCACCATGCAGGAAGTGGAACAGGCAACAAACAATAAACAGCAACAACCAAAAAAGTCAGTTCCAGCCTGTAGCCAAGGCAACAAGTCCCCAGCCAGATGTGCATCCACCACCATGTGCAAAGTCAGCAAGTATGCAATTCTCATATGACTATGAGCTGGCCTGTGGATGACTCTCCTGGCTCAATATTTTGAGCCTCTGATAAATTAAGCGTAGCCCACAGCTAACTCCACAGTGGGCTGATTTAGCCACAAAATAAACGTTCAGAAAGCATGGAGGAGACACATGGAGAGAATTATACTAATCAATACAACTAAACTGGAATAAATGTCAGGATTCTGCATTTCCAGAATAGTTGATTGGCAAAGACTTCTTTTTGTGCTCAGAAAGTTTTTTTTCCACAGGGCTCTATGCAGTCCTCTGAGGAAAAAAAAAACCCTTACAGTTTCCATTGCAATTAACAGGGCAAGTATCATCAAGGCGATGAGGCCACTTGTCTGACAGCTAACTCTTTGTCCACACTAGATCACACCGGACTGCCTGTAAATCTTAATGTACTGAAACAACGTTGCAAAAAACTCAAAAATTCCTCCACACCAATGTGAGAGACTGATAAAGTCATATAGAGAAACTTAGCATATGTGTTTGTATTTCAAGTATCTAGCACAACAACAAGTCAACACATGGCAGCATACAGACAAACACTGTTTACTGGTAGTCATGGATGACAGCCTTATCAGATCTGTTTGGAGTGCTGACCACACTAACACTGTGCCAAAACCACATCCTCTGCATGACGTAAGATGCTTCATAGGACCATATGAAATTGGATGCATTACTAATGGGGGATTCACTGACTCTGATGTCTGATTTTACTGATGCCTTCATTTATTTCAGATCATATGATATCAGTAGCCACATGTACTGTATATAAGTGATGTGAATGTAGGATGTGTACAGATGTAGAGAGATTTCAAATAGCAGTCTGTGGTAGCAAGAAAACTAGAACAATGTCAGTTTTCCAAGCTTGCTCTCTTTGTGTTTCACTGGCCTGATATTACTTACACACTCATGCACAGAACCTTGCTTATGTCTGAATCGGCTGTTATCATTACAAATGTTCCACTTTGGTCTGGCAAGACTTACCTGAGTTATTCAACAACTAAGCACATGGTTTCAGCAGAAACAAATAGCTTTTCCAGAGAGACTATGGAGTAATCTGTTCAAACTTTAACTACCTGACAAAGTCAGAGAAAACAGGGGCACTGTCTGAGTGCATGTTGTACATACAGTGTGTGAATGTGTGTGTGAATGGGTGGATGACTGGATATGTAAAGCGCTTTGGGGTCCTTGGGGACTAGTAAAGCGCTATATAAATACAGGCCATTTACCATTTTTACCATCTCTTCAGTATAGCTCATTTACTTACATATCAAGCTGTAATTTTACACAGCTCCCCGTGAGTTCATTACAGACCACAATTATGTTGCACCCTGCATTTTGTCCACTGTATCAAATAAGAGCGATGTGGCCGAAATACCTCTTTCCTTTAAATGCACTCTGATTAAGAGTTTGTGACACAGTTCAGGTAATTTTCCTTGGAGATCAGAGGACACTACCGTAAATTTCCTCATTGAAATAATCCATAAAATTTCATTTTGAACTCAGTCAGTGTAGTGATATCTGCTAACTATCAAACTAATCATTAATTGCGTGGCACACACAAAACAGCCGAATCACAAATGAACCGATCTACACACAGCAATTTTTCCCCGGGGAAGCACAGCATAGATACTAATGGGAAAGCACTGAACTGTATTCAGCAATGTAAATCTTAATCAGCGGACATAAGTGGATGAATATCACTAACTTGGTTTCCTCTTGGAAATATTTTTTTTTCATGCTGTATTTATACATTTAAAAACAGCTAACAGCAGGCCAAACAGTAAGTTAATTTCATTTAACTTAAGAAAAGTAGGAGATGACATTGCAACACTGGGGCAGGGAGTAGCCTTGACCTGATGATCTTCAGGTTTGGACAGTGCAGGCTTCTCCACTGCAGAATGCTGTTTTTAGGTTCCTGTTTTTAATTTACCCTCAGGCAGTCGATGAGGCTACCCAGTCAGATGCCAGAACTTAGAAGTCATCTGGCTCCTATCATATCCAAACCCCCAAATGTTTTTAACAGCATGGTAAGAGCTGGAGGATCCAGCTGATTGTCCAAAACACACGAGGCAAACCAAAAATGTAATAATATACCTAAAAAAACTCCAGTCCTTTTGGCTTTCCAGTACTTTCTTGGGTCTTAGCCAGGTATCTCTATTTGACCCTTAAAACACTTTTGGGTGTATTGGGTCTGTTTGATGTTCACCATAGATCAGGCGATCAAAAATCAAAGATGTTTGAGGATTAGCTACAACTACAAAGTCCTGCATATGACAACGTGGCACCTGTAATGGTGATCGATCACAAAATTCTGAGTTAAGGCATTTTTTTTATTTATTTATGATCAGGTAACAGAAAATAAACTGCTGTTCAAAAGCACAGACCCAAGCAGTGATACTAAGGAACCCAACCAGCTGTTCAGGACGTTGAAACAAACAAGAAGCTGTCTCTTCCTGTGCCTGTCATGTAGTTATTCGTTCTCATTGTCTGGGAAAAATTCCTCTCTCCGTAATATATTGGCACTAAACCAGTGACTGGAAGTGACTGGGGCACTCTGGAAAAACAGAGACTATCCTTAGTTTTAAAATGTTGAGTTTCCTTCCATAACCACTAGAGACAGGAATCTATACTGACCAAGCGTTTCATTTCTGGAGCCACACTTCAGCACAGAGCTACTCCTTTGACTAACAGCCTGCTGAAAGTGAGATTCCTTAAAACCTTACCTTTGACCAGCAATCACTACAACAATGCGGTACTGACAGGGGTGGGATGTCCCAACTACATGGTAAAAAGAACATATTAATGCTGAAAAACTGCACTTAAAACTAATTTGTTTCCCACAAAAAGTACATTAAAACTAGTTAGCATTAATCGTATTTATATCTGCATATAACACTGACATACTGACATGCTAAAAACACATTGCCCGGGTTATATCAATAATAGGTTTGCCTTTAATCATTTCATCAACATACACTCATGTTTGGAACAAAAATTGTGTCAGGAGAACTTGAATGATGTGATGAAATAAAGACGTGTAATCCTCTCTGTACCGCAGTTTGTTTTTCATCACTGCTCCAACAGTCTGACTGGCGGCCCATGTGTCTCCGTATCAGCATTTCTATGTGTCAGGTGCTCCGCCACTCTGTCTTTGGGTCTGTCAGCAGCACAGCTCATAAAGCACCTCCCGAGATTTCATGTCCAACTCAATTAGGGCTTGACAGGGGTGGATGTCAGGTGGCTATTTGTCAGGATGTGTGTGTAAGGTGTGGGTGTGTGCCCAACCCAGGAGAGACCTTTTTTAGGCAGATGAGGCCTCTCTCTTGCTGTTTTTCTCCCTTCCCTTTACAACACAGACATTCTTGTCTCCGCAGACTCAGACATAGACTGATACTACCAGCTAATGAGTACCAGAAAATGTGCTACAACTTCACCTAATTCAAATGAGGAACGCACCCTGCTTCCATAAACAATAAGAAATGTGGCTGCACTGAAGCATAAGACTCACCTGCAAAGTAACAGACCAAACAGAATGCTATCTGTCTCACTGTTGATGGCTCTTCAGCCCCTGTACAATGTCTCTATAGGTTCTCAGTCATCCGCGTCATGGTAGTCTTAAGAGCTTGAAAAGAAGGAGTCCGTTGTTGGGTGCAGCCAAAAAAATAGAGGGTACCAGGTACCTATCTACAGGTATGCTTTTTTGCAGATGATGTAATTCTGTTGTCTTCAATCTCCAGTTTGGAATAGGCTGGTTTGTATTTCAGTGTGGAGTAGCTAGGATGAGATTCAGTATTAATTATCATTAGTCTGAGGCCATAGTTCCCAGTTGGAAAAATGTAGTGTTCACTCCACATTGGGAAAGAGCTGCTGTCCCCAGGACACGCTGAAGAGATTATGCCTCTCAGCTGCCTTGGGAATGCCTTGGTGTGCCTCCAGAAGAGCTGGATGAGATAGTTGTCTGGCATAAGGATTCTGCTTAAGAGCGCCCCAGTAAGGCAAACTAAAGCTGCCATTGCACATATCGTTCACACAAAGATGTACATTTACAGCAATGTGTTTATTGAAACAAAAAACAGAGTCTGTGTTTTTGAGAAATGTTTCCATCTACTGAGCAGGTAACATTCCTGTGGGTACATTCCTAACATACAGGGCTGCAAGCAAGCTAGAAGACTGGCATCAATCACCCAGCAGCTACAATGAGCACATATGCCCCTGCTTTTAATGTTTATAGGGAAACACAAAAGCAGGGGTCCCCAATCCCAGTCCACGAGGGCCGGTGTCCCTGCAGGTTTTAGATGTGTCCTTGATCCAACACAGCTGATTTAAATGGATAAATTACCTTCTCAACATGTCTTGAAGTTCTCCAGAGGCCTGGTAATGAACTAATCATGTGATTCAGGTGTTGGCCCAGGGTGAGATCTAAAACCTGCAGGACACCGGCCCTCGTGGACTGGGATTGGGGACCCCTGCACTAAAGCAATCACCCCACCTCATGTCTCCTGCTAGGCTGCCACAAGATCAGCAATCAATCACAGTCACAGTCAATCTCTCCCTGTGGTGTCCCTCCTGTGATCAGTCCCACTGTAGTTTAACCCAAAGCCAGCCATGCGAGTTGCTCACACTTATTACAGTACGTAGTGAACATGTATTTGTGTGCCCAGGCATGAAATGTAACAACATCAGCAAGAAGTAGCTGAAAATAGATTGCACATTTTGCCAACTGCAAAAAAATACAATGTGACTCATAGGGTATGCCAGCGTGTAAGAAGGGGGAAACACAAGATAAACACACATCTAACTGTGACTAATGAATGTAACGCCCCACTATACCACGTCTTATTTTGTGTTTGTAGAGGGACTTAGGATGAGTGTAACAGGTTAAGTGTGTGTCGGCACACAAAGTTATCCTAAAACCATTTGTCATTGCAAATTCAGCGTGACAAACAATGAGTCAATAAAGCAGTATAGCACAGGAAGCAAGCAGCAGTATGTAATTACCAGCACACTGGGCAGACAGTCTCAAGCAGAGGTTAGTGTAGACATACTCACTGTATACCAGCAACATTCTTATGTAAATGAATCTTATTTTGCATGTGCATGTTGTAAACTTCACATAAACCTCATATATTTCTTGAAATAAGATCCTCTGTGTTATAGAAAGGGCGCTTATTTTTCCTCACAGGCCCACTAAGAGTAAACAGAGGAAGCAGCATAGTCAGAGAAAGTCATGACAGCCATTGACTGAGAACATAAATAATCTTCTAAAACGTCATTACCCGAGCACCGGAGGAGGAAAGACTTCAAAGCAGCGAGAACTGTGCGGCAAATTATTTCTGGTGGTAAAGCACGGAAACCCAAAGAACACAATGAATGTAGCACCAGAGCTATCAGCATGCTGTGCGTATATGTGAACAACAGCACATAGTATGCAGACAGTTGTTTTGGCTACAGTGGGAGGGTGGGCCTGGTGATTGTGGTCCAATGAATGGATCATTGAGGCACACGGAAAAAGTGACCAGCAGGAAATGAGAGGAAAGCCGAGCGGTCTGGGATGCAAAGAACTGCCTCGGTTTCTAAGAATGGAGTTCTTGTGTTCCCTTGTAGAATTATACACAACACAGTAACGCATTATTGCCCACATATCATTCGTGGTTTTACTAAACATCCTAAATATGTTGCTGACACTGAATATGAAATTATAAATGTTGACTCTAACCAACACTTGCAAAATGTCCTTTAATCTGCTCACAATTACGGCTTGTGTCAAGCAAAAGCAAAAGGTTTTTTTTCTGAATGTATTATAAATGTTGGAAGATGATTGCATCAGGAAAAAAAGAGAGTCTAGTGCAAAATCTGTGCCAAATTAAAACATGCGGATCCATCAGCCGTGACAACCCACTGGAAGAAAGGGGCAGCCCGGAGCACTTTTACGAATTATGAACTAAAGAAGTCAGTTTTTGTGTTAATAGCAAGCAGTGGCCATTCTCCAACTGGAAGTTTTACTTCATTTCTTCTGTAAAATTACAATTTAGAGACTAGTCTCCACTTATTACCACCAGCAAACGCTTGTGTGTATCGCTGCCATTATTTCAGTCTGTAAACATGATAGGTCAGAAAGTTTTTAATGAATTCTGATAAAAAAAAAATTTTTTTAAAAAGGCGTGTAAAGTGGACTCATGTTAACAATCTATTAAAATCTGGCTTCTATCCACTGAAGTCTTCAAGGTCCTTTAATATCATGTCACATTTGACCTGTGACCTCTCCTTCAAGGTCAATCGATTGAACTGAATGTCAAAGTGATAATAAAACTATATAGACCTGTTGCCATTACTGTCATTGCTTATACTGACACCATAGGGGCATATAGGGGATGATATATGGGGATTCTAAATATCACTTACTTTGGACCTTTGACCTCTTCTTCAAGGTCAAATAATATCAAACTTTCATAAAATGTCTCATCTTTCAAGCTACACTTAAAAGCATTTATTGAACGATTCTGGTATATGGGGACTCTAAACATCACATTATAGTTTGCATCTAAATATATCACATTTGACCTCTGACCTCACTTTTACATTTCACATCTGCCTTTCTTTCAGGTTGACTTGTTTAAAGAAAGAGAATGAGTTGCCTAGTTAAAAATACACTGCAGTATAATATTGCATTATAAAATAAAGCTATTTGTCCAGTTATTTACAAATCATACCATCGCCTACTCCTTCAGAAGGTTTCTGTAATCAAAGTAAACATCTTCATGCATCCCTTATCTGATTTTAACTGGACTACAAAGTTTTCAAAGTACATTTAAAAATGATTAATAATAATTATCAAAATTATTTAAAAATATTCCTGGATGGAGTAGAGCTTGAATTAGCTCCAGAATTTAAATATCTTGGGGTCATTCTAGACCCAACATTATCCTTCAAGAGTCACATAAATAAAGAGTCCCAGGTACTTAAATTTAATAATGGAAATTTTAATCATATACGTAATAATTTAAATATGAATGTTGCAAAAACTTATTTTTACTCAATGATCATCTCTCATATGGACTATTGTTTGACGTCCTGGTCACTTGCTTGTCCAACAACACTTAAAACTATTGAAAACATTTATAAAAGAAGTTTAAAACTACTTGACAAAAAACCAACTTCCCATCACCACTGTCATGTGTTAAAAAAACATAAATTACATGAACTTCAATAACTTAGTGAAACTTAAAAGATTGTGTTTAATATATAAAGTCTTACACTCCCTTGCTCCACCACCACTAAAGCAGTTCATTAGGCATAAAGAAAGCTCAGACAGGACCACTCGAGCTTCAACCCGAGGAGACTTGTTTATACCCTACAGACGGACAGCATTTGGGCAGAACGTCCTCTCTGTCAAGGGAGGCCATCTGTGGAACAGTCGTCCTCAACCCATTAGAGAATGCTCGACATTCAATTTGTTTAAGGCAAAGGTTAAAAACTGGTTATGGACAAATCAAGTATGTGATCATGTATGAGTTGTATAGTTTTAATGTTTTATTTGGGAACAGAATGGTGTGTATGTGTGAGTTTGGTGATGGAGTTTTTATTATGAATGAATTATGCATTTTTTATGAATTATTATGTCTATTTTTTATGGACAACAGATGGAAATTAAATGGCTATAATCTGGTATGTTTACATTCATGTAATTTTTTTACATTTATGTTCATTAACATGCACTGTTCTAAATAAATAACATAAAAAGAACAAAGAAAACCAAACAAAAATTTACAAAATATGAAATGATTTCCCTGAAAGTAAAACCTGCTCAGAGAGTGAGCTGCTTTGACGGAGGTTTGCGCTCTCTGACTGCTTCTTGTTAAGAAATACTTAATCTTCATCCATTATCTCCACTTGTTTTTTAAAAAAAAAAAAACATCTGCAGATAAACGGTTTTCTTTTGCAACACCAGGAAGGACGCTCGTCAGAAATGTGACTTATCGGATAATCGAGCAGCAGCAGAAATAGTCTTCAGAAGGGAAGTGATGGGGCAGAAATTGAATCAAATAGCAATGTTAACATTTATTAAAATGCTCTACATTACTTTTACAGTTTATTTCACCAGAAATTAACAATGTGAAAACTAGATACATGTATGAATTTTAATATACACTTTTTAATGCCTTCCCAACATGAGGTTCCACCCAGCAAATATCTTACATTTCCAACTAATCAGCAGCCCAGGAGCCAGAGGCAAATTAAAGTAGGTTAATAAAAAAATGGCATATGCCTCACTCACAGAAATCAATAGAGGCTGACAGCTGGACAGGCTTCTATTGATTCAACATAGTCAGGCATGAACAAAAACTATGACAACCAGGGAAGACACCGATATGATGTTTGATACACACTGACCCACTAGTCCTGTATTTTTCTCTTCATCTGTCTCGCAGTGAAAGTATTTTGTGTTTGGGAGCTCTTGCAATGAAAGGCAGCTCTGAGCGCACACGAGGCAACACATGTTCCACCAGACAGGAAGAAAAGGGTCTGCACATGTTGACATAGATGCTCTAGGAAAATACACACACACACATACACGCACACTCACACAGCATGGGGGTGTACAACAGCGGCAGGCTTTAAAGTCCGCGTGCAGCCAGGTGGGAAATTCCCTGGTGGCAGTCCCAACATACCAAAGGCGCCAAGTTATTGCTGCTCGGCGCATCCTAGTGTCGGTCAGGTGGGGCTTTACTGTCGGCTTTCTTGTGTGTGTATGTGCATTTTTCTGCGTGACAGACAAGAAGTCAGGAGCTCTGACATAAATGGATGCTGTCACGACTCCATGGCCCTTCCCTTTGAGTTTCTCACAGCCCGATAGAGGACAAAGGTGTGTGTGTGTGTGTGTGTGTGTGTGTGTGTGTGTGTGTGTGTGTGTGTGTGTGTAGGGGCAAAAACACAATTAAAAAGAACAGCTGTTAGGCTGTGTTTGATCCCTAAATGGGATCTGAGACAGGCTCCAGGCATACGCGTCACCGATTACACAGCAGATTACAGTCACACTAAAAGAGATCACACACTTTGTGTACTGTAGCTGTTCCCAGAGGGACACAGCAAAATATCTAAACATTAGTTACTCTGTCATGCTAACAGGCTTCTTAACAATAACAAACTGTCAAACCCCCGGCTCGTGCTAATGCGACCCCTCCGGACCTGCTGCAGCCATGATAAAGTCATTTGATCTGACACAGAGTGTGAAGATTTTCAGCGCTTTCACAACAAACTTTTTGAAGTTTTGGGTGTGTGAGATAACAAGTGAGTGGACGGTATGTACTATGTGTTTGCATCAAGCACTCGATAACATTGTGGAGGTGAAGATCTGCTGCAGGATTTGGGGGATCTGCTTGGTGTCCATGGCGACAAAGGACCTCCCTGCTGGAAGGGTCTTTTGGAGTCTGAAACAAAAGAACACGAAGAGAGAATGAAGATAGAGGTCAAAGAAAGGAACTGAACTTTAGCACTGGAATTGTTTCCCAAAATTAAAAGAGACTACTTGTATTTGCTGTGTGAGCTGGCACTACATATTCCCATTAAAAGAATACAGTGTATGAGTGTGTGTGGATGAAAGAGATGCCTTTCACTCGGTGGAGCTCAGCAACAAGACAACAGAGCCACCTCCAATGCCTTTGAATCATTTGTATAAACCCATTTACTCTAATGAGCCTCTGCCTTTGTTCTTTCATTCAACCGTGTCCCTATGCATTTCTCCTCTCAGGACATACACACACATGGGCAGTCAACAGGGATATAAAATTAGCATTCCCAAAGTGTTGCTCAAGAAGGAAAATTATATAACTCTAAGGGCATCCATAACCAATTCCAGGGCTTCCAGGGCATGACAAGATATTATTTTAATTTCTATCTTCAAATTCTGACAGCCTGCCCTTAAAGAGTAGTTGACTTCTTGTCTCTTTCTATCTTTGCTTTTTTTCTGCTCTTTGTGAGCAAAGCATAGAACAGGTTTATTATCTTCTGAAGCTCCTGGAGCTAAAGACTGCATTAAGCCAGGCAGTTCTTCAACGAGTTTAAAGCTTCAAGGCCTGCAAGCCTCAACAGAGAGGATGTATGTCTGGTAAGGAGCTACAGTAGAAGCCTGCAGTAGAATGGCAATGAGGATGAGGAGGAGCAGGTTAACGAGTACACTTGTTGCGCTTTCATCTGGCCTGGAAACTTGATCTGAGACAGGACAGTAAGGACAGGCAGCAGATGGGGATGCTGATGTTTTAATACAGCCCAAAAGGAGCTACTTTAACATTCTGGAATTGAAATTGAAGATTTAAAACCTTAACTAAATAAAAATTGGTCAATCTCTTCTTCAGGGTTATCTCCTCATTCATCTCTGGGACTGCTTTCAGTGATAACCGCAGCACTGAAAGCACTGGGGGGCTCTTTCTGTCTCCTGGCCCTTCTGTCTCTAATATGCCACTAGATTCCCTCTGGTGTGTCAAAACAGTAACCCTGCACTTTGCTTTCAATCAGAGGGAGTGGACAAATTTTCAGCAACATGAATCTGTGGGAAACTAGGGATGGGAATTGAGAACCGTTTCTAGCAGTTCTATTCCTAGTATTTCTATTTGTTTAGTCTGCTTGCTTATCAGTTCCACTCGCACCTGCACTACAATCAGCTGATTTCAGATTGTGTGGCTGAGGAGGAAAATAGAGCCACGGTCTACAGCGTGGATAAGGACTTTTATTTTTATTGCACAAAAGCATGAGGGCGCAATGGTAAAGTGCAAACTGCATCCAGGACAGAAACAACCACATTATGCTGCTAACACAACTTAGGGTCTTTGCAAGGATCTGCACAGACAGCATGCTAACCCTTAGTTAGCCAAGAGCCTAGAGTGATGATATACATAAGTAAATACCGACCTCAGCCCTCAAAGTGGAGCCAATGAGATCATTATTAACAATAGTTCCAGATTTCAAAGCACTCACTGTGTAAATTTGAGGTCCATTTTTAAATTGCAACGACACAGGTGCAAGCAGACATAAGCAATCAGAAAAATAAAAGCAGTGTTGGAAGCAATACAGAGGTGCATGAGAAGATGACCTTGAAGAGCAAACTAACTAAATGCAACTGTTTGGAGCCCCAGAACTTAAGAATTGTCTCATGATGAGTTCTTTGCATCTTCATGTTCCTTCATCTACTCCTCTTTTCTTTCCATCTCTTTTGCACTTTGCTCGCTCTTAGTTAACTCCACCCAAGTTATCATCATCTTCACCTCCTTACCTTTCAGCCTGATCGCCAAGGGAGCCAATGAAAATGGCAAAGGCATTGACCTGTGGGTCAGAGGTCAAGACTTGGGCAAAGCGCTCGGGCCGAATGCCGTAGCGCTCCAGATTAGCATCGCTCAGCACCACCACAAAGTGCTCATCTGCTTCTTCTCTCGCCAGCTCCTTGATGCTGGCCTCCGTCCCCTCCAGAGTGTAGTCACCACTCATGCAGAACTGAGAGTGGGCATGCATGACCTGAAGTGCAAGGAAAAGGCTGATTAATAAAGAGCAAGCCACAGATTTTATTTATCTTCATACTTGCAGCCCCAAATGACATCGTTTGGAGATGTTCATCAGTTTGTGTGGCTACTTTGACTTAATGTACAATTTCATGTGAACACAGATGTTAAAGAGAAAGAAATGCATGCAAAACACTTTTTGCAGTCCAATTGGGTGAGCAAAACAAAGCATGAGAATACCTTCAGGACTTTAAGTCTCTGCTTGTTATTCTTGGGGATTTTGTCTGCCGTGACCAGTTCAATGTCGTAGCCATCGCCCGAGTGGCCCACTATGTCATACTGTGTAGAGAAAAGAGTTAAAAGACACAAAAGACACATTGTTACAACATTTAAGTAAAGACTGTAGTGATTTGACTTGTTACTTAACTTGTAATGTAACAGTCTCCCCGACAGAGGTGTGAAGGTGCAGAAAGGTCACATTGTAAATGCGAACATTGCAAGATGTTAACAGTGTCAGAGGTTTACATGTCTCCACCAGACCATCCATCATAACTGACTTACATAAGGCAGCTCACACTCAGCCTGACACTGTGAGCCCCCAGGCAGCTATTTGAAGACCCAGGTATTATGTATATGAGCCACATCTAATAAGGGCAGTTATGACTGTGGTGGTCAAAGGTATGCGACTGTGTGTCTCATGCATCCATATCACTGTTGCTGGGTAAGAAGACCTTTTGGTGCTGTCAATTTTGTATTGTTTTTCCAGGGTTTATTTTGCTACATGACTCATAAAGTCTAACACATAGCTCTAAATCTAACCAGGTTCAATGTCACCAAAATTAAGGCCATGTCAATCCACAGTGGGCGTCATCCACTTCAGGATTGTGAATGGGTGCCTAAAGAGTGTACTAAAAAAAGGCATCAAACTATAAAGTGACATGTTTGACTATCGATGGTGGATGATTGTAAGATGCAAACACGCATATAATGCGAAACTGCGGGCAGCACGGGCACATGGTGACAGTGTATATATCTTATGCGTTACCAGACGCTCTTTTATGTAAGGAGTGTTATTCAAAGACAGCAGTGAGACTGAAATGCCATGTGGAACACTGAAAAATGTGTATGCGAGTTTGTGTGATATGTGATCAGTATTAGGTTGGCTTGAGTGTCACTAAGGGGCCAAGAAGTCTGTCTCTCTCCAAAACTTTTTTTGTATGCACTCCCGTCTCCCCCTGTCTCTTTTCATGCTCCATCTCTGGACCGATTCCACTTCTCGTGGCTACAACGGACTCCTGATTTTCCATGAAAAGCGTCAACTGTATTACCAATTCCTACCCAATAAAGCACTGACAAATTAGATCACAGTGTGGCATGAGAAAGGCTTTAAAAGACACACTGCATGTTTTGATATACGAGGGTGCAATTCAGGAATTATGGCAATAATGAATTTCACACCAGAAACAAAAGCTTGAATAGTTATTATTATTTCATGTACGACTACTTGATACTTAAGTTAAAATAAAGATTTACACTAAGTATATAGGGTATGAAGTGTACTATATAAAAGTGTACTAACACAAAGGAAGCACAGTAATTGTTCATGTGAAGTAAACTCCATATACTGGACATGCAGCTGTTATCTATCACCTGACTTAGGAAAAGTCACATAGAATCTTCTGTATTGTGATGCGCGATGTAGCGTTTTCACCTTGAATTTGTGCTCATAGTTCTCAAGAGCTTCCATGACCATACAAACAGCTTCCATGGAGCGCTCCAGCCTGCCATCCACACCGTTGAAGCGGTACATGCTGCCCGACACGTCGGCCAACACCCGTAACCGCTTGGGCTTCTGCTGAGGGCTGCCCAGCTGTAAGCACACATAAGTTACTAAATAAATAAATACATCAGCAACTACTGATTAAATCGAGCTAAAATCCCTACTTTAGATGGTGTAGTTACATAAAAATAATATTTTACACAAGGTCGGGATTTCAAAACTGGGTGCAATTATTTCAATGTAGCTCAGCTCAGACCAAAACTATGTAAGACTTGGAGCTAAATACGTTAGAAAAACACAGTATTTATATTATGGGCTAGTGTGTGTTGGCATGATTAGTGTGGGAACTACTTTTCTGCTGTGTGCATGCGCGCACAGATGACAGCACAAGACGTAACTAGAAACTGAGTGAGCTGGAGCAGAAACAGCAGGGTGTAATAATAATCTCGCACACACACACACCGCTGGAATGTACCGCCTGACAGATAAAGGTCAAAATTATGTGTGACTGTGGGAGTGAGTGTAGCAGTCTTTGGAGGTGTGGCAGATTCAAAAATAAGAAAGTTTCAAGAAAAAACAAACACCTCTGGTTCCAGCTCTCCCCTGCGTTTATATATAGCCTTCTCTCCAGTCAGTCCATCGATGATCTTGGTGTCATCCAGCTCTCCCAGAGCCTGGTTCTTTAACCACTGCCGCTCCTTCCCTTTAGCCTGAAAGCACATCCACCAAATTAGAATAAGTAAGCCAAATATGCCTGGGAGAGATGATTTTGTTTTGATGGAGGTTTTTAAAGATGACAGAGGAGCTCAAAGTTCACCAATACCAACAACTAGCACTCACACCCAGCAAACAAAAAGAGGCTAAGGCTACATTGAAAAGGCTACACTGAATCTGTGGCCCCATTTCTTGTGATGTTACAAGGAGAAAACCTGAAAGGAAGAGCGCCATCACTCCCTGTCCTGCCCTCATCTTTCCCTCAGCGGAAGGAGATCTTTAGGGAGAAGACGTCAAACAAAGAGGAAACCCGATGTGCCTCTCCCCATTCTCTTTAGGTCACTCCTGCAGTTACTGGTGAATCAGGATATTTGGTTTCGTGTCTTGAGATTTTCTTTACACGGCAAATGACGTGTGAGCACACAAAGAAACAAAGAATAGCCAGCAATAACAAGGTTGTTTGACTTCACATCATTGATAAGTAGTAACAGATGTAACAACTACTTTCACCTTTCTGAATGCAGTGCACAGTAGAACAGCACAAACAAAGGTAACGGAACCAGATCCCTTTTTTCCTCACTATGACAAACAATTCTGACATAAATGGATGCACATTCTCTTCGTTCATGACGCAACAACATTTCTCAAAGCAGGCACAAAAATTACCTATCCAGAAATACAACAGACTGAAGTTATTACTTCTGGTGCTTAAGCGCATCTCATTTAAAATACAAGGTGTCAGCTTCAATTTAACTATTCAGTTCAATTTTGTTCACATGGTGCCAATTCACAACAACAGTTGGCTCAAGGCGCTGTTTTTTTTAACTATGTTGAACTGTAACTGAAAGAGGTGTTGTGTTAGTGCGGCACCTAAATGTCATATAGGGCTGCCACAAACGATTATTTTGATAGTCGACTAGTCACCGATTATTTTTGCGATTAGTCATTGGACGTACAGCGTACAGCTTATTGCACCAGCAGCATCTGGTCTTATATAACTATCATTAGCTTACAGCTTGAAGTGTTTGTGCTAACTAAAAATAAAGACAAGATGGTAGTTTATTAATTTTTAATGAAATTTGCAGATTGTTTCGGTGAAGTTTAATAAACTCCTTGCTTTCTAAAATATAACAGGACACCGGAGTATATTCTCCAGCTCACACTTCTGATAATCAGCTGTCTGCTTGACAGTTTTAGCTGTGCAAAAAACTATAACTTTAATCTCAGCCAAACCGATTTACTCAGGAACAAATAAAATACTAAAGAAAGCCAAACAATAACATTTTTAAGTTATCTAAGTGACTTATATATATGTTTAACCTGACTAGCGAAAGACGGCGGTGGGTTTGAAAACGATTTGCCGGGAGTCCGGTGTTCTCACGGCTCTAGTTAGCCTTGCCCCCGCCTAGCTAACGAGCTAGTGGGTAACAGACGTCTCCGAAAACGTCGGAGCGCTTTTTAAAATATGTGGTGTCTTGATAAACTGAGCAGATATTTGAGGTTTACACAGCTACATTCTCGCCTGAAAATATGTTAAACGTTTATTTTGTGACCCAGAAAGAATAATAAGAGTAAAGTTAAAACTAACTAGCTGCCGCCATTGTTGACAGCTGCGCTATGAATTCTGGGACACAGCTTCTTCTTCTTCGGGGTTTAACGGCAGCTGGCATCCTTGTACATGCAGTGCTGCCATCTTCTGTTTCAGTCCGTTATTACACTCTTAAATCCTACTACTCATTCCTGCGTCCTTTGTGATCTTACAAAGCTTCAAACGATGCGTCGACTATTAAATTAGTCGTCGACGATTTTAATAGTCGACATAATCGTGACTAGTTGACTAATCGTGGCAGCCCTAATGTCATATTAATGAAATGTCTTGACGCAAAAGCCAGGATACTCTTCCTCATCAATAACGTAAAATAAAAACACTTTGCGGTCAGCTCGGACTGATATCTTACTTTTAGAACTTCACAATGCGGGCTGAGGGTTTGTATGTTCCAAGCCAGTCTATTGTTGAGAGGTAAATAGAGAGGGTTTTCCCTGAGGAAAACCCCAGCAGATGGAAACAATACACTATCAGTTTATTGAAAGCTTGCCATTTATAGTTGTGTGCGTGTGTATGACTCCTTTCAGTCCCTCTGTAGGAATGGCATAAAAATTGACATGACTTCATAGCGTCTTGCCTGCTGGGTTTTAGTGGGATCTCCATCATCTTTCCAGTGAAGAAGCTGCCCAAGGCAATAAGGACAAACGCAAATTACAACCAAACTCATGTTCAAAGCCCACCTGGATGGAAAACAAAATCACACACCCTCCACAGCACAACACATGCAAAAAAAACACCTTCACACCTGGATAGAAGAATAATAGAGCACAGTTCAGTGTCACTGCTCTGTAATCGTGGCTGCATGATTGCGTTCTTGTCAGATGCCCATGAACGCACACAAACAAGCACACCCACCAGAGACGCTCGCACTAAGACGCCCAAACAAAGGGCGGAAAGTGGAAACCAAAATAATGAAACGTAGACAATACCACCACTCCCTGTGATCTTAGTCCGCATTCTCTTTAACAAATCAGAGTGCTCCTGGGGGACAGCGCCCCCTCTTTCCGTGTCCAGCACCACGTGCGAGGATGTATAAGGTCAACCAATTGTCATCTGCTGACTTTATGACCCCATGACTTTTTTCAGTGTCAAGCCGTACAATAGAAGCTACTGCAGCCTGAGTTGGTGGTGTTTAAATAAACTGATCTGACAAAGACGAGCCTGTCATTACAAGCAACCACTTAAACCAGCAAATTGGGAATCTTGGCTTTCAATATTTTACTCATTTTATAATATTGGGACTGAGCAATAAATAAAAAAAGCTACTGCAGATGAACCTGGATGTTGCAAAAACACTGATACCTTCAAACAAGGAAACTTGTGTTAAACACAAACAGTGTGTGGTGTGACGCCAACCTGTAAACTGTCCAGGATGATGCGGAGTGACTGAACTTGTCTCCTCACGGCACTGGAGAAGCGCTCGTATGTAGCAGCATCGTATTCACTCATATCAATCTCCTTCAACCTGAGACAAAAAGTCAGACAAAAACAGAGGGGAGGGGGAGATGCATGGCATTAGCTATGACTAAACCTTTATTGTCCAAATTAACACCGTGTGCATCTTGAGGCAGTGAGATACAGAAAGAGTACAAACAGAGCCCTTTTTTCATTAGCCCAGGACACCTGAGAACAAACTGACAAAGGGTCAGTGTTTCTAAATATGAACCCATGTGCTCTCTAGAACACACCTGCGGGCATCAAGACACAGGTGCTCCTTTCTCCCCAAGTCATGCTTATCGGTGTAACGCCAGCGTGCAGGTACTTTAGTATTACTTATACACAAAGACACAGAACCTTCCTTAAGCGTGGTAAGGGTCCTTCATGCTGGTGTGTGTATGTGTGTGCAAAGTGGGTGAAATCCTCTGACACGCATTTGAAACCTTTGGTGACGACTAGACCGTCAACACTGCAGACATTCAGAGCAGTGACTTAAAAAAAACAATGCAGGGATGAGAGTAAGCCTTATCTATCACAGGCTGCAACAAATCTGCGTGGATCGGTTGTGTGTGAGCAGATTCAGACAAAATACTGACACAGACTGCACAGGCATCGGCTATGCAATCAAAACAGATCATGCATTCACACACACACACACACACACACACACACACACACACACACACACACACACACACACACACACAAACTCATAATCACCAACACTTGGATGGCAGTTTTAAAAAATGTTAATTCAGGTAAGTCATGCAGTATAAAGACAAGAATTTGTAGTTTGAAAAGCTAATATTTTTAATTTGCATCCACTCAATTTGTTACTTCCTATTAGAAAAAAAGAAACTGCATCTCAGGCTTCATTAACGGAGGCTTCAAAAACAGTATATAAGTGACAATAATGATATTTGTTTAATGAATGCAGTTTCATGATGCAAAGCATTTATAATTGATCTATGATCACTAATGTGACGACTGGGGCCTTGTAGTGAAAGGGTTGCTTATTGGAATATATTTTAATAAACGGGTTTGCTAAAGCCTAAACCTTATGACTAACCTTAATATATAATTTAATTTCTTTGAATTAATTCCATGAGCCTTTTTTGGTTTGTATTCTTCTGGAAAACAGTAAATAACGACAGAATTATTATTATGATTATTTATTTCTTTAAAACTAAATTGGATTGAATTAAAGGCCTTTATCACTTGTGCACATCTGATCTGAGACCAGTCTAAATTTGTTTGCAGAGTATCCCCTGTGCACATCCTCACTGTTTGTGAATGACCTTCCTACAACTTATATAAATAAATGATACTTCAAAGTTTTTACTACTCAGCTGTTAGGTATACCACTCATCATATCATATTAGTGTCCTCTTGGACTCTTGGAGTAGAATCTATGTCAAATGAATCTAAAAGGAAATTAAATAAAGGTAAATGTACAATAAACAAACTTGATCTGCATTAAGTAATATCGGACCTACACACACAGCCATTTTGTTTGTTTCTGAGTATTCTTACTGCGTCGCGTCAGTCCACAAAACAAGAGCAACGCCTTCCTCCACACATTCCTATGTGTGTGTATATGTGCATCAGTGTGAGGATGCATGCAATGGATGTGGCGAGCAGACACTCTGGCCAGCGGCCGGAGCTATTTCCTGCAAATTCCTGAACCTTGACTTATACGGGAGAGAGCAACAGAGGGTTTTTACTAAATAAGGTGGAGCCAGCACACTGAAAACTCACATACAACAACCACAAAAACAAAGACTTAAGGTTGACACTCCCTGCTACTAAACAAGCTGTCCTCCACTCAAAAAAGCTCCTTTTCCAAGGACAGAGACAGTTTTATTTTCCTATTTTTCATAGTGTTTTATCACTCCTTTATTGTCATGCATTTAATTAGAGGAACTGAGCGGTTAAATAGGCCTTTGTGGTCGCCTGACTATTAACTGTCACATTATGTGAGCATTTCTTTACAGTCATTGCAATGAAACTTTGAAATACAGTCCTCACTAAACAATAACAGCTTTGTTAACACCCATTAAATCTTGAAGCGGGACACCCATTTTTTGGATTTGGATCTGTTACTCTGGTATTTAGGAAACCTCATTCTTGTGTATTTGCTTTGGATTTCCTTAAACATAACTACAATCGTGTTTCCAAGCTGAACCAGTGGGTGAAGTGTAAATTTAACAACAATGTGATTATTTGTAAACGAATCTCATTGAAACCACACTGGAAGACTTCGGGAAATGAGAGGAACAACTGCAACTCAAATGTTTTCCAGTTTTTCCAGCTTCCTTTCCTGCAGTTTTTGTTCATAATCCATCAAATGTTTTCAGTGTTTCCTGCAGCACAGGAAAAACTGTCTGCAGGCCAGACATGACATGCTGAGGTCTGATATCAGCGCTGATGTAATACATGCAGAATGTGATGTGGCTCTGTTTTGCAGAAATAAAACAAGAGGTCTCCAAAAAGGCGTCTGGATCTGTTGTTCATTTGTGGTGCATTTTCAAATATAAGTGTTAGTTATACCAGCTGCACTCAAACCCACCAATACCATTATGGATGCTGGCTTTTAACAGCAAGCTGGATACTCCTGCACCTATTTAGACCAAAGGATGCTTTTTCCATGATAACAAAGGGAAATTCAGATTTTGATTGGACCATCTTAAATAAACTGCATTGCAAACCAGCATTTCTTCTTGTTTATATATAACTTTTGCTTTTCTTGCATTTGAGGAGGCAGATCCTAAGGGCACGTCTATAAACCCACTATGGAATTCAAATAAAAAGTAAGGATGCAGCAAGAGTGAAACTGTAAAGAAGGGGATGACTGCAAAGAGGAAAGAACAAGGCCACAAAACACAGGATCGAAATGGGAGTTTTACTATTTCTGGTGTCTTTCACCACCACTGAAAACAAGCAGAAGATCTTTGTGTGTGTGTGTGTGTGTGTGTGTGTGTGTGTGCGTGTGTGTGTGTGCGTGTGTGTGTGCATGTGTCACTTACTTAAAGGTTTCTGCAAAGATCTTAGTTTTACTGATGCTTAACTTAAAGCTAAGTAAACATATGACTTTGGACACACATTGGGAAGGAATAGGAAAAAGGCTGACAGTGTTGGCTTGTGGCATGGAAAAGAAAAATCAAGCAGCCCTTTATTTCTATGTCTGTGCTTACCTGTTAGAGTGACATGTGAGTGAATAGCAGAGTGTCAGCATGTAGCTACTAGATATTATCTGAGCTTAGTGATAGACAGGCTGAAGACAAGGCAGAGGAAAAAATCTGAAAAACAAGGCTATTAAAATGGGTAAAGACAGAGGGAAGAGAAGAGGGGGAAAGAGAGAGAGAGGAGAATCTGAGAGGTTGTCCTCTTGGGGTGAAAGCAGGCAGTGTATGAGAAGGGCAATGCAGGAAAGAGGGAGGGGGAAGGGGGGACTGTTTGAAGCTAAAGTGAACAGAGACGCCCTTCATGGATGAGCTGGTGAAAGGGATGCCCTCGCAACCTAACCTCCTCTGAAGTGAATATGGACTCAACACGCGCGCGCACACACACACACACACACACACACACACACACACACACACACACACACACACACACACACACACACACACAGAGGTCGCCCAGTGGGATCTACCACTGTGCTTTACCATCCAGCTGGGACAGAGCGCCCTGGAATTGTTTGGTGCACCATACCTGGGGTGGCAGATGGCCCACACATGCGTATTGTTCACACACATCTGGTTCACATCACATTACATTATACACCTCAGACACTTCAGTTGTTGTTTTTTTGCAACAATCAGTGAACAAAAAACCAACAAAAAAAGTCTGCACACCTCTCCATGGTTTTGCACCTGTGGCGTTAACTCTATTTGGATATGGTTAAAGATCAAGCGTGCTTTCCAACACCGCACAGCTATTTTTAGCATGCATTTCATGCATATTACCTTTCTTTGAAGGCCTTTTCAGCCATTTCTCGGGCTGCCTTACGGACCTCTTCAGGAACCGCATCCTTCTCCACCTGTGAAACCTGATAGACCTTATGCCCTGCATCCAGACGATAGGGGCCTCCCTTGCCACCCAGCCCTGCTGTGTCTCTGCCACCTGTAGAGAAAGCGATTCAAACTGTTACAAAAGCTTTTGTCATTAATAAACGTTGACACAAAAGTATTGCCATACCTCACAAATATAAAACAGATCATTATCATTATAACTGACTATATAAAAGTTGTTAATTTTCTGTTGACAGACGATACATTAACTGACTGTTTCACCACTACGACTGATGACGATTTTTCCTGCTGCCTTCTAAATTTGACCACATCTTCTGACTATCAAAAGGACCTATAATGCTGCTAACAAGCTTGACATTTTTATTTTGGAGTTGTCTGTGCCTCTTTATCTTATACTAGGCCTCTGACTGAAAGAAGCCATTTCAGCTTTGTTCAGATTGGTTGCCATCATAAACGGGTTTGAACAGCAGGTGGGTGAGGCTTCTATCTTCACAGCCAGAGATTTGTGCCTGAGATGACGATACATAATCTATGTTGTGTCTATGATGCAGACTAACCAAGTTCAGCAATTTTGCTGCCAAAACACTAGTTGGTGGTGGAGTTTCTCACTTCAAGGGGATCCATTCTCTTCCAGTCAATTTAAAAAAAAAATGTTAGCAGAAGAAAGAGTCGAAAATGTGTACGTGTCATGCATGTAGTTACAATACTAGGGACATATTAATAGGTTACATTACAAGTTATGGCAATGGGTTTATAGAAGGGTCTGTGGATATATTTGGACACATGGATTTTTTTATTTCATGCATGTTACAATGTGGTCAGAAACAACTGTTACCTGTGCCTCCCGCCCACTGGTTACCCCCGACATGAGGAGCATTGTGGGGGTCGATCTTGCCATGTTTCGGGGCGCTGACATCCAGGCCACTGTCCCTCTGGATGGTGATCTGCAAGGATAGGATGAAGGGAAGCCATGTGGGTGATGTCATAAAAATGCCATAAACATCCAACAAAAACATGCTCATTTTTTGATACAAAATAACAAAAATGCACAAAATAATAATTCGGTATTTCTATTATTTTAGAGTAAATTGAACTGACAAGCTAAAAATGTATCCATATTATGAAAAAGAATCTAAGTATGTGTGTTCAAATAGCACCTAATGTAATCCGGTTTGAGATCAGCCATCATTTCTTGATAAGCCCAGATCATTTCTCTAAAACCTTTCTCTGCAATGTCATGATGCACTGAACTAGTATGTGAGGGCCATACACACAACCAAACAGTCAGTTACATAGCATTATCAGTCAAAGCATTATTAGAATTAAAGGAGTCTCTATCATTTAGTAGTGAGGTCTTAGCAGAATGGACAGAATAAGCTCTGTCTTTCTCTGCAGGGGGGATAATAGACGGAGGGAAGGAGACACAGAGGTTAAAACTTTGCTTTTTTAGGTCCATCTCAATGGCACCATCAGAGCCAAAATCAGCATGCTGCCTCTCACTCTGAGGCAGGGCGGCAGGCCAGAGTCTGGCACGCTTGAAGGACTGAGAGAGAAACGGGTAGTTCAGTGAGAGACTAAGTGTATCCCCTGTGGTTCAGCTGCATTCTTACATATTGCAGGAATTCAAATGGTATCTGTGGGGGGAAGAAGGTCTCTTGTAAACTGTGGAAAGCGCTGTGTGTATGTTCAAGTTATTATCTTTTCTGCTGTTGATTTTTTTATTGGTTTCTTGTGGTCTGAGCGGTTAACAGAGACTTATCTGAAGGGAGCGGCAGTTTGCTGAAAAGGACCCCTCCCCTCCCCGTCCTCACCCAGTATCCACGCATCACACTGACACACAGAGGAGCTCAGAGCTCAGGCTCTGTTCCCACACCTGCACGAAGCTGCTGGATCAGCAGTGCTCTCTATATTTAGTTCAGATTAGGAGCACCAGTCTGATACACAGCAAGTCAGATTATACGGACAAGATAATGCCCATTGTGGTACTGAGCTTAAACAGAGGCTCTATTATTGATGACGGGATTTACCAGACAGACAACAGATGTTTGGATCCTTGAACAGATTCACATTAACGTTTTAAATCAAGCTGCACCTCTAAACACGACTTACACAGCAGCAGCTTGTTGATCACAATATAAGGTCCTTCTAAATCATATCCTGTGTTGTCAACCTTTGAGACACCAATGGGGAGCATAGTTTAAAATGAACATCAAGTTGCTTTCAATAAGAACTGAAAATAGCGATTAAGACCATGAACTCATCTTCAAAGTGTCTGCTAAATTCACAAAATGAGAGTCATTTTTCCACAGTCTATACAAATGCAACCAGATGAATCGCCCCTGCTGGCCATTAGAAAGAATGTATACAGAATGTATAATAAATTCCAATTTTAAATTTAAGACAACTAACTGTTAAAGTGTGTCTAAAAGTAGATTTGACATTTCTGATATTATTTTATTGCAGACAAAGTCACTCGTCAGCCTTAAAATAATAAGACAGAGGGAGACTGGAGGTAATGTAGAGCATGTGTCACCATTACAACGTGAGAGCACAGATGGAGGGAACCCTGCGAGCTAGTTCGGGCAGACAACTGGAGTTGCTCTGCGTCACACACACATAACCTGACCCTCTCTTCACATCACATCACAAACACACCCTCTAAGTTTGGCAGCCTATTTTAGCTCCCATCACCATCTGTGAAATGTCTCTCTGCCTGCTGCTTCAAACCATCCACCTCTACCACGTCTACTCATCAGTCCCAATTTTCATACGTAGCATACTGTGAAGTTATGAGTTCACATATGAGTAACATAGTGACAAATGAACAAACCCGGGAGAATATCTTTAAAAAAAACCAAATAAAGATCAAAATATTTTATTCACTTTTTCCTTTTCCCAAGGGGAGATGTCCCCAAACCAATCACTGGAGCCAAAATGATGCTTTTTCATGTTGATGCTGATGTGTAGCCTTGCCAAGACCAGCCTCAAAGGTTGCAGAAAACAATTGAGGCCTGGCTATTTAAAGCCATGTTATGGTACTTAGCTTGATGCGCTTGATTACAGTTGGACAACAACATGCGTGACTGGACCAATGTTTTTGATTTTTCATTGATAAATAGCTAATCAAGCCATACATGCAAAGCACAACTTTAAACACTCTCCTTTCCTACAAATAGACACAGACTCAAAGAGTGAGGCACAATCACAGCAGAACTCCAGCTGTGTGGGCTGCCTTACACAACAGACTGACATGAGGATTGCCTATACTGGCCGACAGTAAAAATGTCTTTAAAAAAATTAAGAAGAAACTAGTGTTAACCTAAGTAAGTAGTGAGACCTTGGTCAATAACCAAAGCTCACCTCCACCACTGTAACTGATCTCTGATTACACACTAACGTGCCTCTCAGAAACCTCTGCATAACATGAGCTGTGCTGCACACAGCTGTGTCATGTTGAGGAGTGGGTGTGTGCACTTGATCCACAGGAATATGACTTTAAGGCTTACAGTTGCTATACAAGTGTTTTTGAATGAGATTGCAATCACTCGATAAAAGTTAGTGCCACCAACCTAGCACCATCTCCATCAGGTTAACATCACCTGGTCCCCGATGCTCATTTTGTGCCTGTCATTCACAGAGGAAGTTGAGCTATGGGATTTTCTCAGCGTCGGCTTATTTCAGTAATTCACCCTTGTCATCACACTGTATATAGATATAACACTCTCTCTGCGTCGCAGCATAATTATGAATGTATCACCACACTGCTAATGCACTCTAATCTGACTCTGTCAAACCAGGAAAAGGGTTGAGTTCTTAGAACTCAACTAGTGTTGAGTTCTAATCTAATATAAAATCCATTATAAAAGCTATATTTTGATGTATTAACACAAATTGTTCTCCTTTAATTCCATAAAAGATATTTATGCACACAAAAATATTTGTATCATCTTTAGCTGTAATAAAAGGTCATGTCTAAAATCATTCCCTGTTTGCTACATGGTGTGTTACATATAATTTGCATCAACTGATCAGAATGTCTTAATTAAGGATGAGAACTTATCCGTGTAGTGCCCTTAAAACTGGAACGACAGAACAGAAAAGAAGAGAAAAGAAAAACGTACTTACAGTCTCACAAATGTGCTGAATTTAGAGTTTCCAGAATGATTGTTAAAGTCTGAACAGCCTATGGTAATGACACAATGTGCAAGCGTGTGTTCATTATGTCAGTTACTGTTCAGCTTTGAGTGAACTATCGGCTGTCTATTATACCAGGATTAGTAAATGAGTGATTTCAGACACAGCTAATGTTGGCTAAACTATAACTGTTCCAGTAGATCTTGCTACAGCAACTGAATGCTCATTGTCTTTGAAAAACACAACCGATGACCTCCCAGGCTGAAAAATAGATGTCATGGAAAGGTGAAAAAAACATGGACTTTCATGTTAAAATTCACTGAAAAAATGGTTTTAACCTCTATGCATCATCTCACATAAAACTGTACATTCTCTTTTTTATAATTCCTCCATTTGAATGGATTAGAAGGTCGTTGGGGCATTGCTTTACCTCCACATATCCGAGCCACTGAACTGGACCTCTTGAGCATGTTTAAAATAACAGATTTTATAAAGTTTATAACCAGATATGAAGTACAGAAGCTTAAACACATATGGAATCTCTTACTTATGTTCATATGAAAAAAAATAACACAATATTTAATCCACAGTACATCTCAGTTTTTCAACACGATGAAGAAATTCTGCTGTAGTAAATGAAAAGAAATCTGTCAGGATGACTCTTTGGGACTAAATTGTAATTAATAGATCTGTAAAATTACATAAAAAGTACCTCATTTCCCAAAATGTCTTGTAATAAGAAAACACAGTTTTTGCTTCTTCTTTTTTTCTGTATAGACAAATAGATCAGTAGGAAAAACTGTAAAATAAAGTCCCAAACATATGCCCTTCTTCACATTTTCCAAAGCCGTCCAGTGGGATTTTAAGATATTGGGAGTCTCTGTCGGGCTAATTTGGCCCCCAGGCCTTCTGTTTGACACCACTGATTTAAACAATGACACACAATTGAATTAAAACCCTCGCTTTTTTTGTTTTTTTTTAATACTGGCGTCTTTAGCATAAAAGGATTTAAGGATGGATGATTCTTACCAGTCACGCGAAACTGATAAAACCACACACTGTAATGAATGAAATTAAGAGTTGAATGCTTCATGCGTAGAGATGTTTGCTTAGATTAGAATGAATATTCCAAGATTGTATCACGCTTAAGGCAAAGCTTTGATGCAGTTTAAGCAGCTCCATAAGAGCAGGAAAACACCTTTGAAGAACATGCTGAACTGTAAATACCTTATAATACCTGCATTGATGCCAATTTTCATTTATTTCTCCACAGAGTCTGGGTATGTTTGGACAGCATGCTTGATTGGTGCTTGTCTCATGCTAAAGTAATTTTGAATTTCCTGCTCCAAACAAAAGACAGATTACTACGCTCCGTAACCACAATTTGGGGTTTAAAGAAGCACCACAGAACTGAATGGTTGATGTCAAATTACTGCGTAAATCTTGGATAAATGTGTTTGTGTGCTGCTGTTGCTGCATGTCCCACTCATAAACAGTAAGCTAATGATGGCACGTTAGCGCTGAGAGACAGGCAGAAACCAAAAGAAGGAATTAAGGGAAAAAGGACGGCAACGTCAGTGGAGAAAACTTCATTTTTAATGACAGTGGGAATCAACGTTTTTACCCCTCCCTTTTTCTTTCTTTTGCTTTCTACCAGTATATGTCTCTGTCTGTCTCTTATCTGCGGTCCACGCCTTGTCTTCTAGGATAAATAACCTCATAAATTTCTTATTCTCCTTCAGACCACTACAGACAGACAGTGATATAAGAGCGATGGTGTAAGTGTGAATACACACTTTTGAATGTGTGTATGCAGTCACACATAGTGCATGAGGTCAGCCCTTTTCTTGAGTAAATACATGTCCCAGTGTGATGCTGGGCGCACGCTAGTGTGTGGGTGTCAGCATAAATGCGTGCCCGTACACGAACGTTCAAAAATATTCTGTGTGTTATATAAAGGTCTCAGTGATTCAGTGTATCTGCAGATTGATGAAGCTGTGTTATGTTGTGTGTGTGCGTGCAGGTTCTGAATGACCTGAAATTAATGGTGTAGGAAACACTGCACCATTAATCAATGGCTTTTCAGTAAAATGAACATATAGATGGATGCATGAATGGATGGGCATAAAGAGATTTCGGAAACTATTATTAAGATCGACTAATTTATGAAGTGAGCAATGTGGTTAGAAAGCTTTGTCTCAGAGTTCAACATGCCATATTTTTATGACTTGTATTAACATACTTGGCCCTATACTTTACAACTGGTACAGCATACAAATATGTCCATTAAGGTGGGACAAAGCATCTGTAGACACTTCTACAGATGCTTTAAACTTTGAGGGAGCAAGCATGTGCATGCATGAATATGAGTGAAACTGAAGAGCTTGTGTCAGTGGGGAAAGGCCAGGTAGATGGAAAAGTGGCACCTGGCCAAACCTGCCGAAAACAGGGAAGTGTAAAAACAACAAATCACACAATTAAGTGTCAGGTTGAGTGACTATAACTGGTTGCAATATGCAGGATAGCTGCAGACACCAATCTGGCACCATGCGTGCAGATAGATGATGAGTGATGTCTCCTATGTATCTTTGTCTGCAGGAATGATGTCAGCTATGCTGTAATGGAGCAAAGTCAGAGCGACGTGTGGAGGCGCCACGCTTACTTGGGCACACACACTTCCACTTCACACTTTAGTCAGAACCCATTTTGTTATGCTCTATAACCATGTCATAAAAACAAGGTACTTGGCACATACTGTGCAAACATCTACGCCCATATAGAGCTAACGTAGTATGTACACTGTTTGGCAAAGCAGATATAGAGAGCCTTTTAGGCGGCTGTGAACAAACTCAGTAGAGCCCATGCTGTTTGCTGAGACTGAGCACAGGGAGAGTCTGTCCAAGTCTAACCTACAGTGGACTCAAGGTGACCCACCAAAGAAGATATGACTATTGACAAATCTAAACCAGAAACAGGCAGAAACGGTGAGCTATGGGTGTTTTCGAGTCTATAATCTCACACAAAGACGCTTGGGATAGCCTTGTGATATGTTTTACAGCAACCAATGCAAATAGCTCAGACTCCAAAAATTAGTCACTGATATTATACAACTTCATGATTGGTCTCCTTGTTACCATTTTTTCAGGCCATGTTGCATCTTCTATCTTCATGCCTGGTGCAACAAACACAGATCTGCAGCTAATGCTCTCTGCATGTGGACGACTCCAATATGCCAAGAATGTTTGTGTCTATGTGCACATGTGGGCACCTAAACAATGCTGTCTCAGTGCTCTGGTCTGAATGTTCTGACCTACACTAAGGGTCAAAGCTATTGCATCATCAGCACGACAGCCAGCCATTCATAACCACCCACCCTGGGTACAGCTGGGTCATGAATTATGGAGCTGAAAATATTCCCTTTAGCACAAAAACAGAAATGTTTCAGCTAATGTCTTCTGCCAGAGTGAGGCGAGCATGCAGAGCAACTTCCAATGGAGAGTTGCTTTAAAATAGAGGTGCTGCCCCTCTGTGGTGTGGAGATTAACTGCAGGCTGCAAGCGTTTCTAGTCATTGTATTTGCCACTTTGTGGAATTCTATAGAGAAACTTATCAATGAGCCATGTAATGTGCTCAAAGACACTCTGTTGTATTACCTGTATGGGTCTGCCGTCCTCTGAGCCAATCATATTCCTCCATTCCATCAGTGAGCGCTGCAAGGTGTCTAATCCTGTCTCCCAGAGACGGATGTACCCGCCCATATCCACCGTGACGACACCTCCAGAACCAAGAGCAGCTATCAGCACATCACACTCTGACACCTTGGACACCCAGTTGGTGTAGGGCGACACAGTCATTGACCTGCCAATTACAGATACAAGAAAAGGTCACAACACAGAACACAGAAAAAGAAGTTGATTTAGATAAGCAGGGACCATTGAGTTTTTATTCCACTCTTTTCTATTCCAGATCCTATGCAATTATAGTAATGATATTTATTCATGGTCTGTACAGATCTTATACTGGGCCTTGGGGCAGGCCTTCAGATCATCCTCTGAAACAAATGTTTTATCTCTTTCCACCCTTTAAAGCTGCCCCTCTTAAATAGATGATGGGAGGGGCTTCTGCGCTTACCGGCAGAATGGTGTACTTGAAATGACAATTTTCACATATGCTGGGTTAATTTTTTTGGAACCTGGTCCATGTTAAATATGAGTATCCATTTGTCTAAGAGACAAAAATTAGGGGGAAAAAAGCGTAATATGTCCTCTAAAAAAATTACAAGTTTCCAAGGTTGAACACATGTAAGATGCAGAGAAGATATATTAGCACTTTTGGGTTTTTTTTCTTTTATAGTGCAATGCTGTCACTGACCTCTAGCTGGAGCCAAAGGATGTAAAGTTACATTCTTGTTCTGAAAGTACTGCAGAATGAGGTAGTGAGGTAGTAAGACACCAGCGGTTTACCTTGGAACAGGAATATATTTGAGCTTCTTGGAGTTGAGATCAGTCACCTCCAGGTATGCTGCTGTCATTGGAGGTGTGACGTCTGCGTGGCAAAGAAAACTAATCTTTAAACTTTTGAAAACTTTCAAAACTTATATTTCCTGAAAACCTTTATGTAAGGTGAACTCTGACCTTTGGGGTACAGCTCTTTTAGGGGGACTTTGTTAGGTGGAAGAGCTCGAACCACCTGATTGACCGGGATCAGACCGACACAATTCTCCTGTTTGGCCGTGGCGCTCCGAAGCCCTCCTCTGAAGAATGCTTGAGCCCCGCTGTCACCACTCTTTATCGCTGATAGGTTGACGGGTCTTTTAAAGCTGTACACTTCATTAGGTGACTCATCAAGAGAAGAAATCCGAAGGAAAACGTCACTCTTAAGCCATCGGTCATACGCATTAGAGTAACTCACTCACAATGCTCTTTGTTTTCAATTAACATCTTCTCTAACGCTTTCATTTTTTCATACATGAATCAGGCAGATAAAATACAGACTCAAAGCTAGGCCTTGTCTTAGCTTTGACTTTCAAATAGGTTCCAAAAAAATGTTAACGCCACATGACCCCGCTTCCCTTCAAGCTCTATAGAGTTAAACTAGATATTTCTACTTCTAGTAGAAACATAAAAAGAAAGAAGACAGGAAACTGGAAAAAGAATTATTATTGTCACACAAATTTCTTCACCAAATTCCCTCATAATCTCACCATGAGATCTGGGAAGCCGACGATGAGCCGCGCGTAGGAATCTGTGTCAACCAGCACACGGTTAGGGGAAACAATCTTCTGGTTCAGAGCGGCACTCAGGTTCTCGTTGGGTAGCTGCTCACATGACAGCATCTGGGGTATAGACAACTCGGCTGCAGTGATGGACCAGCATGAGTTTGGTGGAACAGAAACATGAAAGAAAGCAGTGAGACAAAAGAAAGAAATAGAAACTTGTCCATTGGGGGAAACTGGGACTGAGTGTTGTCGAGGGTCACATCAATAAGCTGAACTCACTCGTGCTCAATATTAATTTTTATTTCTTTATAAGCCCTCGCTCCTTGGGAAATCAATTGCCCTACTTCTGAACTCAACTCTACTCAATCTTTGTACTTCATGTGAAGAATGCAGAAATGACATCATTTAGAAACCTGTCAAGAAGCTCCCGCATTTCCTCTTAAGAATACAATCCACTGAAGTGTGACAACTATGAGCTATAGACTTTTCAAATGACTAAACATTTGAAAATGTATTTAACTTATGGCCATTTAATGTATAAACTTAGAGGTCTGAAATACAGCTGTTATTAGTTTAATTCTCTCTATTTCAGTCTCCATGTTAATTGGGTCTTTAAGAACTGCTACACAGCAATACAGAAGAACATGAAAATCTGTTAAATAAACATAGGGAGATTGCGGTTTGCCATTAGGTGCGATTTTCCGAAAACACAAAATTTCATTTCATCTATATGGTGACGATTGCCAGCTTTATCTATCTTTTAATCACTCTGACAGCTCCTCGGTTGGAGTCCTGCTTGATTGTCTTAGCGATGTTAAGTCAAAATTTCTAAAATTTTAACAAACGGAAAACTGAAGGAATTTTATTCGGTCTCAGTCGTTCTTTTGGTACCCCAGATGTTGACTTTGCTGCTCTGACCCCTGAAAAGCTCGGTTACTAATCTTGGGGTAAAAATCGACAGTGCGCTTTGTTTTGATGCCCACGTAAATGGCTTGGTGAAATCTTCATTCTTTTACCTCAGACGTCTGTCAGAGGTAAGCCTCTTCTCTCCAGGCGTGACTTGGAAACTGTCATCCATTCTTTTATAACCTCACGCTTGGATTACTGGAACTCCCTTTTAATAGGGGTTGGCCAGGGCGCTCTGTCACACCTGCAACTGGTGCATAATGCTGCAGCACGGTTTTTAACTGGTAAAAGAAAATTTGAGCAAATTACTCCAGTTCTGGCCTTCTTACAAAGGCTTCCAATTTAAAATCATTTTAAATTGTAAATCCTTAAACAGTTTGGCGCCTGTATATTTGTCCAATCTGCTGAAGCCCCCCTCGTTTACTCCGGTCAGCTGAGCAGCTGTTGCTCTCAGCCCCTAAATCGCGGCTGAAACTTGGAGGAGACTGAGAGTTCTTCTTCTTCCTCGTCACATTAGGCAATCTACTTCAGTATTGGTCTTTAAATCCAGGTTAAAAACAAATTTTTATCCGCTGGCTTTTGACTCAGTGAGTAACTGCCATTGTTAATTTATTGTTATTGATTTATTGTACTTTTTATATTTCTGCTGTACAGCACTTTGGCTGCCCATGTGCTGTTTTTAAAGTGCTATATCAATAAATTATGGTACGGTACAAAGATTATTTCAAAAGAGATTTCACTAATTACGATCAAAACGTGCAAACCTTTTAAGCGCAGTAGGACCCGCTTTGTTTGTTTGTTCTTTTTAGTTTCTTTGTGGCTTTTTTAGTCCATTTAAAAATGTGATGAATATAATGTTGGAGAAAAAAAAACAGTATATCCCACAAGTGGATATTTGACATATTTAAACAAGCAAACACTTTGAAACAGTCTCTAAAAGTTAAAGGTGATCTACATGAGCAACATCACAAGTTATTAGCTTTTCAATTATTTATTGATAAAAATATAAACGGATATTCTTGAATGGAAAAAGTAAGTGCATATTTGGCCTCCAGACGCTAGCATTGAACAACATCTTGAAGTTGTTTTGCATATTTGTCCACCAGTTACTGACATCAGCTTTCTAAGATTTATGACCACAAGAAGTCAAAACTTGTAGAGAACATATCTTTATTGCTGGACTGACGTGTTTAGGCTTGTGGCTTTCATCAGTCAGGGTCATCAGGATCATGATGACCACGAAAACCCCGAAGACACGTCTTGTGGCCATCAGAGCTAAAGGCCACTAGTCAATACAGATTACATCTATCATTACAGCCCTCTTCCTCTGCTTGTCTACCACCACTATGTCCAGTTGATTAGCCGCCACCACTTTGCCTGTCTGTAACTGGAAGTCCTACAGGATCATAACTCGGTTGTTCTCAACAACTCAAAGGGGCATTTTCCATTTTGACCTTGGGACAGGCCATACTCAGCACAGGTATTCCTGTATATTATACAGGCTACCTGGTTCTGCTATTCCATGTATGCCCTGCCTGCTAGCATCCTGGACACTGTTGTTATGTGCTGGATTGTCTCTGGGTATCTTTGCACAGCCAGCACCAAGGATCTTGCCTGGTGTGATAGACCACAACATCCCAGGAACGACATCAGATCTGTGTCCAGAAGAGCACCAGTCTAGTTAAAGCTAAGATACTGCGCAGGACCATTAAGCTCCCAGACCTCTGGTAGAGGTCCCAAGCTTGAATGATAAAGACAAGAAAAGTAAGATTTTTCATTTCGACTCTGTGTGTGTGTGTGTCTGTGTGTATAAATATATACCTGAGCTTGTTCCATGGCCTGAGTTGACTGAGTCCTCACTGATGCTGTGAAGCTGACAGACTCCAGAGTCTTCAGCTGCCATGTGCATGGGCTTGGTCAGCAGGAACTTCCTATACAGTCAGACATGCACGATTATTTTAAAGTTCAATCCAGAGACCTGGACAGATATTTGAGATCCATTACTTACTTGTTAGAGTTGCTCTCCAGCAGCAGCCAGCGGTCCTCTGCCACCAGGAAGACAGACTTTAGGTTGATCGGAAGGGAGATGGAGTGAACTCGTCCCTCAAGCACATCCAGGACCTCCAGCTGGTTGCTGCACATGCAAAAGCAGCGACTGATACCACAGGACTTCAGGATGCTGGTGCTGTGTAACAATGTCATGGATGTAGTTTACCTGTCCTCCTTATAGAACAGAAGCCAGTTTTTGTGGGAGAAGTCACGACACATTTTATACCCTGCCTGCAGGCAACAATCACAGAAACAAAAACACATTAAGTTCAAATCTTTTCACGGAATGATCAGATGAATAATTGACAAGTCTTTTCATAATGCAGTCTAGTTCAATGTCAGATTTAAATCTAGTCACGTGGAAAAAATAAAGCCTTGAATGAAAAGCAAAGAGTTTACGAGCCACAAGTGAATTTAAATTTGTCTCTGGAGACACAGAGTCTTCTGACCTGTTGTTCCTTACTGTTCCACCAGTTCGACGATCTGCTGGAAGACTGATCACTGTCGGGGGAAATCATGAGCCTCCGCAAGGCGCCTGTCACCAAGTCCAAATGGAGCACTGTGTTACCCTAAAGAGACAGAAAGAGGAATTAAAACTGGAGAATACAACTGAGAGGAGCCTGAATTCTGGCTGGTTTTCAGGGGATCAAACACTTTTCTCACTCGGTGCAAATTATAACTTTTGTATAATATGTTTTTTGGTATGTGTTTTTTAAATGATATTCTGTCTCTCCATTAAAATTAAACCATAAAAATTAGAGTGTTAATTTGTCTATTTGGATGCCATTCACCACTACACCACAACGCACCACTGCAGGACTTTCCTAACTACAACTACACAGTTTTCAAACAAAGCTTGCTGACAAGAAAATACAAGCTCACTACACCAGCACTAGTAGTGTCATTCAGGACACTGATTTTAACATACAGCTGCTTGTCTACAAATCACTCGGCAGCTCTGTGCCTAAACACATGTCCAAAAAGCTAAATACATATTATATGAAATATTTTGTTATTTGAAAGACCTAGGAGTGTCTTCTCATGTTTTAAGGTTCAAAGGAAACCTGTAGTGAGGTGGGCAGCATTTTTACAGCCTAATCACTTGGAGATCCAACACTTTTGTATAACACAAAACTGTCAACACTGAATACAGTTGTCAGCAAGCGTACTTGGAAGATTGATGGAAAAGGTTGGTTATTAGTCTGCTAAGACAGCGGTCCCCAACCTTTTTTGCGCCACGGACCGGTTTATGCTCGACAATATTTTCATGGACCGGCCTTTAAGGTGGGTCATTCCCCTCATCCCCAGACTCTGCTTCCTCCTCGGAAGACGTGTCAGTGGGATTAAGGAGGTCCTCGAAGTATTCCTTCCACCGCCTGACAATTTTCCGGGGGCGAGGTCGCTGAGGCAGTTAAACAACTCCTTGGTGGCAGAGCCCCTGGTGTTGATGAGGTCCGCCCCAAGTTCCTGAAGGCTCTGGACGTTGTAGGGCTGTCCTGGTTGACACGCCTCTGCAATGTTGCGTGGAGATCAGGGGCAGTACCTGTGGACTGGCAGACCGGGGTGGTGGTCCCCATCTTTAAGAAAGGGGACCGGAGGGTGTGTTCCAACTACAGGGGGATCACACTCCTCAGCCTCCCTGGGAAAGTCTATGCCAGGGTGCTGGAAAGGAGAGTTCGTCCGTTAGTCGAACCTCGGATACAGGAGGAACAATGCGGTTTTCGTCCTGGTCGCGGAACACTGGACCAGCTCTTTATCCTCTCCAGGATACTTGAGGGTGTATGGGAGTTTGCCCAACCAGTCTACATGTGTTTTGTGGACTTGGAGAAGGCATTCGACCGTGTCCCTTGGGGTGTCCTGTGGGAGGTGTTGCGGGAATATGGGGTGTCTGGCCCATTGCTACGGGCCATTCGATCCCTATACAACCGTTGCAAGAGCTTGGTTCGCATTGCCGGCAATAAGTCGGACTCGTTCCCGGTGGGTGATGGGCTCCGCCAGGGCTGCCCTTTGTCTCCGGTTCTGTTCATAATTTTTATGGACAGGATTTCTAGGTGCAGCCAAGTGGCGGAGGGCTTTCGCTTTGGTGGCCTCAGAATCTCATCTCTGATTTTTGCAGATGATGTTGGCTTCATCGGGTGAGGGCCTCCAGCTCGCACTGGAACGGTTCGCAGCCGAGTGTGAAGCAGCGGGAATGAGGATCAGCACCTCCAAATCTGAGGCCATGGTTCTCAGCCGGAAAAGGGTGGAGTGCCCACTCCGGGTCGGGGATGAGTTCCTGCCCCAAGTGGAGGAGTTCAAGTATCTCGGGGTCTTGTTCGCGAGTGATGGGAGAAGGGAGCCGGAGATCGACAGACGGATTGGGGCTGCAGCTGCAGTAATGCGGACGCTGCACCGGTCCGTCGTGGTGAAGAGGGAGCTGAGTGTAAAAGCGAAGCTCTCAATTTACCGGTCGATCTACGTCCCTACCCTCACCTATGGCCACGAGCTGTGGGTAGTGACCGAAAGAACGAGATCGCGGATACAAGCGGCAGAAATGAGCTTCCTCCGAAGGGTGGCTGGCCTCTCCCTTAGAGATAGGGTGAGAAGTTCGGCCATCCGGGAGGGGCTCAGAGTAGAGCAGCTGCTGCTCCACATCGAAAGGAGCCAGCTGAGGTGGTTCGGGCATCTGACAAGGATGCCCCTGGGCGCCTCCTGGGTGAGGTGTTCCAGGCATGTCCCACCGGGAGGAGGCCCCGGGGCAGACCCAGGACACGCTGGAGAGATTATATCTCTCGGCTGGCCTGGGAACGCCTTGGTATTCCCCCGGATAAGCTGGAGGAGGTGGCTGGGGAGAGGGAGGTCTGGGCCTCTTTGCTTAGGCTGCTGCCCCCGCGACCCGGCCCCGGATAAAGCGGATGAAGATGGATGGATGGATGGATGGACGGCCTTTAAGGTGTCGCGGATAAATACAACAAAATAAAACTAGTACCGGTAGGTACCGAAAAAATACGATTTATTCATAACACACTGAAAAGACCCAGGAAAACCGAGTTAACGATAAAAACAATAATAAAACAACGCTGAAAACCGATAAACTGTCCCTGAGCTCATCAGTGACTAGGATTGTCTTTTGCTTCCAATAACCTCCATCTGTGCTCTTTTACACCACCCACACAGCTGATCGACTTCTTCTTAATTAGTTTCACTGAATTAACTAAATATTTCTTGATTTCAACTTGTAATTCCCTGTGTGGTCTCCTGTTTTTGTTAATTATGAGACAGTTTATGACCATTTCTGTTTAATACTATAAATCCTAGTGTTTATTTCCTCCAGTACAGTTCCTCCATCAACAGAGGGTGCTCTTCTTCCAGTGGAACCCTCTGGTTTGGGTGCTGATGTTCCTCTACATTCAACAAATGTGCCTGCTGCACTTTCAACTAATTCAATTCAAAGATAAACCGATTGCCCGTATGGGCTTCTGTGTTTGTATGCAGGATATTTGTGTGTGTGTGTGCGTGTGTGTTTTGGATGAACTGTGCAAAAGGCTTTCGTTTGTGACGCACAAGGATTCATCTTCAATTGAGTTTTATGAGAAGGAGCCACAGGGGAGCTGGCCTCGGGCCCGGCTACCCTGCTTCACGCTAATGGTTTCCTTATGGCCTCCCATTCCTGACACTCACACAGTGATACTGAAGACAGAGAGGGCAAACCCCATTTCCTGATTCTAAACATACACTGCCATTGGAGGAAGTATGCACATCTGAGAACACACGTGTGCATCCTGCATGTGGATGTATCTGCACTAAGATTTTGTGTATCTGAGGGATAAAAATATAACTACTATGTTTTCATACCCTTAAATGTACCATTGTGATGTCTTTAAATACTTTCACAAGACTGTGGATGCATTCATTCATGTGTGTATGCTTAGCACAATCGGCCAACCTCTGTAGATTATGTATCGGAATTTCAGGAGCGGGACCACGCCTCCAAATACGCTCCTTCCGGTCGTCATCTATATAGGTTCCCACAGTTCTGCAAGCTGTTCATTCTCGTTTACGTGCCCCACCCTCCCTCCCTCCTTGTTCTCAATTCTTTAACTTCTTCACTCCTATTTAAGTACAAGGGGATCTGCCAGGCCCGGGAGCCATTGCCAGTCCCCTTCGGGGCCTTCCCCAAACCGCAGCTCACTTCATGTCCAAGCATTCACCTTTACCTACTAAAATGCTGTCAAACCTAATATGAGGACGTGGGCCCAGCTAGTGAAATGTGTGTGTGTGTGTGTGTGTGTGTGATGGTTTCCCTGATCTCCCTGGAAGGCCAATGACCTGCAAATGAACTTCATGTTGTCTGGACCTCTTCATTTTTAGACAGACGTAACATGATCCATCGCCACAGTATTTTTAGAAGTCCTCCTCTTGCCTAATATGCACCAGCTGTGGAAGTGTTCTGGTCGGAGAAACAGCCTACACACATTGTTCTTGTCTGACACTCTGCTGTCATAGGACAGGGTCTTACGGGGTAAGAGGGATTCAACGACCGACTCAACAACCACTAACCTCCAACCATTTTAAGAAGCGGACTTCTGCACAGCTATTTTAAATCTGTGAGGAATCTGTGGTTGTCCTCAAGAAATAAAAAAAAAAAAAGTTTAAATACCAGTGTTGTGTAAGTGTCCGGTTACTGGATTGTAAACAAGAACGTTAGACAAAAATGGTTAGACTAGGGTTCCTCAGTGAAGACCAACAGATGCAAGTGCACCCTTTCTATACCACTAAAACTACAAAACATACTTAATGGTGATTCTTTTCATTTATGTGTGTGTGTGTTTTTGGTTTTGTTGTTTTTGTTTTGACTCCCCTCCACTACCTTGAAGACACACTGTTGTGGGTTTTGACCACTGGGGGTGCTGTACAGCTTTGATGAATAAATCATCTTCTGGAACTCAGACGTTTATATCAATTGCAAAAGCCAGTCAAGTTTGATGCTGTTAAAGTTAGCAACACCCAAACGTATATTTGACCAGTCACGGAGGCTCCACTACCACCTGTCTAAGACAGACCAATCACTTCAAGGACACGAGGTTTCCTGACCACATTTATAAAAGCGCCTGGCACCATACCAGGTATTGTTGATAAATAAAGAAGAACGGTCTGTGGCCACCACCTGGAGTTGCTACTCCAGTGCACCTGCTGTCACCTTCATTTGCACCAAAGCAGGTGAAATAGATTCATAATGGTTTATGGTTCCTAACTGGACAGAGAGATATCCCTGAAGGTTAACTGACTTTGTGCTATACTGTGATGATCCAGTGTTTCCTTTTTATGGAGTACCTTGTGCTAGCACATCTATTTGTGTGATGCACTCATACTGTATATGAATCAACCTGCTAGCGAAGCCAGACACTTTGACATAATGACTTCAACCTCATGATGGTCGTCAAAATACTTTTGTATACAGTCTATGGTTGAAAACTGAAATCATGATAACATAGCAAAATGTACAAACTGATCAAAGTGGGCAAAAACTGAAAAATGTCACCTTGTCCATAGGTATGTTAAGTGTTACAAGCTACAAGCCTTTTAGGGAGTGTGTGAGAAATGTCAGCACAGAGCAAGCCCCAAACCCCACTTCCCTTTGAACAGGCATTTAGAGCAGTTTGGATAAACGGCCATTGGGCTGTGGTGAAAATGTGTAACATTAACAATGAAAATCTCATTGGGTACATTAATTTCATTCACTCGATCTAATGCAATCTAATCATGCAAACATGTCTTTGTGTACATGTGTATATATTTGTCTGCCAACCTGTTCCTCGTGCAGCACCACCTGTCCATCCAGTGGACTCCCAAGTGGAGCAACCGTAACAAAGGGCTGCCAGACACCACTGATGGTCCTGGGGAAGACATCGTAGAGCTCTATGCACTTGATAGTTTCCCCACGCTCCTTCATGGAGTACAGGGACACTGGGTTACAGGTGGCCACATACAGCACATCTGTCAAAACAAAGATTGAATGCATTCTCTGAATTGAGCTACTGCAACAGGCAGTACATTTCCCAGAATGCAAGGTGCTAATTAAATAGAGTAATGTTACTCTGCAGCTGTCGTGTCGATGCAAAATGGTGACAATCTGAAATTAGGGGTGGTCATCATTGATCGAATATATAGGGATTAATAAATACACTGTAGGGGTGATTTCTGACACAACCGATGTTATAATGGACACATGGCACTCAAGTGATTCTGGATTGAACTGATGAAAGAATTCTGCAGGAGACCAAAAACTTATTTGGGGGTGAATTCAGCAAACCTTTGAAGTTTAAAATCGGATTTTTAAGGAAATTCTGTAAATGTAAAGTTTGTAAATCCTGATGAATACTGAAATAAATCTAAATACACTTAGATAAAGTTTCAAAATAGCTACCCAACTGAGTGCATACAGGTGTTTTAAGATGGCTCGCATGGTGTGAGGCTTGCTTTAAAGGTTTTTTTTTTTTTCTTTTTTACCTCCAATGTGAAGTCTGACAGGTGCTTTTCAGTATGCTTCTGATTAGGCCACCTAAAGCTGATATAAAGCTTCTATAAACTTCTATGTTTTCTTATATATTGGTTAGTTGATATCATCGGCCAGTATGGACTTACTGCAAAGATATGAGGATATATGTTGTCCAGTATGTATGGACTGATTCTTATACAGCGCCTTTCTATTCTTCTAGAGCACTCAAAGCACCTAATATAAGATCCCTCATTCACCCATTCACTCCAGCACTTTTTTCTTCTATGTTTAAGTTCTTTTGTATCTAATGGGATTAGTATCTTGCCCGAGGATATTTGGCATGCAGACTGGAGCAGCCAGGAATCCAACCACCACTTTTCCGATTAGTAGATAGCCTGCTCTACCTCCTGTGCAACAGCCACCCTTGTGCATCAATGTAACACTTGTGATTGTCTCTTTTATAGAGCATGGTGCAGAAAAAGACATCTGGGGTGATTTACAAATGGTGTCATCACATAGTTTGTTAAGCAGAGTTACGTCCTCTCAGCACTGCCTGCAGCACATGTAGCAGAGTAGCACCACAGCTGAACAAACATGGCGCAAAGTCTAACCGTGTGTCCGTGGTAAGTTTCCAACTACTTTAAACTGTAAATTACTGAAAAGTTGTAACAGTAACTCCATCCTTAATAACTCAAGAACCAATAACTCAGGGGAAAAAAACAGTATTAAAAATCCAATCTCTTCTAATATCTTTTTGTTTTTAATTTTACTAAAAATTCTATAATTAGGAATTTTTAATTACCTTGTTAAATTTCCAGGTGTTTTTTTTTTAAATGTTCTTCTGTCGTTAGTGATTTTCCTATTGGTCTAATTACTTTTTAAATACATGAATCCATTCTTCATTATGTCATGTTAATGGTATCCTGTCTTCTTCCAGTTTATGATCACTGTCACTGCATATCTTGTGCTTTTCCTCTCCCTTACACAGCTGCACACTGTTTCCAGTACATACTTCAAACAGTTTCCTTGCTTCATCCTGTACTGTCCACACACACACTGAGGCCTAGGGTAAACGTTTTTTATTGTTGTTATTCCTTCCTGTATATAGCACCTTATTTACTTCATGATGCTTCACCCACTGAAATCTCTAAAGCATCACAAAGAAAAGAACATCTGATAACACAGACTCGAGGAGGGACTGCTTAATAACGTGCGCAAGTTTGTGTTTGCTTGTATAATACCATCTTTGGTGGTGACGTCACAGATGATGTTAACTTCATTCATGGGAATCTGCCAGTGGGCTTTCTCTTCAGTGAAACTCAAAGCCCTGCTTTCCTGCCTGTTGCAGGGGTACTTCTGGACACGCAGAAACACTGGGCCCTGGAAACAGACGTCAGACACTTATAGCAGTGCGCACGTACTCACAATATATCAAAACAAGTCATACTATTGCAACAACATGGCACACTCTAGTGTTCTGCTTGCAGCTTAAGTGCGAAAGAGTTAAAAGAGTACATTTGATAAGCAATGTAACCAGAGGAACCATTTGGGTTGTGGATGAACATCTTGATACATTTCTTACGTTAAAAACTCACTGCTGTCAGTCTTTTGTAGCTGGGAGGAATGTAAGATAACCACAGACACTCACTTTGAGTACTGGTCCAATACACGAGAAGTGTGGGGCATCACACTGTAATAACCTGTCTTCATGTGTATACCTTGACATCTATGGGCCGTGTGTCCGTGGGACACAGTAGTTTGCGTCGAGTGTTGCCACCTTGGTTTATGGTCCAATATCCTGTCATCTTGACCTCCGGCAGCGGAAACCTAAAAATTGAAGGTCACATGATAACTCCACTGTAAGGCCTGCAAAATGTAATTTATAATAAGAAAGTACTGGCACAGATGCATGGAAGTTTTTTGTTTTTTTCTGGGTGTGGGTACTGATGTTGTGATTTCTCATTTTGGAAATGGGAAACGATTTTGCTTGCCCACATCAATTAAGATGAACTCAGCCTACTTAAGGGCTCAACGTGGCTGCCACAAACTGACTTCAGATGTGAGCCTTATCCTGTTACAAGCTAGATTTTTAAAAGAAAGACTTTGAAATGTGATCCCATTGTCTCAAGAAAGGCTAAAGTCAACATATTCAGAACAAGCGTCTATGTGTTTGTGTCTGACCAGATGTCCACTGGTTTTCCCATGAATCTTATTGGCTGCAGGTGGAGTGAAAAATGCATCAGTACCACAAAAAAAAAAAAATTCTGGAGGATAGACAGTTCTCTAATCATAAGCATTTCTATGAATGGAAAAGCAGAAAGAGAAATTACTCTTTGTTTTCCATTTCCAAATCTGAATGGACAAATGTTTGCTGTGATGTGGGTAGAGAAACTAGTCTGATAAGGTGTTTAAGATGGGTGATGACAGAAGAGTAATTTAACGACTTGGATTGATGTCGGTACAGACATAACAGGAAAATACTTGTTTCTGTCCTGTTTGTTTCAGGATTTACTTGTTAATGAGATATGAATGTGTATTTATAAATGTGATACTTAAATAAAACCACAGGAGACAGAAGAAACAAATATTTTCCTTTATTTAAAAGACAAAGCTGTACATTGTGAGGCAATGGGGTTGATTTCAGAATAGATTTTTCTTATAAATAGGTTTTAGAATAGATCTTTGTTTATTTAACACTTCAGGAAGCATTGTGGAGACTTCATGAAAGCCTAAAGATCTAATAGAAACCACTCATACAGTTCAAGGCAGCATCAACCGAGTTCAAGCCTTTCAGGAATTCAATGCCAACAGTCAACAACATTTTAAAATTACAAAATGATGCCTGACAGTCACACACTCACGTGGAACAGTCCCTGAAACCGCTGACCTCTCAGAAGCCACTTTCAGTTGGCAAGTTTCTGGAAAGGTTCTTTGAAAGGCAACAACAAAACTACCAACACAACAAAAACCACTGGCATTAAGACAAACTCCGGGGGAACAATTATGCTGAAAAATCTATGCATTAAAAGATTGCATGGCCAGGATTACTACTGCATGTCTTCTGCATCTTTGAGTTGCTCAGCTCACTACAGAGTGCCTTCCACTCGCATCGCACTAATTTAGTGAAGTATTTCACTATATCTCTTTGTAATATGTAATAAGAGAGACATTTCTCTGTGATTCATTTGCAGCGTTCAGAGCCAGCTCCAAACCAGAAGACAGATTTGTGTGCCGGGGGCCTGTGTAGGAGGGGCAGCACCGTGAAGAATGCACTAATGGAGAAGAGCATCTTGCATGCACGGCAAATATTGTACACTGTGCACGTCTGCCATCACTTTACCAGACTGAGGAAGCTAGCAGGGTTGATTATTCACATTTGAATGGGCATCATATTAGATTATATTTCCACTGTGTGTTAAGCATCGATAGTTTTTGATATATTTAAAATAGCTGACATGCTAAGATAAACTCTGAACAAATCAAGTAATGACAAGTTTAGGTTCCATTATTTAAAACCGCTTCTGACAGATTTCTAATTTTATGAGGGATAAAGGTTTGGATTAACAAGAAAAACGGATCCTCTGTGGAACTGATAAAGATCCGAGATAAGGCTCTACTCTGCGATCATTCTGAGCAGCGCCACACATCAGCTAGCACCTTTTATAGTATGACAAACCCCAAATCTTGATCTGCTCCATCGTTGACTATGTGTTCGTCATGTATTTTGGTCCATCCAGCTATTATTATCCCCCTGTGAGGCTCTGTGACCACAGTTCTAACAGTGCAACAATCTGATTCTGTCTGTGTGTGTGTCACGTAATTGATGTGCCTCTAATGTGTGTGTGTGTGTGTGTGTGTGTGTGTGTGTGTGTGTGTGTGTGTGTGTGTGTGCGCGCGTGTCTTGTCAAACATCTTGTGCTCCCGATGCCTTACTCCTTAGCCAGCTTGACAGAGCTGGGCTTGGCTCCAATGGGAATCCCGTGCTTGTGCAGTGCTTCAATTAGAACCTCCCGCATGTCTTTGTTGTATGAGTCAAAGTCAAAGACGTTTCTCACCACGTTGGCCAGACCCTCATCGGGAAATTTCTAGCGGGAGGTAAAGGAGAGTAGGAAGGAAAGGCCAGAGAAGAGGAAGTAAAAGAGGAAGGGTCACCAGGGAAAGAAAAGGAAGAGGAAGGAAGGACACAGAGAGTAGGAGGGGGAGAAACAATGATAATGACAGGTGGGAGGTGGGAGTTATGGAAAAGGGGGCAGAGACAAGGAAAATTAATATGATTTTCAGCTCCTTAACAGGGGTCAACGCAGGGAAAGTTTGGGATAAGACATAAGAAACGAAGATTAGTCATCTCTAAACTCTGAACAATGACAGACAACAGCATCTTTGCTCCGTCTTTGATGATAATTACAGACTCCAGTTCTAATGCCTAAAAGCATTTTCTGTATTACAAAGCAAACATGGTGGCACATTTGAGAATGATACTACCTACGTACTGTACAAGTGATGTTTCCTGGCAGCTTAGAGCAGTCCTTGGATTACTTGTATACATGCTGACTTCAATATTTGATACTTACGCCAGTTTAATATGAGAATCCACCACTGGAAGAATATATTTACAGTATGACAGACAATAGAGGAAAGAAGAAATGGTCTTTTTTAAAACAGCAGATTTCTGATGCTTTCTTTTATATAAGCAGACAACAACCTAAAACATTGTTGGAGTGAAGATTTTGGTGACAGACTTTCTTTTTTTTTTTTTTTACAATACCAAACCAGCACAGGGGTTTGGAACTGTTTGTGTGCACACTGAATATTTAACAGTAATGTAAAAAATATGAACAATAAGTGTAATATACCATGTTTGTCTGATTAGAGTATTATAAATAAGCAATGAAGGGAGAAGTAAAGACAGACATTACAAATCTAATTTGATAGCTGCTTTCAGTACTTGACAGTTATTGAATATTTCAGAAATTTTTCAGACTATATTTCCAGGCATAGAAGTGCTTGACAGCAAGGTGGAAATTAACATAATAGCTGCAAATACGAATGCATCCCCTGCCCTTTCAACTCCTTACTGCAATACATCTTCAGTTCTGATGTGAGTAATCTTCATGCCATTATTAGGACCATAATTGCACTTTTAAGCCTCCATATTACAGTGTACTTATACAGTCCAGTGAATCGCTGCACAGTCAATAGCAGTCTCTCCCAGTAGGTTACAGCTGACTATAGAGCACTGAGCTGCATCGATCACGATGGTATAAATTAAGGTTAAAATAGCAATGAAGGCATAAAACGAGCTATTTAGAGTACAGCTAAATTGAAATGATTCCCTGTCACACCCAGTCATTCAGACATCAATAATGGTGGTGATGGATGAAAGAACTGGGAGGTCACTCAAATATGAGCTGGTCTCTGTACACTAAACTGTTGATCTATAGTGCAAGCTTTAATGCTTAATCCCCTCTCCTTCTCTTCTTTTGGAGTCTGTCCTTTTTGTGCTCTATAGCGTGTACATTTCTGAAGAATGTAACCACAAGGAGGCATGGTAATGTGACAGCTCTGCATGCAGCCATTCACTTGCTTTTCTTTTTCCAGATGATTGAGCTGAGAGGATGATGGTAAACAGCAGCTTATAGCTATTGATGGTGGGAGACTGTTAATGTAAACAGCATGCGCTCTGTAATGTGGCTCCATACTGTTCGTCTGAAGGTGGAAAACGGAGTAGCTGCTCAAAAGACTATGGTATCAAAGGGATAAAAAAGATTTGAAAATATGGTGACAATCACTTCTAAAACCTTGTAAAATATCATTCTAAATGTAAAACAAAACATCTACTCATTGAAGAAAGTCTAGCAATTTTATACTATACAAATATGTCGCTTTGATGACATATTGATGATCATCTCGCCTATCTCCTAAGTCGGTTTGTGGGCTCTGAATACTAGGAAATTAGAGGGTTAAAGAGAGGAATCGGTGGCCGGAGAAAGAAAGACATGACAAATGAGGGTGGAGGGACTTTTAAGCTCCTATGGAATGGACTGGAAAATTCCTTTTAAGAGCACAGCCAATGTAACATATGATACTAATTATTTTAATGTTGGAAACCACAGTCCTGCATCAGGCAATTTAAGGCGGAGCCATTATGCTTGTCTTTATGATATACACATCACAAATTACAAAAAGATTCGGTACACTGTGAAAAATGTATATTAAAAAAAATGCAGTGATTTGCATATCTTACCTAAGCCACATTTTACTTACAAGAGAATACAGAAAATATATTGAATGTTTAAACTGAGAAAAAGTATCATTTTAAGAAAAGAAATAAGAGCATTTTGAATTTGATGGCAGCTACAGGTCTCAAAAACAGTTGTGACTGGGCCATTTTTATCACAGTGTAGCATCGCCTCTTCTTTTAACATCAGTCTTTAAAAGTTTAGGAATTGAGAAGAGAGCTCTTGGACTTTTGGGAGAGGAACGCTATCCCATTCTTGTCTCATATAAGAGTTTAGCTGCTCAACGGTCCTGGTTCTTCTTGGTCCTATTTTTGTGTCACGATGCTTCATTTGATGAAAGCCCTCTGACTCTTCTATTATGAAGCCATGCCATTATAATATATATGGAGTATGCTTTCTATCATTGTCTAGCTGAAATACGCAAGGCTTTTCCTGAAAAAGACACCTGGATCTTGTGGTAAAACCTGTATTTACCTTATAGTATGGATGGTACCTTTCCAAGCTGCCAATAAATGAGCCATGATAAGATTCTACTTTTTAGTCCAGAGGACGCAGTGTCCATGTTTTCCAAAAAGAATTTCAAATTTTGATTTCTCTGACCACAGAACAGTTTTCACTTAAAAAAGCTTTGGCCCAGAGACAACAGTGGTGTGTAAGGATTTTGTTCACACGATAGAGCTTTGACCTGTATTTGTGGATGGCACAGTGAACTGTGTTACTGAACCCCAAGAATCACATCTGTTTTCACTGCAGTGCTGCCTGAGGGCCTGGAGATCATGTTCATTTATTATTGATTTTCAGCCTTATCCCTCGGGCAAAGAGATTTCCCCAGTTTCTCTGACTCTTCTGATGACATTATGTACTGAGGATGATGAGATATTAGCTTTTTGCACACTGGTACCCATCTTCACTTCTGAGAATCTCTGCCTCTCTGAGATGCTCTTTTTACACCCTAACATGTTACTAACCAATGAACCCAATTAGCTGCACAATGTTCCGCCAGCCGTCTGTTTCTACAATAGCACCACTTACCTTTCCAGCATTGCCCTAATCATAACTTTTAAAAGACGTGTTGCTGTTATCAAATTCAAAATGCCCTCATTTGTTTTCATTAAATAGTAAAATGTCTTAATTTAAAAATTTGATATATTTTCTGAATAAAATGATGATTTCTATTTTTTATTTCATTTTACACAGTATACAAACCATTTTGGATCCAAGGTTGTATATAACGCTCCAGTGGTGCATGCTCTTATAAAAACATGGTCAAGGTTTGAAGTAATGTGTTTAAGCTATGTACAAGTATATATATATATATATATATATATATATATATTTTTTTTTTTTTTTTTTTTTTTTTTTTTTTAACTACATGATGTTTATTTGTTTTCTTATAGGTTGTTTTATATTACGTTCCTTATTTAAAAACTGTATTTTCTTTGTTTCTGGGAAATTCTAAATTTAAAAAAAAAAAAAAGCTATGTACAAGTAATCCACATGAGTCAAAGGTTCACACGTCAGACTGCTCTAAATGCTTTGTTTCACACTTCTGTAGCTCTGTCTGATGTAACAGAGGGGATGCCACGAACATCAATACTGCTATTTCTAGATACCAAAGTTCTATAATAATACTTTTTTTTGTTTTAGTACTACAGGTACAGTAGATAGTACATGTACCAGCTGGGGCAGCATAGTCTTCTCAATGTTCTAGTCATGCTGATGAATGAAAAGAAGGACACCCACAAGTTCAAGAAAAAGTGTGCAAGGAATAGCAATAACTGCAATGGAAGATGGTGACTAGTCCAGCTGTTGTCACAGCTCTGCTCTGACGTGGTTATAAGAAAGATAAGAGTTTAGTATGGAAGCACTTTTCATTTGAAGCAGATGACCAAGGGCAATATGCAAACAATCCTATCATGCTTCTCAGACCCAGGCAGGAAATACTTGCAGTATAGTGACAGACCTAAAACCATCTGTTCAAAGAATTCAAGTTGACAAAATTTCAGTTAGTAACATATAGTTACTATATGTTACTGAGTTAGTAACATATGTTGTTACATATAGTAAGAACATCCAAAGTATTATCCTTCTTGTTTAGATGTTTTTTTCTTCAAAACAAAGTTCAGGTTTAAGTACATGCAATATCTTAATTATATTGGTAAAGGTACAGACTACTACATTTCCTGTATTGTGACATTCCTAGTAGAGAGGGGGCATATTTAATATGGTCATCTCAGGCATAGAGGTCTGGCTGGGGGCGCGGAAGCCCCACCCACCTGTTACTCAAACCTCTTTTTTTTATATCATTGATAGCCAATCAGAAGAAACCTGGCTTAAAGGAACAGAGCTAAAACATAGATTCGATTTTTTTGAACTCTCAGTCAAGTAACGCCACTTTACAAGAGGATAAAAACATGGAGATACCGTTGATCCCTTTAACTGACAGTTAGCTGTATGTTTAAGCTGTAAGCTTCTGAAAGTGGACCAAAGCACAGACACCCTCTCTCCTCTCGGAGACAGCTATATTTTGAGGAGACTCTCTTACATTATTAAAGCACTAGCAGTTCAGGATTCAGGTCGCATAAATGTTATGAATTATTAATAAAAGGTAGTCAGTATGTACCGTATTTCAGTGTGTCTTCCTACCTGGAGGTGTTTGACAATGTTGACCACCTCTCTAGTAGAATAGGGGTAGTTGATGGTACCCTGGTCGGCCAAGGACCTGAGCTCTCCAAAGGCTGCCACGAGCTTTTGCAACGTAGCATCGGGAACATCGGGGCCATACTGTTTTAGCATAGCCAGCTCCGCTTTGGGCTTCGGGTTGTCCACAGCATGGCAGCTAAAAATATCGCCTGGTACAAAATACAAGACAGAATTTAATGTGTTTCTCTCCATATACAATATTCGATACCCAGGGCAAAAAAAAAAGTTAAGTGTTTATCTATTTTTAATGTGTTGGGGTATTAATGTTGTAGGAAAAGCCTCAGTTTCAGTTGTGCGTGTGTTTTTGGGTACCTAGAGCTCCAAAGAAGTCATTGCCCAGAAAAGGAAAACCAGGTCTGTTAGCGAGGACGATCATCCTGAAGTCTGGGTGCATAATTATGGTGTCAGGCCTCCCCTCGGCTTCACGTGGACCTGTGGAACAGACAGTTGTTGTCTACACATGACCAAAACAAGCACAGTTTCATCTCAGTCTGTTTCTGTATGAATCTCCTTTTTTACTCTCAGTGTTTTAATTTGTCTCACAGATTTTCACACACACCTCTACTACGCTGACAGCCTGAAGGTCGTGTTTATGAAGTCTCAAGATTGCGTTTACATTCCACTAGGAGGATGAGCCTCTCAGGAATGGAGTAGCTGTCAGCAGCCCATGTGATTACATGGGAATATGTGGAAAAACTAAATGTTTACAGAGCAGCGTGATCCAAAATCTGTTGGTACCTGTCCATAAAGGCTTTTATCCTAAGCTTCCTTCAGTGGCCTGCATCTGATGTTCCACTCGTGTTTGCCTTGTAGTACATGCAGTCGTTAATTCGTCGTAAAAACAGTTCTCGTTCTGAATCTGGGACATGTCTGCTGTCAAGGTGTGTGCATGCATGAATGTGCGTATGAGTGCACCTGAGATGATTCTGCGTCCATCAGCCAGGATCATCTCTCCGCTCTCCACCAGGGTTTTGAGAATGCAGGTGACGTTTGTAGGAGCTTTGTCGGCCTCATCTATCACTAACACATGGCCAAACTTCACTGCCTTTACCTGAACACAGACAACACACACAAACATACACACACATGCCATTTGACTAACAAAAAAGCACAACTGCTGTTACAGTTGGGAAAAAGCTGATGATGAAGATGCTGTCCCAGATAGAAAGAGTTCATGTGGTGAATACATATATCAAACTGGCCTACACATTCACAATCCACCCTCACAGGTTTTTTCACTTATTTTGACTAAGTAGTCCTAATTTTGGGATTGTGTAGGTGTGCATCACAATGTACTAAAAGCTCTGGACACTGTGTTCTGAGAAGTCATCAGATATGCTCCTATGAAAGCTGCTTATTCGACACATAAGTTGAGAAAGTTCTTAGGCATATGGGAGACACAAATACCACAGTTTCTTCTCTGCTGGCGATTAGAACAACAAAGCTACTATTATGTATTTTTATTTTCATGTATTTCATGGAGTAAACCATTAAGAAGCCTGCCATTGTCAAGCAAAATAATCCTTTTTTAAAATCTTGATCTAAAATGGCCAAGATGGATATCTTTCTCTGAGATTAAAAAACAACAAATAATGTTCACACACAACTCTGTGCCACTGCACCCAGAAATGTAATACACTATTGATGATTTTGTATCTTTCACTAAAAAGTCCAGAAAATAAGACAAATCACTGGTAATCATAAGTGGAATCCAATGACAGTCCCTGAGCATTCACATACTGTTATACATAATATTATATATTTACATGTATGAGTCCTCAAGGCTCCATCCTTGGATCTTTCATACTTACATATACACCCTTTCTCTATCTCAGATGTTGCATTCATATTACATTTCATTCTTATTCACACCGCACACATCAGTGTCACCTCAGGACTACTGAGCCCTACACTTGAAATTAATGAGTGGATGTGCCCAAACTTCCTGAAATTGAAAGAAAGGACTGAGGTATATTTTTTTCACCTCTAAAGAAAAAAGAATTAAAGTCTCTAACCTATCTAGACGAATGTTGCTTAAATTCTCAAACCAGGCAAGAAATCTTGAAATAATTATTGACTGACCTAAATATCGATAGTCATATAAAGACAATTAAAAAAAAATCAGCCTATTAACCTTAATCTTAAAACTATAGCAAAAATGTATGGATGTCTGTTGTTACAGTTGTGAAAAAGCTGATGATGAAGATGCTGTCCCAGATAGAAAGAGTTCATGTGGTGAATACATATATCAAACTGGCCTACACATTCACAATCCGCAGGATGTCTGTCTAAAACTGATACAAAAATAAATAAATATGTGCACAGATTTCTTTTTAGTGGACTATTGTAACAGTGTCTTTATGGGTCTTACTAAAACTCCATCAGACAGCTCATTTAGATTCCTGTAATTACACAAAAACAGTTGAGCACATTAGTCCAATTCTCAAATCTCTGCACAGGCTTTCTTCATCACAAAAGATGGCTTTTAGAACACTTCTAATAGTTCACACTAAGAATTAAACTGACTGAGTTACATTTCAAATGTACTTGTACCTTACAAAACATCCAGAACTCTCAGGTAAATAAGAACATGCTTTCTATGTGGCAAAAACAAATAAAACCATACAGAATAAAACGATTCCAACACAACTTGATTTGTGGTGATGATCATGTCTACCACAATATACATCTGTGGCATCTGTGAACATGGGGGAAAAAAAAACTAACTGACCAGAGGGGAGTCCTCATATGTAATGATGCCATCTCGCACCGAGGGCTGTAAGGTCAGAGTCTGGACTGTTGTATCCCTGCAGAGGCAAAAGAAAACGAAAAAAGAAGATGGTTACAACAGAGCCATTACATAAGAGGAAACAGGCTCAAAGAATTCTGAGCAGAAATCCATGTGGACAGTAAAGACGGCTAGGTAATGGGAAACATATCTGCTGTCATGTTGTTGCTCTAACCCGTAAGCACAGCACTAATTATGGTAGTAAAAATGTGGGTAAAGGTACTTAAAAAAAACTTTTTAAGCCTTGCTGTAATGTGAATTACTTCTACACCTGTTCAGTGCTTTGGTGCAACAAGCCACAATGCACACCAGTCAACAATCTGCCTTGACTTTGGACTCTCTAATGCGCGGTTTACACCCTTGTTAGCATCCAAATGAATGTTTACCCTCTCTCCTCATTCATTCAGCGTTTCAAGATAACTGCCCAGGCATGTTTCAAAGATGGCTGCTGAGTAGCAAGACTGGCATTAGAAGGACTTTAGCTACACGTACATGCACAGCAGGGGAGAAGCACAGCACATCTTTATTAGACAAACAAATTGTACTTTTTCTTTTAATTATATAGTGCTAGAAAAAAAGTGCACCCTTAGAAATGCTTTCTATTTCTTAAGGACCTTTTTGGGGACTTTTCCTTCATTAGATAGTGGAATGGAGAGTGGAGAGGAAAGCAAGGGGACTCGGGCCGCATATGGTGCCTCATTTCAGCCTGGTTGCATGTGCTCACCTGCTTGCCCCATAAGCTTAAGTTACACTCAGAAATGCTTTGTATTAAGAACAAAAAGGGCAAAACAGGTTCTGGTTACTAATTCTTCTACAAAGTAACTCCTAACTGAAATGGCTAAACTTAGTCTTGTTGAACTGAAAGGGTAACTCTGGTGATCAGATCTTGCACATGTTTCTCGTAGTGCTTTTTTACTTGAACATTTGTTACTATCATTTGATGTAGATGCAGTGCAGCTAAAAAAAAAGGTGTCAGTGACACTGTACTTGGTTTCCACAGGCCAGCCACACAATCATAACACTGAACATTTCCCCGACAACTATAACTCCCTGGGGTCGCCCAAAATTTTCTCTTCCTCTGAACATCTCCTCTCGCTTGCTCTTCGATATCTCACAATATCTGACCCAGGAGCTGTCCTAGTTTCCTTCCTGGCCGGCTGCACGTGTCTTGCTTTTTCTGAGCCACATCTCTGTAGGCCTTCAGTCACACAGGCTCCCAATAGCCACAGGCAGATATTTCTGCCTCTGCCCTGGTCTAATATTAGCTACTGCTACAGTAGCAAACCAGGCCACATCCATGCTCAGCTCCACTTTGACTTTCACATGACTTTAAACAACTACACACGCACAGGCAGTAGAAAAATCTGGCCTTAAGAATGATATTGAATATGTTATTGATCTAGAATTGACCGGCGTCAAAATTAAACTTTTCTCCAGTAAATTGCTCGGCTTCCATCAGAGTCATTGATTTCTTATAAGTGCCGAGATCAAAATGAAGCCCATCTCTTGGCTCCATGATCTGAGCTACAGAACCTGACCTAAAATTCTTATGGTGTCACCATGTGAGTATTTATAGAACCAGGGGACCCGAATTAACAAAGACTGAAAAGGCTTTTCTTTAGTTTGTCCATGTAAAGTCTTCGTTCTGGGAAAGAAAGGCCTAATTTACTGAGGAAAAAAATAGATTTTAATGCTCTTATATGAGAAGGTCAAGGCTGCCAAGGTAGTAAGAAAAATACTGGCTTTTTCCTTACAGCTTTTGGTGGAACAGGAAAGTTTAGTGATATCTTTAAAAAACATTAAAGCATCAAATTAAAAGTGGCATCAGACACACTGAGCAGGGAAGTCTTCTTTGTCCATCTGATTTATTCCAACAACTGTGTTGTAATAAAGAAGCTCTTCATTCACACCTCTCACGTTTGTCTGTCTTCCTTCACCCACAACCAGCCAGGCAGATCCCTGCCCCTCCCTGAGCCTGGTTCTGTTGGTAGTTTCTTCCTGTTAAAAAGGGAGCTTTTCCTTCCCCCTGTCCCGAGTGCTTGCTCATTGGATGGGTCCATCTGATTGTTGGAGTTTTCTCTCAATTATCGTAGAATCTTTACCATTACACTATAAAGCACTTTGAGGAAATTGGCGCAACTTGGAGCTATATAATGTACTAATTTTAAACTGGAGACTGCCACTGTGTTGGCTGGCCATTTCAACTCATTTCTTTGCCATTGCATATGTGTTTACAATTTTCATGTAACCCACAATAACAGAGAAAATCCAACAATCCAACGTCACCCTATGAACAAGCTTTTGGCAACAGTGGGAAGGAAAAACTCCCTTTTAACATGAAGAAACCAGGAAGAATCAGGCTGAGGGAGGGGGCAGCCATCTTTTTTGACCAGTTGGGGGTGAAGGGAGGGGGCCAGGTGAAAAGACACACTATGGAAGAGAGTCAGAGATTAATGACTAAATGTGAATGATAAGAGATAAGTGTCTCTTAACTGTTCTGCTGGTCAACTCGGTTCCTTGATTCAGTTAAAAAATGAATTTAAGATTACATAACATAATCTTTCCACATACCTCCTTGTTACTGCAGAAGTACCCTCTGAAGCAGAAAGTTGTTGGTTGGGAACCACTACTCTAAACATGAACCTCATAAAACTTTAACTTAGCTTCTGGAACTAAAAGTCTCCAGAATGACTTCTCTGCTTCCAAAAATAAGGCTACTTGTGCTGAAATCCATGGGAAAACAAAATTTAGGCTCTCTGATCTAATCAAACTGATGAGTTTATGGTCTCAGTAACTGGTTTTAGATCTTATCACTGGCAACATAAATCATTAGTAAATCATGATTTCAATTAGAGTCAAAAAGAAAAACACCGTAGGGTATGCTTAGTGGAGGAGCTACGCTGTGACTGGGGGTGCAGAGTACCTTTATTTCTCAGTGAGACTTCTTAGTTGGCTCATGAAGTTTGGTTTCAAAAAGGCTAGGACAGCAACAGAAAAATGATACTATGGTGATTCTCCTCACCTGTGGAGCTGTAGATATTCTCTGGGCCTGTTGAGAAGGTGCAGGAACCGGTCCACAATTTTATTTTTGCCAACACCCTGTGGAGGGACATCATCATCAGTCTTTATATGTGGACTGTGTTTGTAGTTAGACCACAAAGATAGAAAGAAGCATCCATTTCAACTTTCAAAGAGGCAGGACTGAGAGGAAGACCCAACTGCATCCCTCTAATTTTGATGGTGCTTTGCTGTGACAGGGGCTGTTCTTCGGGACTCCCACCGGCATCCCACAGAGCCTGTCGGATCTCTCGGCCAGTCTGTCAGATGTCCAGTAAGTCGCTCTGACAGCTCGTAATGCCTCAGCGTGGACCGTGCATGGTCACACACTCAGATTTGCAAATGCCTTCTGCCACTCAGTCCCTCTCATATGCAAGCGCACAAATAAACACAAACACAGAAACACTCCTCTGGGCTCACAGCACACCATGTCCAGTCATCCATCCTCATTTATCCTCCCTTTAACCCAGCCCAGTTGGACAACGCTGGGGGCACAGAGTGTCCCCCAAGGAGTTGCTGCATGTGTCCTTATGTTACTTATGCCTTATGTGAACTGTGACTGCGCAGGGTTGGAGGGTGACATGAGGATGCAGGGAGTCTATTTCGTAACTCTTCCCTCCATGCTCGAACAGAGCTGACATGGGTGGCCTACTTCACTAAAAACCACTACTCCAGAAATTAGACAAAACCATGGTCTGCAAACACAGATCTGACCTCTGTTTATTTTACATGACAAAAAGTGGGTTTGTAATCCTGACCATAAATGGACCAAAGGTTGCCCAGGGTTCTTTTCTGTGGGCAGAGGAAATTACAATATGGTGAAATTAATACGCTTTCAAACATCACTCACCTGGTTTCCCACTAAGAGGAGGTGCTCTCCTAACAGAAAGTCTTTCAGCATGTCCTCCATCACCATCATGTGCTGCAGAGATATTTAAGCAAACACATATTCAGCTGAACAAGTAGCTCAGATTGTAATTTAACCCAGATGGATGTTGCAAAGAGCAATACTGCTTACAGTTGAGAATAAATCAGCTTAAAATGTATTAAAAACAACAAAGTTTGCTCAGAAAACAGGTCATTCATAAAGTAGGTCATCCTCGTTGCTTCCATCCTATCTCAACCTCTTCCACCTTTTTTATTTCAGACCAAAACACGGGCAGGCAGAGGAAAAAGCGCAAAATGGGGACATGAAGAAAGAGATAAATCATCAGTGTTGCCAGAGGATGTCACAGTATCATTACCATGGCTGGTTGTTTTTTGGATATACTGCAATTAATGTCACCAATAAGGCAAGGATTAGGCACAAGACACTAGCATTAAACCAAACAAAAACCTATTGATTTATCCACTGAGGAAAGCGATCTGTGAACAGGATACCAAAGGCAAAATTTATGGAACTTGCTGCATTTAAAGATTTGATTCAGATTCAGCTGCTTGAGTTGTGATATTTGTTACCACTCAGCATCAATCAGCACAGAGCAACAGAAGTAGGACTGTGAAGAATCTGAAAAGAAAGATAAGCACTTGGAGTTCTGCCCATTTTCACCCCCACAGCATGTACCCTGAAGCCGATGTGACTTTTGTATTTTTGGCAACTGAACATTTTAAAAACTGAAAAACACAAAGTCCATCAGGAGGAAGCTTTTTAAAAAATTTTTGATCCTATTTAAACACCAAAACTCAATGTGTATCACACCAAACATTCAGCAGTAATCATGCCTGGCGTACACACGACGACACACAGTTAAGAATTTTATTATACCATAAAAAACCCCAATACCAACCAATCAGAGGTCGCTAACAGTGTATTGGGGCTGATGTTACTGCCAGGCCAGATTAGCATCTCTAAAACTATCTGATAAGGGTCCAACACAGATGAGAAAGAGCATGGCCAGAGGAAATATCAGCTAATACCGGAACTAAAAGCAAAATCCTTACACAATGAAAACTTTAATCTGACAAAGGCAAGTATGATAACGATGACAACAAGGGACAGAGCTGTGTTTTCATTGGTGTATGATTGCCTGAACTGGGTGGTGGTGAATCTGCAGAGCTAAGCTTTCTCAGTTTGAGGGAGAAAAAAAAAAGAGCAATTGAAATTCAGATTACGCTTTACAGGTTGTAATCTGCCTTAGCACTTATGTGATCAAATCTGGGTCATGTGCTGAGACTGAAAAAAGTCTTTTCCAGCCCTCTCACAGCTTACCTGGGGATTATCATAGAAGAGCACGTCAGGAACCTTCATTTTCTGGTCAGCATTGTAGATGGGAGCGGAGACACTCCCAATGGTCAACACACCGTCCTTTACCATACCTGTAGAAATACAGCAATGTGGGCCATAAACATGATGTCAATGGAAAATTGTATTTAGTAGTCAGTATAATCTTTTAGTGATATAAGTTTGCATATGGTAGAATACTGCATGTAGTTATTTGTATTAGGAAATATTCAACCATGTATACTTAGAGGCATATAATTAATTGTGTGTGATCTCTAACAGGCTGCAGGCTTGGGGTGCATCCCAGGAATGCACCCCCACGTCTGGGAGCATGAGAGCTCATACCTTGTTTTATTGTTTTACGGCAGGATTAACGTAGCTATGTCTGTTTTAGTTTAAGTGCTTCTTTACATATAGATGAACTGCTGGACTTCCTCACCATGTTATCTAGGGTGGGGGAGACTACCCCCTTTCCTGACCAAGGATGTACCTTTTGTGCTCTCATGACCCTTTGATCAGCAGGACACACACACACACACACACACACACACACACACACACACACACACACACACCTACTGAAGTATAAATAAAGATTGGGGCAGTTTCTTAGTGCGAGTCTCAGTCTGGAGGCTGCCCTTGCTAGCAAGAAGTTCTGTGTGTTTCTCTTCTCTGAGTCTTTACTGAAGAAGTGTTTTAGAATATTTTCCCTAACACATGGGCTTCTTCATTTAGACTGACTAATGCTGGGAATGGTTCCTTTTACCCCAACTCAGACTTTGAGATGCAGTGATTTGACCGTACAAACTGCAATAAAACTGCATTTTCTCACATGCAGCCCATGCCCAAACCTTTCTGGACATGACAGAAACGCATGTGAGACAGAGGTGCCTCCAGAATTTTTTAATTATAGGGGTGGCCATATGGGAGCCACTAAAAATATTGGGGTGGGACACAAAAAAGAGAATTTACAGTTTTATTATGCTGTTGTCAAAAAAGAGAGAGTGCTTGCAGTACTGGTGCCTTCTGGAGCTGTTTAATTGAATTGTCTAAATAATAATCGGGCGTGCTGTGTGGTACAGCCAAGTTTGTGCTTTATCTTTGGTGAGTAAAATGTTATTATTATTATTAGCAGACACCTTAGGACTTCACCATCTTGTACAAATATTCTCACTTCTGGCTCAAAAATAAAATAAAATCCAAGTCTAACGCTCCAGAAACCTATGACGCCATGGTGGCTAGGTCTATCTTTTAAGTACAGTCTTTGATGAAAATATAACATTGGACACTTTAACCTGCTGCTGCTGAATACAAAGTTGGTGTGATGTCAGATTGTGCTGATGCACGACTATCAAAGCTAACAGGAAATATTCTTCCAGTGGAAAAGAAGAACTATCAACATTCATAACATAATGTGGATGAATAATGCATATCAGAAATCTGATACTGTCATTCATGTCTAGAAGATGTATCAGTGTAGTTGGCAAAAATTCGGAAACGTTACATTTCTATTGCTTTTTTGTTTTTGTTTAGGTACCTTGCCTGTACTGCAGGCAGCACGTGTATTGAAGCTGCAGTTCTCTCAGAACTGACAGGGACAGCATACTAGTGTCCTTAAATGCTGAAGAAGGAGCAATACACCCAAAAGCACAGGGGAAACTGCAGGCAGAAGATGGTAACTAATGCTGCTACTGCAAAATCTCTGCCCATGCTTTAAGAAAGGCAACAGGGCTATACACAAACAATGCTAATGTTGCTAATTTCAAAGCAAAGGAGAAAATACCTCAAATTTCATGAAGCAGCTAAAAGCATGGAATTACAGTTTCATTAAGAATTCCAGGTGGATGAGTTTCAATTCAACATTCAACAACATCCACAGAATTATCCTTCTTATGTTATCCTGAAATACACATTGGCGCTTTGTATGAGACAGCTGGCTGTGCCAGGTTAAAATCAGCTTTGCCCCATCAGTTACAATATTTGCAGTAGCTAATATAGAAATGCTTAACTGAGCATAATCTAATGAATGTCATACCTCATAGTGACATTAGCAAGCTACTAAGGAACCAACCCAACATTTCCTGCTAACAAAGCATTGTGCCAACATTTTAAGTAAACAACATGCCACCACCAAGTTAGTGGATTCAAACTACTTTTTTGACAAAGGAGGTTAAAAACATGGAAGAATCATTTTGTTTTGACATCAAATGAGCATCAAGAATCATGTACCAATATTAGTAACCCAGTAGTAAATATCCTGGATTGTGACATGTAATACAAAGAAAAATAATCCATGGAGTTCCACAGCATCCTTTTATTTTATGTTTTGATCTTACCTACAATAGCATCATTAGCTGCTTTGTCACTGAGCATTTTGTCACCAGCTTTTTAGTGATAATAATCCCACTCACTGGTTTACATGAGTGGTGCTCCTAGTTCTCACATGCCAACTCACAATCGAACACTAATCACACACTCAAGTGATCCACTGTTCAAATTATTAGTGCTTTGGAAAACATCCATTTTACCTGTAACCAGAATAATTGCATGCATGAGTCAAATGAGAGCGTCAAACCTGATTTTTGACAATGCTGAGAGGTGCTTGTGAGTCAGAAGACGAGATTATTTTGGGTTGAGCTGTTTGTTTTCTTTGAGGCCAGCTGAATCCTGCTTTCCATCTTTTAAATAATACATGTGCCTGCGCTACCAGTATGTCCACACAGTAGAAGTCGACATTTATTCTTTACAAGGAAACATCACAAGTTCAGAATGAATGCTAAGAGACAAAACTTTCCAGCTACCAGCTTTACAAGTTATTTGTCATTTATCGTGCATTGTTCCATTTCTGTAGAATAAGCGATTGAGGTTGCCTTTGGAGGGGGGTTACAGTTCTATATTCAGTTATTAACCTATGTTCCGTAATATTGGTACAATAAAGACTTTATTGCTGTATGTAAATGAAGCGAACTGATTTGTGCTTCTGCTGGTATACAGTGCTGTGCAGAAGTCTTGAGTCACAATCTTAATGGTCCTCTATGAATCATTCAAGAACAAAAAAGGCACCTAACTAAAGGGATGAGCCTGTGTTATGTCAACAACACATAACACACAATTTCGCATAATATACCATTTTAAATCTAATTGATCTAAGTGACTGGAACTCACAGGGATAATCAAGAGAGCGATCAGCGGGGTCTGTTGCATCCTGTATGGAGCAGTTCATGAGGTTTTTTTGAAGAGAGGAACGGGCCAGGCTGGGCAGGAATCTAAAACACACGCACACACACACAAAATAAAAACCCACACAGTTGCCTTGTTTTTATGACACACAAATCAAATATTAACATTAATTTCTGTGTATCCATATTGCTGAAACCTAACCCAGCCATCACAGAGTGAGATGTGGGGTCTACCCTGGACAGCTTGTGTGTGTGTGGGTGTGTGAGAGAGAGAGAAAGAGAGAGAGAGTGTGTACCTGGAGAGACAAGCCTTATTAACTGCGTGAGTGATGCTCTCCTCAGGGTGCTGAGAGAGACGGCGACAGATCCTTAGCAGCTGTCTAGTGGAGAGAGACGAGGCCAGAGACTGTGCCTAGCAACAGACACCATACATGAGTAGCCTCCAAACATCTCTACCTTTATATCTGCACGAAAAAATATCTGCAATCTGACACGTGACTGTTGGACTGTACACTTCTGACATCCATTTACACCACCTGGAACGAGAACAACACCTGTATTTTGGGAAGTTTCTCAAAACTCCACTACCATTTACCTGTGTCTGTAGTTTGTCACATGCTAGGTCTGGTGAAGTAAACCCAAAATTCTGTTGTAATAATGCAGTAATAATGTTCATGTCCCGCCCACCATTTGGGAACTGCTGCCATATGTAAAGCACACACACTTACTGTGGGGTCATTTGTCTTGCGGAGACTGTGTGCGAGGTGCAGTAGCTGCTCTGCTCCTTCCATCGGTACATTAGGAGCCTAAAAACAAAAGAAGAAAAAGAAGCCAAGAAGGACTTATGATGAGAGTGGAAACAGAGGCGTTGTCTTCCAGTTAGAAAAATACTGGCAAACACCAGTGCTACCCCTCAGCCTCCTAGAGACACATGTATGGGATCAATTTCAAAATCCTACGTCGCCTTGTTTTCCAGTTATCAAATTCAAAGGATTTTAACAAAACTTGACCACTGACCTTTGACCAAGGTCAAGGTCACTGAGATTGAAACCCATCCAAGATTTTTAGTAGGTCTCAGTATTTGCATGTCTCACCAGTCCCTGTATGAGGCCCATCTCCTCTTCTTTGGCCAGCGGCATGACATTGTGGTAAAGGAACATAGTGAGCACCTCGGGGCCCAACCACTGCTGAGCTCTGCTGTTGCTGCCTGCACTCCCCACGACAGGGGGTTCTGCTAGGGCCAGCACTCTGAACGATGGATGAATGGGGAAAACTGATCTAAAAAGACACAAAAATAAACACACACATTGGATCACGCTGGCACACAAGTTGAACATCTGTTCAAGTCGATGTGGAACGTAGGTGCACACAGTGTTGCTCACGGATGTATCCGTTTGCATGTGTGTCCTAGCCAATCGAGCTCAGGGTTAAGAGCATGACTTTTGACAGCTGCCCATGAAATCTTCTGATTCAAGAGGACAGCAATGTCCATTTCTATCAAACCACGGAGACACCCATGCTGCGGCAGGATATATTTACACTACTGTGGGCAAAGTGGGCGCTAACCATCATCCAAGTCACTGGATGAATGTGTGGGAAGATATTTTATGCATAAAAACACACTCCACTATCTGCTGTACTCCCTCTGTTTGGTTGTATAATGTAGTGAGTATGAAACATTTAATTGTGTGAGATCCTGTTTCTCTTTAAACTTTATTCTACCTTATTCTAGTTGCTCAGACCTTTGCTGGTTAAACTTTATACTGTTCTGCTCCTTCTGCTAATGCCAGCTATATCTTTTCATGCTAATAACGTTTATACTTTTTGAGATATTAAGCTTTTTATTCAATTTTTGGGCCAATTTTGCTTAATGGCACCACATTATCAGTGTGATCACCAGTTTTGCTTGCCAGGCTGAGCCATGTTTTAGCTCAGTGAGATGAGCAGCTGTTCTCAGAGCAGGAGTTCGAATCCCGCTTATGACAAAAAAAAAAATCAGTTGACAGTTCAACTGTTTAAACTCTTTTCAACACAAATTTCAGCTTTTTCACCCCTTTTTAGCAGAATGTTCACTTTTTCCACTACTTTTCAGCACAAATTCCAGCTTCTTCAGCTGTTTTCAGCACAAACTTCAGCTTCTTTACCTCTTTTTTTTTTTTGCAGAAATTCTGCTAATTCACCTGTTTTCAGCACAAAGTTCTGCTTCTTAATCTCTTTTTAGGCAAGGCAAGGCAAGGCAATTTTATTTGTATAGCACACTATCAGCACAAGGCAATTCAAGGTGCTTTACATGATTAAAATAAAACACAAAACACTATAAAAGTAAAATACAGGAAAACATTTACAAGAAAGCATTTACAATAAAACAATAATCAAGACAATAATTTATATGAAAAAATTTAAACAAAGAAGTAGAGAGCCATAATAGGATCAGTTACTCATAAGCAAGTCTAAATAAGTAAGTTTTAATTTTAGACTTAAAAGAGTTCAGTGTCTCTGCAGCTTTAAATTCTCCCGATAGTGTGTTCCAGATGTGAGGAGCATAGAAACTAAAAGCTGCTTCTCCATGTTTAGTTCTGGTTCAAGGGACGGTCAATAAACGAGAGCTGGAGGACCTGACTGATCTAGATGGTTTGTACCATGATAGCAGATCCCTAATGTACTCTGGTGCTAACCCATTCAAAGATTTATAAACTAATAAAAGCACTTTAAAGTCTATTCTCTGAACTACAGGGAGCCAGTGTAATGACTTTAGAACTGGAGTAATGTGCTCTATTTTCTTGGTTCTAGTGAGAACACGAGCAGCAGCGTTCTGAATCAGCTGCAGTTGTCTAATTGATTTTTTGGGTAAACTTGTGAAGATACTGTTACAGTAGTCAAGCCGGCTAGAGATAAATGCATGGATGAGTTTTTCTAGGTCTCCTTGTGTCATCAGTCCTTTAATCCTAGAAATGTTCCTCAGGTGACAGAAGGCTGACTTTGTTATAACTTTTATGTGGCCCTGGAGGTTCAGGTCTGAGTCCATTATTACACCTAAATTTCTGGCCTGATTGGTAGTTTCTAGTTGGACCAGTTTGAGCTGATTACTGATATTTAATCAATCTTTTTTGGGTCCAAAGATAAGTACTTCAGTTTTGTTATTGTTCAGTTGAAGGAAATTATGAGACATCCAATTATTAATTTGCTCAATGCATTTATTAAGAGTTTGGATAGGTTCAATATCACCTAGTGACATTGAGATATAAAGTTGAGTATCGTCTGCATAATTGTGGTAGTTAATATTATTGGTGGTTATAATCTGGCTTAACGGGAGCATGTAAATGCTAAATAAGAGGGGTCCTAGGATGGAACCCTGGGGGACCCCGCATGTGATTTCTATATTTTGTGACGAAAATTGGCTAATTGACACATAGAAGTTCCTGTTCTTAAGGTAGGACTTGAACCAGTCAAGTGCTGTACCAGAAAGTCCGGCCCAGCTCTCTAGACGCTCCAGTAATATATCATGATCAACGGTGTCAAACGCCACGCTAAGGTCCAGTAGTACCAATACTGTGGATTTCCCACGGTCAGTATTTATACGGATGTCATTAAACACTTTGACAAGGGCTGTCTCAGTGCTGTGGTGCCTACGAAAACCAGACTGATAAATATCAAAGCGGTTGTTCATTGTGGGAAAGCTGTTTAACTGCTGGAAAACAGCTTTTTCAATAATTTTACCGATACATGGAAGATTAGAGATTGGTCTGTAGTTCTGCATTAATGTGCTGTCTAGGTTCTTTTTCTTTAATATTGGTTTGATAACTGCTATTTTTAAGGCTTTGGGAAAGACACCTGATAGAAGGGATGCGTTAACTATTTGGATCAGATCCTCCCTGATGGCTGGGAGGACCTTTTTAAGAAATAATACTATATAATAATATATCCAAGCAGCAGGTGGCAGAGCTTAGATTCTCAATAATTTTATCGAGGCTTGATTGATTTATTGTTTGAAAGTGAGTCATTTTCTCTGCATAAGTGCTAATTGGGCTTAACGTCGGTATTGGGGTTGAAACTAATGTGCCAATCAATCTTCTGATTTTCAAGATCTTTTCAATAAAGAAGCTGGCAAATTCATTGCAGGCCCTGGTGGAGCTTAGTTCAGGGGTTATTGCCACTGGAGGAGTAATTAATCTCTCCACTGTAGCAAATAATGTCCTAGCATTATTGTTTTTTCTATGAATAATCTCAGAGAAAAATGACTCCCTTGCATCCTTCAGGGATAGTTGATACTTATTCAGCCTCTCTTTATCTCGCAGTGAACCTGGAGTTGAGTTTTCCGCCATTTTTTCTCAGCACGCCGGCACTCTCTTTTTTCATTACATACCAGTGGATCACTTCTCCACGGAGACTTCTTTTTACTAGAGACAGTTTTAACCTTGAATGGTGCAATCTTATCCATCATGTCTAAGATTTTGGATAGAAAATCATCTGTCAGTTTGTTTACTGAATGTGTGTTGGTGGATGTTGGTGATTTAAACAAGGTGGAAGTGTACATCAGTTTAAAATATTCAGCTGAGTTTTCTTTAAGGAAGCGTTTTTTAACAGTGATCTTACTCTGATTAGGTATATTGGCTAAGATGTTGCTATCAAATGAAATGCAGAAATGATCAGATAATGCAATATCAGTAATGGCAATGTTAGAGATATTTAGATCTTTGCTAATACGTAGGTCCAGAGTGTGTCCTCGATTATGCGTTGGCTCACTAATGTGCTGGATTAGATCAAAGTTATGGAGGACATAATTCATTGCTTTTGTTCTGCTATCTTGTGGCTTGTAAGTATGAATTTTAAAATCTCCCACAATTGCTATCTGGTCATAGTCTAGACATATTGCAGAGCAAAGGTCATTGAAATCATTAAAAAAGTTTGTATTAGATTTTGGTGGTCTATATATGTTTAGAAATAAAACTTTGTTTGGTTCATTTATTTCAATAACTAAATATTCAAATATATTTAGCACAATTTTCAGGTTCCTTATCTCTTTTTTGCTGAACATTCAGCATTTTCACCTCTTTTCAGCACAAATTCCAGATTCTTTTTTTAGCAGAAACCTCAGCTTCTCTTCCTCTTTTCAGCAGAAATTCTGCTGATTCACCTCTTTTTAGCGCAAAGTTCTGCTTCTTTACCCCTTTTCAGTAGAAACTTCTCCTGAAAGTTTCACTGCCCTCTCTTACCATCGGAGTGAATTTGGGACAGACACAAAAAAAAAAATGTCTAGTAACAATTTCTGAATAATATAAAGAATTTCACAACACAGTGAACTAGAAAAACCTTCATAAAAACAAGAGAAGACATTTTTTCAGCCACATGAAAATATCTTGAACAACAAAGAGTGGAAGAACTGAAAGGCCTTGTTATTGTTACGCACTGTTTTTTGCATGGTGAGGTGCTCGTTGCCAAGATCTAGCTCCTCTGTCAGATGATGTTGTGTATGTGATGAACTTTGTCAGGACAAGACCTCTGAGAAGCTGCATACATCCATCTTCATGTGACGAAATGGAAGCAGACGCACAACAGCTTTATTATCCATACGGAGGTCTGAAAGTTGTCGAGGGGCAAAGCCTGTCTATATGAGCTGCAGAAGGAACAAAAACTGTTTTTGACTGCTGAGAGGAACAGTGATGAGTGGTGTGTGCGGCTGCCATACAAGGAGACATCAACACTGCCGCACTGTGTGACATAACAGGTAAACATCTGGAAAGTCTTAGAGAGAAGTTGTCATTTTATTTCCTTTGAACTTTCGCTGAATGCCTTCACTGGGATATGAACCACAATAGATCAGCAGCAGTTTTTGGAAAGGAAGTGATTTGGTAAGAGCAGGAGGAACTAACTGAACTGAGACAAGCTAAGCTCTGCTGATCTACCTTTGGACAGTTTTTAGCCGACTACACTCCACCCTTTTCCGGCTGAGAACCATGGCCTCAGATTTGGAGGTGCTGATCCTCATTCCCGCTGCTCCAAACTCGGCTGGGACCACCACCCCGGTCTGCCAGTCCACAGGTACTGCCCCTGATCTCCACGCAACATTGTAGAGGCGTGTCAACCAGGACAGCCCTACAACGTCCAGAGCCTTCAGGAACTCGGGGCGGACCTCATCAACACCAGGGGCTCTGCCACCAAGGAGTTGTTTAACTGCCTCAGTGACCTCGCCTCCAGAAATTGGGGGGGTCATTCCCCTCATCCCCAGACTGTGCTTTCTCCTCGGAAGTCGTGTCAGTGGGATTAAGGAGGTCCTCGAAGTATTCCTTCCACCGCCTGACAATTTTCTCAGTCGAAACCAAACCGATTTGCTCAGTTGTAAATAAAACAGCAAAGTAAACGTGACCCGACAAACAAAACCTGAGTGAATTAAGTCCAGTTAAACACTGGACCACTGAACCACTGAGTGCTAACACTCAGGTGAGGTTTCAAAGCAGTGTGCCGGTGATTGGACATAAGCCGCTGATAAAGTGGGTTCACCAATAAAGTGCTCTGTTGGGAAACAAGCTCCAGCAGCTCTGCACTCAGGGAAAAAACGATATTTACTTATCTTGTGCAGAAAAATGTGCCGACATTGCGTTAAATCGAGCACCGGCTGCCCAGTTAAACTGTGACTATCACCAGGTAACGTGGGCGTGTTTCTTGAATTAGCAGCAGGTGTTAAACAGCTGACAAGTGAGGAGGAGGATGCATGCAAGTAAACTGAGGGTCTGTTGAGCTGATCGCTGGTGTCGTGAGAAAAATGTCAGCTCCTTCTTTATGTTACAGAAGCACAGAGACACAAGACCAGGCGGAAAGAGACGATCGTTCGGTGCAAATGAGAATCTGCGAATGCAACATGTGGAACACGGAGAGTGGAATATGTAAACAAACCGGTTAACGTAACTCCCCCCCCCGCCTTTTTCCCCGAAAAACAAACAAGCTAAAAAAAAACCCAAAAAAAACTGTCAAGATGGAACACCGGGGCTGTGAGCTTGGTACACTCTGTCAGCTGACTGTTAGCAGAGCTAGTGACATCTCTGAAAACACCTGAGCACTTTTGTAAACATGTTCTATGTTGACAACCTGACCAGACATGTGAAGATTAGTCTTGACTTACTTGGCACGGCAACCAATCAAATGTTAGAGAAGCTGCAGTGGCAGCGTTAACCCCGCCCACTTAGTTTGATGGGTGAGGCTGACAGATAAAATTATTTCAAGGTGAGACATGAAGGGGACAATAGTGCCATAATGAATTAAATAAATAAATTATTAAATAATTCATTAAAATGGTCAATAATTAATTAAATGTGTCAATAATTAATTAAATGTGTCGTATATATTTATTAAATTAATTATTTCCAATTTTAATTAATTATTGCCACATTTAATTACTGATTTAATGGTGTATTTAATTAATTCATTATGTCAGTCCTGGTGTTCCATACTTGTGCAGACGTATACTGCGAGAAAAGTACTGAAACACGACTAATTTGCATGAGCATGTACATGTCCTCCATCTGGCTGTGTATGCTAGGCTATCACCAGCTTCTGCAGCTCCATCAACAAGCATTTGGGCGCACTCTGAGGAGGGTGCATTTGCTCGCAGATGAAAGAGGGTGTTGTTAAAACAGCGCTATTATTATTATTTTTTCTGTTGACTAGTTGTATTAGCTCCATCATTATTAGCAAACTTACTCATGGGCAAATAAATAAATCGCCCTTGTAAAAACTTTCAACGATAGGCTCGATATATTCATCCAAACGCCCAACCCTAACACACACACACACACACACACACACACACACACACAAACTAGAAGGTTCTTTCTTCTTGCTCTGACTTTGTCAAATCTATGTTTCCTACTGGATACACTTCATCTGAGCCACAGGAGTGGGAGAAGTGGAAGTGGGTTTATTTAAGCCCAGACACCCCACCACAAACATCCTTCCTGCCAGCTTCGGTGGGGGGTTTTAAAAAGTGCATGCTCATACATACACACAGAGGCACATGCAGGGTCAAAACCATCAACAGTTGTTCACATGTAAAATATGCAAGATTGTTGCCCCCACTCCCTCACACCACCCCCAAAGAGGTTTTAACGGAGTTGGGAAAACTGGGAGAAAAATAAGTATACCTGAAAACTGGAAATCATGCCTTTGACTTCCAGCAGTCACTGTCAACACACATTGTCACACTCAACCCACTCCCAGTACCACTGCTCTAACGCAGTTTGTCTTTTTGTTGTTACCAGTTTTGTTAATTAGGAAGCACAATGGGCAGTCAGAAAATAAGAAGAAAATGGATGTGTAGTGTATAAAAAGTGTCTGATCTTATGAGAATGTTCTCAAATGCTGCAGATCCAAGCATTCTTCTTTACTTTGGGCTATTTTAAGAACCAATGTAACCCAGCCATAAATTACATATTGTTATAATTACACAAAATGTGTTCCTTATACCTGACTGTTAGGACCTCCAAGCCTGTAGTTATATTCATTATTAGTTGGAGCCCCTCCTCATTGTTCTTCTTCTTCTTTGGTGCAACCCTATAAATACAGTGCACCCCTTTGGCCTCTCCCCTTTTCTACAATTCCCCTGTGGGAGAGGTGGGTGTCATTTCTTTCCAGACACTGTATAACACACATATAATGTATATTTATCCACCCTGATGCTTCTGATTGTGATTTTAGTTCAATTATTGCCATCATTGTGCTTTTTTTTGTGAGATGCTATAAATGTGTAGTATGTGTGTGTCACAAATGTGTTTTAGGCGCCATTAACGCTAGCATGATATATAATTATAATATAATTCTGGCTAGCTTGGAAGTTGTGATGGGTTGAGCTAACCCTCTCCCCCACTGTTTGTATTTGGTCGTAGGAGCTGGAGCGAGCAAGTTATTTACTCGGAGGTCTTTCTTTCTTTTACCTTTCTTTGTCAGGTATGTCGGATTTTGTGTTGGTGTTTTTTTTTTATCTTATGTCAAATATGTCCCATGTAAGTTCGTACTTTATGTTTAATGTAAAAATAAATGCAGCCCTTTTTCTACAATTCCCCTGTGGGAGAGGAGCTTTCTTTCTTTTACCTTTCTTTGTCAGACACAACGCAGAAACACACTGGTTACACTAACATCTTGTAAGACAGTCTCTGTGATATTATCCTCAGAATATGTTAGATGAAAGAGATCCAAAAGAGAGATACAACTCAAACACACGCACCTATTACAAGTCCTACAGTGAGTTTCAGTATCAAACCAATGAAACCAACAAAAATCAGCTTCTCACTCTCTTTTAATTTTTATGGAATAATGTTTTGTCTTCACTCTCTGCTCCCCACATGTTTAAAACAAAGAAAACTTCACATACACTACTGTGCAATAGTCTTGAGCTCCCCCTGATTTCTTTATATTTTGCCAACAATGAGCCTGACTTTAGTCATCTGTAGTCAAGTGGTCTGAAAAGAAAGACATTGGCTGCCTTTTCTATCATATTCAGTTCAGTCTTTGTGCCTGACCATTTACAGAGAAATGTCTTTGTTTGTTATCGTTTTTCCCTAAACCGCTTAACACTGACCTATGAATCATTCAAGCATTTTAAAAAAGCACTGAACTTATGAGATACATCACTATTGGGTCTACACAAAACAGGCAACCTAAGACAGAACCCATTTTAAATTATATCTTTAGTCACTTTGTTACTAGCAACCTGTTAAAAAAACATACAATGTATGTAATACATGTGTGTAATGTATCCTATTTCTTTGGTTGAATCTACAAAAAAGGAGTTGGCATAAAATAGTATTCCTGCACCAACAACGCATGTTTCAGCATGGTGTGCAGTGCATCCTCAAAAAATAAGAAGTGGTAGGCATGAAAAAAAATCCAACTGTAGTAGACGAGGAGTATATGACTCATGAGAGGGGGAAAAAATACAGTAAGACCCAACACAGTACCTGAGAGATGCATCTGGACCTTCAGTTTACAACCTGGGTTATAATAAAACTGTAAACTGTGCAAACTGTTTTTACTCACTTGGAGTTTAGGTGGGTTACACAAAGTTGGGATGCACAGTCAGCCAAGAGTAGATGTCATTAGATATGTTATCAAGCAGACACAGGAGCTAAGGACATTTAGTGATGGGGACAGGATTGGCAGTAAAACAGGTATCAGCCACCAAAAATAATAAATCTAATATTTTCTATTAATTCTATTTTTTATATGATATTCGTTTGTTTCAGACAGTTGTTCCAACAAGGAACTTAAACTCCTGCACTCTTAGCAAACACGGCTAAATTTTTTGATTTATAAAAAACACTAGAGCTGTACTTCTTCTGCTTCCTCAGTAGGTTGGTAAGTTTGTGTTACTGTGTCACTAAGGTGCTAGTTTTTGTTATTTCAGTAAGTATCCTGTGCCAGTACCCTCACTTCTTGTACTCTTGTTGAAACGACAGCTACATTTTTTAGCTTATTCTTTCTCATCCTTGTTGACTGGTGCCACACAAACAATGCTCCTCTGAAGGCTTTTGAATCTAAAATTTAAGAGAAGGTGAACTACAACTTTACTTTTACACTTGAATATATTATTTATTTTATCACTCCATTCCATCACTTTAAGCGTGAGCCTGGAAGCTGAAATAGACAAGGGACAGTGGAGATTTGGGATTTCACGAGTGTGCAGTTAGAGAAGAGGTGAAAGCACTGCCATGGCTTTATTGTCTTTAAGAATTCAAACATAGGTCAAACTTGTGATATTTGTTACTGTCTTTAAAAAAACAAAACAAAAAAACACTGTCACATTTCCAAGTGTGATCACCTTTCGTACAATTAACCCAAATGTGTGTGCATGCATGTGTGTACCTCTCTTGCAGTTCCTGGTCACTTAAATGTAGTTGTTCCTTTAGAGTCTGGTATCTGTCCCACCTCAGCAGCCTGGTCCCATCATACAGATCTATCTCCCTGTCATGGAGTAACCTGGGGCAAGAAAATAAAATCTGAGAAATGAGCTGAGTGGTGTGTGTTTGTTTGTTATTTTACAGCACCGGCTTCCTTTATTAAGAAACTGAAACAATAAGAAATACATTAAAGCAGAACCTTAGCTGCTGTGGAGCGTTCTGAAAGGAGAACACAGAGTACAGATGGCACAGATAACAAAAAACCCAATATCAACAGAGCATTTGGAAAATATCACAGCAGCTACATCCAGGAAATGAGCCAAAGCACCTGGATAGTACAGCCAAGGTTCCCAGGTTGACTCTGTGTATGCCGTCAAGAAGCAGCAGCTTGCCCTCCATGGCAGCAGTGACCAGTGGAGATGGCCTCCATGCTGTGTCCCCATTTGGGAGCGTGTACCTCTGTTGGAGAAGGTCCCTGACTGTCATGTCCTGGGAATCAAACACAATGGAGGGAGGTGTGTGATAAAGGCAAGAAAGTGGGAGATGGAAAATGAACAGCAGAGACAGATGTGTACAGCAGGTTGGCAGAGCAAAAAAGATCTAAAAATAGTCAGAAGTGATTCTGTCTGCGATTGCGTTTAGTAACTGTGAAGACAAGATGACAAATGCACCAGCTTTCCATTTTTCCCTCCTTTAACTCTGTTCCCAGATGGTTTGGCCCAGCTGCTAAATGCAATATCTCTACTTTACAGATAACACTGTCTGTTAAGCAAGACTGTCATATTCACTATCATGCTGCCATGTCATGGTAAAGACAGGGGGTAGACGAGGGAGGACAAGTGCAGAATTTGTTCTAGGCAGTGATTACTGCAATCCTAACAGCTTCACAGCAACATACTACTCATTGCTTTCTTGAATTAAAGAGAATTAGGTACAGCTGTAACAGCAGCTGGTATGAGAGAGCTTCATTTTGTCACAATATCAAGTTCAAACATTAAAAGACTCAGAGGAAGTGTCATTCGTCCTAGATCTGGTGACATTTATCATTTCTACGCATCATAAACCCCTCAAGTCCTGTCTATTATTTTCACATTTTTATCTAACAGAACAGACAGTGATGCATTCAGTGAGAGCTCCAACAAGTAAGCCACACTGATAAACATGGGACATAACAATACTATATCTCCCCATCACCAGGCTGGAGTGAAAGCCTGAAAGCCTTATAATAAATCAGAGAGACTGGTGCTATTGAACCAGGTTAATTTTTTTTTAAATGTCATCAAAAAAAAAACATCAACAGTGCCCATGCGAAGGATGGTATTCTATACATATGCTCTTTAAAAGATTTTCTGCAAACTGTTTTATGACGATCCTGATGAAGGTCATGAGTCAACCCCCCCCCACACACACACACACTCAGCTTGTTGAAGGACACAATCTATATTCTGTTCTCTAGCCTGACATGTCACTTTGCTTTCCCAAAAATGGGGTTTTCAGAGTTGACCAGATGAATTGTGTGGTGGAGGATTCCACAATTCCCGCAGCACAGGTCACCCCTGACCTCAGCTAGCTAAGAATAGCAGCTACATGATGCATTCATACATACAGAGCTGCAGCACACCCGCTTCCTTCACAATTATCACCGAGCTGACTACATTCCACACACACACATATTGCACACATGCACTGTACACTCATTCAAAATTCTAAAAGCAATAAAAAAATCAAAATAAATTAACCAACTGAGCATGCACTTCAACTTATGCTTTTCCCTATTTTCTCTCATATATACATATTGCTCAAAAAATTTACACGAACACTTTTTCATCAGAGAACAGCATCAAGTCCATTAAAATTCTGGGATTTTGATCTGATTGGTTAGGTATCGGGATGATGCCCTGGTCCAGATCTGGGTGGGCACCATCCATCATCTCAGAAGGCCAGAACAGCTCCAATATAAGATACATAAGCATTATATTTACCTGTCAATCATGCAAAGTTAATCTAGTAAAGTCCAAATTTTTAAATATGAAGCTGGAAATTAGCATAACAGAGCCACTTAAATCTAAGAAGACTTTTAATAAAATACCCTCATAGCAACATTTGCTTGCCTCTCCACCCTACTGGTTGGGGTTCTCTATGGCAGTATCACACTGGGGCCTACACATTCCAGAGAAATAACTGACGCAACAGTTAAATGAATAAGCAATCTCATGCTGAGTGTGCACGGTCATGCCGGGCTGTGCCAAGGTGCAAAAGCATCTGGACATCAGTGCCAGAGTATAAATTGTTGTTAACAAAATGCTGTGTCCGCATGTAGTGCTGGGAGCCCAAGGTAGACAGAACAGTGCTACACCCTCTTCATGACATATCTGAGTTATCTGAGCCACTGGTAATAATATTTTTCCCTGACATTATAAATACATTATTAGATTAGCATATATTTACTGCCTAAGTGATACTGCTTTAATTTGCAAACTAAGACAGATATATACATGATGCACAGAAGTATCTGTAAAAAGAAATACTGCAAAATCTTTTACAATGTAGGTCAAAGGGATGACAGATGGTGAAAGATATGACTGTGGCATTAATTATTCGGGGTCTGTGACGCAAATGTTTGGTGGTTACATTCGTACTTCCCCTCATGCTCTGCAGACAACTCAAAACTTCAGAAATAATCATATTTTTGAACATTTTAAAGACCAGACGTTTTTACCTGGTAGAGCATGACAGGCTCCATGCTGTAACCCAGCATCTCAGCAAACTCTCTGGCAATCACCGACTTGCCGCAACCCTAGAAATAAAAGAAGGTATTCGTTATTAAAATCAGATTCACTATGTGCATTGTATGTGTATATGTATATCAAGTGTTAGCCACCTTAGGTCCTATCAGACATATGTCCTTAACCATGTGCGACTGTATCATCTCGGCCAACAACTGGGAGTGGCTTGGTGTATGAATGTAGGTGGGACTGCTTTTGGGTGGACGTGGCTCCTTAACGCCTGCTGGAACCTGAAGTTTCATAAACAGGAGAAACAAGCATGAAGGAGGCAAACAACAGCAGCGGCATCTGGTGAAGCCTGACATTTTACCCTGTGTGGGAAGAAAAAAAAAGTAAAAAAGAAAGTAAAAATATGTTTAGCTCCCTTTATGGTTACTTTCTTATGACTGGCTGCCCCTCACAGACAAGTTTGCACAGCTGGTGTGCAGAGTTTTGTGCTTGCAGCCAGCACTGTGTGCATATTAAGGATGTTTCCCTTTATTGACTTAGTACAAAAACTAGAAAAAACACACATACCACTCCCTCAGTGGGTGAGAGTGGTATGTGTGTGATGGTTTATATCGATATTTTGGTTTTGCTGCCCCCAGACTTGGGTCATTCCACCACGGTCATCCAGACATCACCTGGAGTGGCTCTGTGCCCCACAGATTAAGAACCACTGCCCTAAACAAACCCGTGATTCACAGATTCACGGCCGAACAGCTGGAAACAAAATTCATTATTTTTTAAGAACTCTGCGTTAAACAAGCAAAAAAAAACCCACTACATATTAGGAGCCAACACAGTTCCTGCCACACATGAAGAAAGTGCAGCCTCAAAGAGTTAACCAGAGTGATATCATTTGTTTACCTGCAGGATCCACACCACTATTTTTAGTAGTCTGAAAGGATGTCTGTTTTTCCAAACACTATGCAGTAACATTCACACGCACTGCTGCTTTTTTATCTAACATGAAAAATTAATGACTGATAAACATGTTGCCTTAACAAAATTTACATTCAGCTACAGAGTGTCAGTGAGAGATAAGACGGTCAAGCTACTGATACAGTGTGTCTGCCTGTCTGTCCGTGTGTGGTCTGCGACGTGATAATGGGCATCTCTATAAAAGGATGACTTAATCACTCTGCATGTTTTTTGATTCATAATGAAGCCTAATGCTTGCACTCATTAGGATCGATTACACTATAGATTTGCTTTATGCATTTTTTTTATACATTAAATGCTTTTTATTGTTAATGTTTGAATGGACTAATGGAAATTTAATACAGTGACTTTTATCTGAAAAATGCAGGATGGGTTTTCTGCAAAATCTAACCCGTCAATGCAACGCTTCAGTGACTCTCACATTGTCAAACGTGAGAAACGCTAGCTAACAGTTGCTTAGTAAATGAGCCTGCTAATCATAAATATCAATAATGACTAACTGTGACTATTGTAAACGACTCACGACTCCAGCTAGCACAGAAAAATTACACAGTATCTTAAGAAAAAAAAACCCAGTGAAATAAGTACATAAGGCTGGCTAATTTAAGACTGACACATAGTTGTAATGAATTTGACCAAATTATAAGCCATATCAATGTTGTACGATTTGTGTTAGTCAGAGCTGGCTGGCTAACCGCGTAATATGTATGCTAACCTTGCCAGACAGTTAAATCTGCACAGCGTGCAAACTAGACTTTAGCTTAAATGTTTACTGCAAACGGTGACCAAAAAATAAAACCAACAAGGACGTATTTAAAACTGCTGTTCCTTTGATGACCACTTGAGGTCAGCTCCAAAGACACTAATCTCCACTGACTCACATATCAAAATGCTCAACTTTACAGCAGAAATAAAGTATGTCTATGTCATGGTATTAAAAGAAATGGTATTTAAAAAAAGAAGAAAAAATTGCTATCTTGAAATTAGGGTGTTTTTTTCTTCACTCATTGTATTAAGGTCTAAAGGTTGGTCTTGATGCATACTCAATTTGGCCGTAGCGTTTTCAGTGGGAGAAACATTTCGTCACTCATCCAAGTGACGTCTTCAGTCTCAGCTGACCACTGATCTTTGACCACTGATCTTTGGCGGAGTCATTTACATGAAACGGGAAAGACCATCTCTGAAATGAGGAGGGGGGCCTAAGTGTACATCTTTTCCCATCTTACTTTGCCGTGATTGCAGCCATTCCCCAACTCTCTGTGAATGGTACTCATTGCCATCAATCAATGATCACTGATCAATGGTCTTTGATGAGTGGTTATGACAATTTGCAGATCAAGGAACTGACCTCACATCCCACTGTTCATTCAGTGGGCTAGATTTGTGCAAATGTGCTGTTTATAAAGTTGGGGAAACCTGCAGTCAGCTGAGACCGAAGAAGTCACTTGGATGATGACGCAGCGTTTCTCCCACTGAAAACGCTACATCCAGAATCAGTCTTTTGGGGTCTAAAGGTTGGGTAATAATTGCGCTGTCCACAGAGGTTGCTTGACTTTATGTGTTCTGCTCGTCCCTCTGGAGCATCTTTGAAATGCTTATTTGAAGAAATACAACTTGATTTGTTTATGTCTAATTAGTGAATTAAATTATATCCTTCATTGATTTCTAACATCGTGATACTAATTGGGTATCTGTGTCTTTGCAATGATCCCAACTTGCAAACCAAGCTGGTTAGCTGATAAGCTACAGTCCAATAAACAAGAAGGCAACTACCACACCTCTAAATTCAAGGCTTCAAAATAAAAGTTCACAAAGCAGTGGGCGATGTCATGCTGGCTATGTCTGTCTTTTATATGTAGTCTATGGTGTACACCCAGACTGCTGGTACCTGAAAGGTGATGTCTTTGTCCACTACATGTAAAGTGATGTCTGCATGGCCTTCTACATCTTTTGCCGTGGACACACTCAAAATGGTGGTGGGTGCTGGCTGACGATGACCATCCAGAAGCTCAAATCGCTGTGAAAGAATGCATATAAAGCAAAACTGATGCCTTCAATCAACCATATGATGTTCAGGTTATATCAAGCATGCACCTGAGGTAAAACCATATACAGACACTTTAACATCACATCTTGACTTACACTGAGTACACCCTCAACAGCAGTGCGACCGTCCTTGCCCAACATACTGTTATATGGATAAAGCCTATGGAGCAGTTGCTGGGAGGATAGCATTGGGAAAGAGTTCTGGAAAAGGACAGAAAAGTCACACAGGCACTAGTAACTTTAAAACAAATTCTCCTTTAAATTTTTGGCTTTCATTTTTCTATCTCGCTCCTGTCTCACCAGGACATGAAGGACAGGAAGCAGGTTGTCCACAGGAAAGTCAGGAAGGCCTAGGCTGGATGATTCCTGGGAGCATAGCGTAGTAGCTAGTGAGAGCAGCTGGGAAACTCTGACACACAGGAAACAACACAATACTGCATGAAGACACAGACCATCAAAGAATACTCGCACTTCAGTATGCATCTACCTAAATGTACCTTTCTGCAGCGACATTTGGTCCTGCTGAGTACAGCAACTCCAACTGGTCCTGAAAATATACAGAAGAAAACAAGACTTAAATATCCTCAAAGTCTCACAAATTTACCGCAGAACACTGTTGGCTGAGAGGCCAGAGAGAAAGAAAACAAAAGCTCAATACTTAAATTCCAGAACAAATCCAAAACTAATATATCCTCTAGTATTATCGCTAATTTTCTTCAGTATAATAACATTTCAGTATGTTGTACAAAGTGTGTTATGTTTATTATCAGAGTGCATAAAAGGAAAATTTGTATCGGTTCGTCTCTTTCTCCCCCACAGCCACACCTTTCTTATCTTATTGAAGCTTTCAGATCTTATTGAAGCTTTCAGCTTGCAGATTACTTTCTTTTAAGTAATCCATAAATTCCTGGATTGACCTTGAATGGTAGGTAATAGACGTCTCTAGCCTGGAAGCGAGAGCGGAGAGGAGGATCCAGCGGATTGCCTTTGTACTTGGGTACAGGAAGACCAAGCGCGATGACCCGAAAGTCCTCGCTTACGCGGACAATCTTCCAGCTGTCCAGCTCTTCTTTGGTGTGCTCCTGAAATGCATCAAGGTAAGAAATGGCCTATAACTTTCTTTCATCTCACACATTTGATATTAAATGCTATTTTTATCCAAAAGGCTGCAGCTCCAAAGCTCCATGTGACAAGTACAGACTCTGAATGTCGCACAGCAGCAGGATTTATAGCAACAGCATTTTTTTCCCTCAAAACACAACAAGAGCACTGTAGGAGTAGTGTGGAAATTCACTGCTTAAGTGGGAATTTACATATAGACATGACTCCATAAACAACAGCCAGCATTATAAAAAATAATAACAGCGCCCCCTGAGGCTCCCAGTAGATGAACCTGTGCTAGAAATGTGAAAATCCGAGGTAATATCCTTCTTGAGTTATCGCATTTTCACCTTGACCTGGAAGTTAAGATGACCAATATTTGAACGTGTCTGACATTTTTAGTGAATGCACCTAAGTGTCAATTTGAAAATCGTATGTCGCCTTGATCTTGAATTATCATGTTCACAAACTTGGGTGCCCACACTGCCCAGGGATTCGTCCAGCGTGGCAACAATAGCCCATCAAACTTTTACAGCTGAGGGGTTAAAAAAAGTTAATGCCTCAGCTGTTGTTACCTAAAAAGATTAGTCCCATGTGTAAGTTCTAGTTTAGAAATTAGCCGTGGGAAGTGTTTGACTTGTGCAGGCGAGTGTGCTGCTCTGACCTGCAGCAGCTTGTCATAACGCTCCGCTGACATGAGGAAGCGGCCATCCTCCAGCTGCATCTCTCGATTCTCCAGCAGGTTGTTAAGAACAGGCAGGACGTTCCTCTCAGCTTTCTCCAGCCCCTCCAGGACCAGGACTCGGCCTCTTATTGCGGCCCTTACAGCACACTAGGAAAAAGCATTAAAAGTCAAGACAAAGCGATGAAGTCAATCAATACTTCAGAAATAATAGGAGAGGAAGGGGAAGGATGTTGTAAACTCTTCCAACACATGATGAGTTTTGCCTCAGGTCAAATCTGTCGCTCCACTGTACAGGATGACCTCTGATCTCTGGGCTAAAAGCTTTTGTACAGACAGGGAATCTGACCTTCCACCAGTCCTCATTGTGCATACTCTATATAAGACAGTATAAGCTTCCGATAAAGCTTTTCCTGAGGTTGTCCTCATCTGTGTTTGTCCTCCAAGCTACTCAGAAACTTTCAAACCAGTCTCTGCTGTTTTAAGAACCTCTATTTTCTCCCACCAAATGTGGGATAAAACATCTCAAGTTTATACAGTGTGTGTGCAAATGCATGTGTCTGCGCACATTTCTGCAGAAATCAAAAAGCACGTCTGACGTCAAGAGGCAGGAAACTTTAGCTGTCTGGGTGGACCGCAGAGCGAGCGGCTATGTAATTAGGTTAACATGTAAATGCGTGGCAGGTTGTGTGGGAAGCAGAGCCATAAAACTATAGTGAGGACCAGATGCTCTATATTTAACTCTTGATCCATTTTCGGCACCAACGCTGTAATCAGATAATTGTTAGAAATGTAAATGACGCAGGATGTAGAGTAGGAGAGAGAGAAAGAGAGAGGCAGGGAAGCACAGAGGGGCCTTGTGCTATGTCTGACACCAGCCATGCGGAAAAAAAGAAAACATCCCACCAAATGCTTTTAGCCACTTAGAAATGTTAGAAATGTCACAGAACAGTGAATGTGTAATATTAATGTAGCTAGAACTATTAAAAAAAAAGAAAAAAAAGAGTTAAAAGTCTACAGAGACATCACTTCCTATAACATCTCTTTGTGTTATATGTGATGTTTCATTTTTTTTCATAATGCTATGTGTATGAATCAAAAAGCTTCTGTTCCTAATTTACCTACTTCATGCACATACAGAAGCATGTTTTCCCCAATGTGTTTGCAGGTCACAACATAGACTGTATACAAACGCTAGATGCAGCATCAGGTACGTCCAAGTTCATTAAACCTGCATTCTTTGAAATGACCAGTAAAGGGCAACTACCTAGTGGCAATTTCTCTAGTGATTTATGACCTCAGTAAGTATTTTCCTAATAGATTTATTGTCAGTAGTTTCCAGTCTTAATGAATGCAATATGATGTTCATAGTACGCTGTATTTTGAATAAGAAAAGACTACAAAGAAGGGAATCCTTCAGAGCTTGTGACTGAAAAGTCGCTACTACACAAGTGTGCAGTCTGCTCATTTTCTCAGACAGGTCTACCTATGCCCATCATGTCACATCAGTTTAAAAAACAATAAAACAAACCAGAATGGCGATGGCAAACACAAACTCTTAAGTTGAGACTTTCAAAACAAGAGTCCACAAACCAAAATGGGTCAAGACTCCAGTTAACAAGGGTCCAAAACCATTTTAAGCTTTAATGGTAGGTTGAGAACCTAAAAAAGAACAAATTTAACACAACTCAAGCTGAAAATAAATTTGAATGATTTTTTTAATAAATGGCCTAGCATGATATAAAAAAAAGTTTTAAAAAATCAACCCTAGATAATATTTTTAATGTCACATAATATCCAATAAAATAATTTTAAATGTCCCACAAACCAGATTTTTAGAGTCTGATGTCTTCAGGCTCTGCTCTTGTTCCAGAACCTTTCAAATTAAATCAATTAGACTGCTTGAGTCCTGAACAAAAAGGTTTTCCATTATTTCCGGATTTTTGGCTTCTAATTTGACAACAAACCTCTATTTACTCTGTGGTAATTCAGCCACAGCAGTGAGTTTTGTTTCCCCCATGGGGCCAGCCCTTTAACTTTAACTAGTGGAAATAAGAGAATCCAGTTTTCTTGTGGATACCTTTGAATTATATTTATATTTAATTATAACTACATGTGATATTTAATTGCAAGTTTTTTTGTTTTTGTTTAATTTTTTTGTGTTGGAAAAAATTTTGTACTTTAAAAAGACTTTTCCAACATGTAACTCTGCCTAGAAAGTGTAGAAAGTGCATCCTGTCAAATGATTTCAGCACAGCTGTACGTTTGGGTTCAGATTCAGCTCCAGTGGAGGTGGAAGGCTTTTTATTACTGTAATAGAGACTTATTTGTAGACTGGGTTTGAGGTAAGCTGCCTTACATAAGAGCCAGCTAAATGAAGAAGGGTGACTGGGAAATGTCAAAAATATAACAAGCATGCGATTACATCCATGTGACTCCTTCATGCATACTTTGAGGGTAGGGTGATGCTTGGAATGAAGGAGGAAGGGTGAAAAAAAGAAAAAAAAAGAAAAAAGACCAAGAACCAGAGATAGAAAATGAAGTGGAAGGATGGGAGGGGAGGGACAGCTTAAGCTCAGGGACTGACACGTTAAGCCTGAATATAGGGCTCCAAATCAGCACAGACCCCTGAGGAATACTTGGATGTTCTAGTTAACACACAAACGCACACCTCCTACAAAACTATTCTCAAAGAGAAAAGCTCTCTAATTTGCACCCACACATCTCCAGTCCATAAAACAAATGTTGGAAAATATAATATGTACACAGTGTTATTGCACCAGACACATGGCACAGGACTCATAATCCACAACATCCCAACAACATAAAACCTTTCCACTGGACATTTGAATGTAGGAAAGCCCACAAATAAGCAATCTTTCACCCCATTTATTAACATCAATAATGCTGTTTCTATGGAAACAATGGACAATGTTTTGATTTAGATAAAGAGGTGGGAGGAAGATGAGCCTCAGGCAGAAGAAGTTGGATGAGTTGGCTAGCTTTTCTTGTTCCAGGGAAAGATGTGCACTGATAGAAACAAAACTATTAAAGTCATTAAGGGATGAAGACTGTTTAATCAAACAACTTGATCATGCATATTTTTCACAAATGGTTATTCCCAGTTTCAGTTTGTGTCTATGGTTAAATGATTTTCCATGAAAACTCTCAAAACTGATTTTTTTGTTCTCCTAATGTTCTAACAGAGCAGATGATCCGACTATACAATGCTACCTTACTTAAGTTACGGGGAAGTGTTGCAGCCCTAATCCAGGGTTTGAGTCCATGTTTGGTTTATCACTGAACCAGTGATACAAGTGAATATGCAGATATTCATAAAACAGTTACAGCATTTTCAACAACTCTGTTGGAGCTTTGATGGACTGGCGACCTGTCCAACAGCCTTTTGTGCTACGGATTGGTAGCCACTAAAATATAGCAGTTTCCTTTATGAACTTGACCATTTATCTACATTACATGCACATCTATGATTCAGAATCACCAGTTAACCTAACATTCATGTCTTTGGACTGTGGGAGAGCGCTAGAGCACCCAGAGGAAACCCAAGTAGGCACAAGGAGAACGTGCAAACTCCACACAGAAAAGCTCAGCCAGCCGCTGGGTTTGAACCAGGAAACCTCTTGCTATGAGTACTAGTTACTTCATAGCAAACCTAGGAAAATAGGTGGATAGACATATGGATAACAGTTAAAAATTTCAGCATGACTTCAGCATCCCTTCCATATCCAGTCATATAAAAGGACCAATGCTGGAAGAAAATTCCCTCAACATGACTAAATGCTGTTAATTTCAACTAATGAAGAGTGTGTGTTGGGACTACTTCCTATTTCAGTACATTGTGTTGACAATTATAAAATGTGAAAAATAAACTTAAATTGAACATATTAATAAAGTACCTAGTATCTCAAATCCAATCATTTGCCCCAGTTGTTATATGTAATTTAGGCATTTTGTCATGGTAAACAAACCCAGGTTGTAAGATTTACAACGGCTGTTGAAACTGATTCTACTCTCATCAGAGAGTACAAAGCTCCGAATTCATGAGTTATTTTTCAAAGGCGTCTGGATTCTATTAATGCTAAAGCTTGGGGAAGGGGAATCATAGCTGCACTGGTAAAATATGGAGGAGTGCACTGATGCATGCTATTTCTATAACTGCCCAATAAACAGTTAAGCTGTATTAGCCTGAGGTCATGCTAATAATAACATAGTCAACCTGGTACCTTCTACATTAAGGTGCCCACAACGGCCCGGTGTCGAGGCCAGCCAAACATCTTTATTGTAGGTCACACCTGTTTTAATCTCTTAATTTCCTGTCATCTCTCTACTGACAGACTCAAATAAAAGCTTAGTTCATGCAGAAGACGCTACTGATAACAGTCAATATTGCTTCTAGTGTTTGTTTAGTGTGGCACACCAAAGCACCTTTTCCCTCTTAAATTTGCTTACAGTTGTGTGTGACATCTAAAAATAGTCTATTCCTCTTATCTGGACTACATTGTACGCATGAATGTTGGATTGCTTTGGTTATGAAAAATAAAAAACAAGTCTGGTTTTATAGAAGTCACGTTATGGGATAAGAGCTCTTTTTTCCCCACGGTCTACACCCTGAGTAAATCCTTTACTGATAAGTTTGGTCTCTGTCACCAGTTTCAAGTCACTGATTATAATATGACTTTCATTGTCTAAACCATGGTCCAGGGATATATATACACACACATATAACAATTGTTGTAATCCTATATAATTTTGATATTTTTTTCCACAGGTAGTTCACAGAGCCGAGGTCATAAATCACTAGAGTGTACAGAGCTGTTTATACTTCATTCACATTGAGACCTTCTGGTAAAATATCTTTTTAAATTTCTGCTCTGTAAGTATCCCTTAACTGGATGCCCCATTCTCTAATTATTTTTTTCTTGTAAGTTGATCAAATGTCTTAAAACATTTTCCCTCTATGAGTGGAGTGGTCTGGAAGAGCCACAGGCAAACATTTTATAATGAAATTGCATTGTGTCACATAGATGGAACCCTGCCATTTAATTTAGTAAAAGGAGTCACAAGCATCAAAATGATAAACTTAACAAAATCTGCTGGAGGTGAACAAAACTACCACGTCAGCAGTGTGAAGGCACTAATGGCTGATTTGTGCTGGAACACAAACAAGCTGCCTCGCTTTATCAAACCATAAAACTGCTCAGTACACTGCTCATGTGTAGGAAATGCTGCTTCTTTGATGTGTTTACTCCTGATGCATTAACAAGGAACTCAATGCATATACATATTCATAAAACCACTTTCTCAGAGCACTAAGAGCAGTGAAGACAGTGGAGTAGCACTACAGTAAGTGGACTCCCTTCCAGCTGCAGTCTAATTATAAGAAAGCCTAATAAGCTGCTAGTCTGTTCCAGGAGAGCAGCTTTCTGAGTAAAGTTTAAGGAATAAATGTGCTGAAAATAAAACGTGAAAAACTTCCCCGTTTCCATGGAGCTGATGTCTGAACTGTTACACAACTGATTTATTTTTTACGCAGATGAAGCCATGTGCTAATTAGTCGTGGATAATGACATGACTGACTAAATGTTAATTATCACAGCTTATTATCAGTTGTGACTCTTTGAAGCCCAATGCCACAGTTTAATGATCAGCCTAATCTGGATGTAACAGTGCGGCCCTTAGCGGCTGGAAACACAGTGAGATGGACCAAGGCAAGTGTAGTGGAACAAAGTATTTATTTGCTATACAGCTCTCCTTACAACAATTAACTTGTCGAGCTTCTTCACAGCACAAAAATCCATCCTCTAATGAGGACTGGCAGCCTTAAATATGTTCAGCTGTCACAGACTTAACCATTATTCCACTCTCAGGTAAATTCTTAAATCCCAACCTTCCACCACAGTATACAATATATCAATAAGAATAAATAAATACATTTTCACATTTACATATTAATAAATATTTCACACTTTAATGTTACACCAAACCCAATATTATAAAAACCCAGAAACCCAAGCACAAAAAGATTCACCACACTCTCTTTACCAATGGTCTCTCCCGGAACCTTTAAATGGTGTCTGGACCCCCGGGGAAACATTTGCCCAAACACCTTAAAGAGGACACAGGCAAGAAAGGTGAGTAATCATTATCTTACAAACACCTATTTGCACCACTTTTATCCCTAGATTTCACACACACACTTGCATTAGTTTTCCTTACTGGTAAACCTTGATCACAATCACCATTCTTCTCTCCTGACAGACAACCACCACATTCCTTGATGAGGAGCAGCTGTGCCGGATCTGAAATAAGGCTACCAACTGATTTTAGAATTCCCAATAAATAGTCAATAAATATTTAAACTTCTTGTGTGCAAATCCATGCTTAAAGTGCAATGCTAAATAAAGTGCTTGATAAGGTGCTTTTAATAAAGTGAAAGGTGTGCTCTAAAGTGCTATACAGATAATATAATATAAATAAATGCAGTAAGGGAGTCCTCTTCCTTACACTGGACTTAGCTTTTCTTCCCATTTCATAATTCGTTTTTCTGTAGCTGTGAGACAATAAATGGAGATGGATGGAAAACACAAAGTTCTCCTTAGAGAAACTGGCCTGGATAATGAGGAACTGCTGGTTTCTATGGTTACTCAACTTACAGAGTCCACACAGAATGGAGGCATATGTTTGCCGAAAGCCTCGATCGATCAAAAAGGAGCATGGAAAGCAAGAGAATGAAATTTGGAAGAGTGCAAAACTGTGGTGAAGCAACATTTTGTGTTACTATGTTTCATGCGAGGACAAGGTGCACTCAGTTAATGTTCTACTCACACTCCAAGCTGTGTTTGCCTTCAACTGTGGTTTTAATGGTTCTGTCGTATTACACAAACACATAGCCAGAAACTCATGACTGTACATTTTTATTATTGTAATTAATGCAGAAAAAGCAATCCCAAATCTTTCAGTTGTATTTAGCACACAGGCCATGCACCTAGCATACATCCAGGCACGTGCAGAGGCGGGGGCTAGAGGGGCTTGAGCACCCGCCCCTTTCCTGATGGGTGCCCAAAGTGCCCTTTTGTTGAGGCAACTTTTTTTTTTTAAATTATTTAAAAAAAATTTAATGTGTGTGTGCGTGCGGAGTCCTGTCTGTGCCCCTCAACAATAATATTTAACTATTAATCACAGTTTTGCTAAATAAAAGGATCTGGCTTGCATCAGTCACATGATCACATTTAACCAATGGTCGCCCTTGACGGCAGAACGCGCTGGTTACGAGCCGGGAACGAGCTCACAAAGAGCACGCGCATTTTTAGCGGTCCGGAGCTGTAGGAGAAACACAAGTTAACTCAGAGACACAGACTGATGCGACAAAACCAGTAAGTAGGTGTACAGCGTACACTGTAGTGTATAGCACCCAGGAGTATTAGCTTATTACGTACACGTTGGTAAGCTGTCTTGTTGCAACTGACGAACTGAAACAAACGAGTGTGCTGTGTGTGCAACAGCGCGACAAACATCACCTGTCCTTTTATTAACTGCACAAGTAGTGCTGGTCATAGCTGCTGGCTACCTGTGTAAGGCTGTCATGGGTCTGTAGCTCTGTCACCGTTTTAGGGAACATATTTAGTTTTAAAGTATTTAGAAACATATTTAGTTTTAAAGTAAGTTTCCGGACTTTTCCTGCCTTTCTGGAGGGATTATATTTCACTAAAAAACGATCTAATATGCATGTCCACATAATTATGCATTATTATAATTATAATATATTAAAAACACACGCTGTATTTTAAAGAACATACATTAAGAAGCAGATTATATTAGATTTATATTTTAAATAAGACAAAATTTGGATTTTACAGCAGTAAGATTATTGTATCTCTACAGTTTAAAAATGTAATAAGCTTTCTCCCTGCACAGAGTGGATAGTGAAACAAATGGAATCATCATAATGACATTATTTCATATTTATTACTTCCCCCTCATTGCTTTATTATTGTAGCTCTAGTAATAAATAATAATGTAAGGATTCTGGATCAGCACAGTGATGCCCATAGTATATACAGTATTCTGAAGAAGGTCTAAAATGTCACTGTGTGTGCGTGCATGTGTGTGTTTTATTTAGATGGATTTTTAAAAAAAATATTACTCATGATATAATATTGTCCAGACATGCCTGGTAAGGACATGAGGAGGAAACAGTAGGAGCTGTGTGAGGCTACTAAAGGCAGTGCTATAACATTTTTCTGTCATCACTTTATTATAGATTAAGTGCAAGAGTTGTTAGGTGTGGATAATTAGATTATAGTTTATTGCAATAGCAAGTTGTGCCTTGTTCTCAGATAGACAGCAAGTGGAGAGTGATATATGAAATGATGGGATGGAAGGAAGAAGAGAAGCAAAGAGTGATTCACAGTCTAGTTTATTTCTCAGTTTTTTGTTGCCTTATGGTTCCAAGTGCGGTCACCAATCTTTGCATTTTGTTATTATCTCATGACACTTGTTTAATCAGCTACCATCTCTCCTGTGGACTTTTTACTGTCTACAGTCTCAGATCAACACAGCCCTGCCCTCCAGCACTATCAGCAGCAACCCCTCAACAGCAACATTGTACCATCAGGTAAAACATTGGCTACGTTTGCTTTGCCTTGTTGCCCATATTAGATTCTTGATGAATGTGTGTTGTTGTTATTCAGCCTGGTTCAATGTGCCCCTTTTTAACTTTGAGCACCCGCCCCTTTAAACCTCTCTGCACGGCCCTGCATACATCCAGCTGTTGTGGCAATTGATTTGGCTTTGTGATGCATAATGCACAACTAAAATAAAACAATATTTCAGAAAACACAATATTATACTTTACAGCTTTCATCAAAAATAATTCAAATGTCGATGTAAAGTGGATTTATGTCGAAGCCTGCATATTAGACTGTGTACAATCCATTAAATAAGCTTACCTGGTCTATGTAGAAGGCCGTCCCCGATCGAATCTCTCTCCTCTGTTTGAGGTCGGTCTCTGTGGTGTCCCTGGACAAAGCGACATACTCCACTTCCCGTTTAGTCAACTCCTAGTCAAGAGCAAGAGAACAAGTTTGGCTTGTTAAAAGTTAAAAGCATATTCTCTGGCTTATCTGATGCCAAATAATATGATAGAATTGTAAAAATAAATCAAATTACTATGCGTATCCTGCAAAGACACTCCTAGTCCATCGTTTATTAGAACAAACCTGGTAGAGCACAATTTACTCTTTACTTTGGTGCCGAATTTGTATAAAAGTTTCCATCGCACTATTAGAATGATACAACTTTATATTTATCTTATTAACGCTATGCAATGTTTTAAAACTGCATTTACATTTCACTACTTTTGACTGTATGAACTTCTGCACTTTCTGAATTTTGCCACTTTGACAAATAATCGTTCTAAGGATGCTGCACTAGAATAAGACCTGTGTGGGAGTTACTGTGAGCCATGTACACATTTCCACAAAGGTCAGTGAATTTACTTTAGGCAAGCCACACGGTCAAGCTCAGCCACGATCCCTGAAAATCAGCAAGTGCTTAGTTACTCCACATCTGCAAGTTGCTTTGCAACCAAAGCCAAAACTATGGCATCTACAATACTGAACCGCAGTTCCATCTTCCATATCACGGTAATGTTTAATGATTGTTTAGCAACAAGTGAGCAGGAAAAACATCAGAATAATGGAGTTTTTAATTTTTGTTCATGGTTCAGTCCTAATCACATGATCAAAACTGTGGTTTAAAGAAAAAAAAGAAAAAGATACTCCTCTTTTATATTGAGTGTTTCAGTGTGTAACATGGAGGACTCACAAGGTACTGCATAGCTATGGATCTTCTCAGGGGTCCTGGGGGGCCAATGAGGAACACATCCTGACCCAAAAGGTCTTTCTGCATAATCCATCGGAGGTGTTGAGCCACCGTCTGAGGTAGGGAGTCTGAAACTGGCCAAAAAAAAAAGCAAAAAGGAAACGTTTTATGCTGACATACCTATAGGCTTTGTTGTGACATACACACACAGAAGATTACCTACTGTGTTTCACAGGAACAAGCTCTGGATTCTGGGGTGGCTTGAGTTTGTAAGTGATCTCACCAATCTTCACTGTGTCACCTGTAAAGGAACAGGATGACCAATGCATGCAAGATGGTTTTTGACAGACAAGTCAAGTCATAATCACAACAGTAGAGTTGATTTTATATTCACATTAGTGTTAGTCTTTGATGAAGGTACAATAAAAAATAAAGATATAAAAAAAAAACACTTCTCAAACAGTTTCGGTTTAACAATATGGTTTTATTAGATTTGCAAATCACTGCATTCTGTTTTTATTCAAATTTTACAGTGTCACAATCTTTTTGGAAACTGTTCACTTACTTAACTTTTGACTTGCATAAGTTTCAAGTATATAAAAGGCAGCTGACTCAGGGGTATGAATCAGTGTTGTGCACTGTGTTGTCCCCCTCCCCCTGGCAAGACTGTCCTATGTTGGTAATAATGTAGTAAGGTTCCAGAAAACCTGGTGCGAATCCCTGGACAGATCTGTGGTGCATCTCAGGGTGAACATAGAGACAGGCAACAGTTCACACTCTTGCATGATCTAATAATTATTTGTCTTTCCTGAAGTTTGCTCTCAAACTTAAGATTTACTCTCCCAGAATGGAATTAAGCTGCTTCTGCTCAGCTCTGCTGAGAATCAATAAAGCAATGGCCGGGACTTCCAGTCAATCAATCAATAAATAAATTAAAACATGATTATAGAAATCAAAATCTTATTTGGTTTTCATATATCCTATTTTCAGTGATATCAACTTTAATAGCAGAAAATTAACTAGGCATATAATTATTTTTTCTCTCTTTTTTGCCATATTTTTCAAGTATCCTTCGTGAAGCCTGGAGAACTATTCCTGAAGACTATTTAAAGAATTTACATGAAAGTTGCCCAAGAGAGTTATGGCTAATGAATGAAGGTGATCATACACACTTTGGTTTTGCCTTAAATACTGTCTGTATAATTTCCTTTCCCATTTTCCTATCAAATTTCTAAAGAAATGAGCGGCAGCCCAGGACTTTTGCACAGCACTGTAAATATAAAATTGAGTTATTTGTATTAACTATTACAAAAGGTTGATATTAAGATGCAAGTTTCAGCTTCAGGTTTAATTAGCATACATCGTTAACTAAGATTTTGATGTAAATCAGGTTTTAAAAGGTGTCCGGAAAAAAAACAATACATTTAAAATGGTGTTTGGAACTAAATGTGACAGAAGTATTGCCGTTATTTCAGCATGCTCCAGTTTAAAGAGCAACACGTGTGTTATACGTGGCTAAGTACCATGTTCCAACCTTTCACCTAGTGCAAGGTAAATGCATCGACTGTCTCACTAGATCACTTCTCACTTCAGATGCTGAGCTTACACCGTTTTCCTCTACGTGGAACAAACTATATATTCAACAGTATTTTTGCTACCAAGGAGCCACCGCAGTGTGATTCCTGCCCCATTAGACAACAGCTATTTATTTAGCCAGTTAGCTGTCACCAGACACATGTGTTCCTATTTCCAGCTGAAAACAAACTGAAAACACCTGTTCACTGGCTGTATACGTGGCATTACAACTTAAATGAAACAATGAAATGAAACAAGTGAAATGGCATTACAACTTAAAGGCCGGTTACCTGAGGCTGTGTTCAGAAGTTTGACCTCATGAGTTCTGAACATCCAGCCGTCTCTTCCCAGGACACAACCCAAAATATACCGCACCCTTCTTGCAGCAACAGCCGCAGCTGTGCCGCCACATAAAATTTGGGAGTGCATGTTCAAAATGTCTACGTTATCATACAAAACCTAACAATGAAAAAAATTAGCAGGCTGTCTTTTAAAACGGTCTGACCCGCGGCCTTATTCCCATTTCACAACAAGCGTCAGCTCATTTTTTCGGAGTCGGAAATAAATAACAGAAGGACCAAATGGTCCGACAAACAAGTCTTCCGTGGGAATACCATTTTAATTGAAAAGTGTTCCGTTCGCGCCGATAATTTTTGCAATATTACTAAGATTCTGTTGTTTAAAAAAAGCATAGTTTTGTTTAGTAATATTTTAGGTTATTAATTTGGCACCTGGTTGTTTCAACTGGCTTTGGCTAATAAAGAAGGCTACAAATATTGTTTATTGAAAATAACATTTTTTTTGTCTTTTGGAATATGTTATGCCCAAATAACTCTTTACAATATATTCTAATTTTAGTGGCTTTATTAATCTGAATCTATTCATTTATTTGCTGATTCTGCTGTCCCCTCTTCAAATAAAATCCATTCTTGGATTCAAGTTTTTAAAGTAGAAGTGGACATAACAAATAAACACATGCTGAACCATCTAACAAGGTAAATACCAATTTAACATTGGTGATGTTAAGTGGTAAATCCTGCATGATTAACCATGCAACTCCTCCAATTCTCTAAACGTAAATTTTAAGAAATCGCTGCTAAAAATTATAGAAAGTTCTGGAAGTTCATTGTCGAGATTATCCCCAACCATTTTTGTTAACTCACAGAAATGTCCTTTTTTAAATTTATTTATTTTACTGTGGATGCATTGTATTAAAAAAAAATAAAACAACATTAAAGTAGATAGTGAAAAAACAGGAACTTTTCTCTCATTTAATTATTTTTTTTTCTTTTTCTTCATCACTGTGCTGTAGTATGAATGGCTTGGAGAAGATCTTTATCAGGAGGACAAACTTTAAAATGTACCAAAATACAGTTGAAAGTACTAAATTTATCCCCTCCTTCACATTTTCCATAGACTACAAATGGGACGGATTGGAGTCTTTGCTGTCCAATTCTGGCCCCCTGGGCCTTATGTTTGAAAGCCTAGAATTAGATTATCAATATAGCATATTTAGAAACAAAACTTTACAGAAAACACAACAATAACAATATTATAACAGAACAAAATTGATCCGGGAGGAGATAGAAACCCAGCCTCAGAGAGTCTCAAGCTAGTGCACTCCTTCTGTGCCAAATCAAACACATGGCAACCCCTTGGGAGATAAGGAAACAGCCAAAGCACCTCTTTATATTTACAAAGCAAAGCACTGGCCGAAGCTGTGGCGAAGGGCAAGGGTGGCACCAGCGCCATGTGAAATATTCAATTCAATTCAATTCAATCTTTACGTCCATATTTTAAAAAGAACAATAACACAACATATAAACCATAATAAAAATGATAAAATCTTTTTTAAAATATAAAACCATAATATACATAAAAACCACAGTTACTTAAAAAGAAATCAATAAATACACAAACAACCAGTCCTTCCTCATGCTGGATGAGTAATGGGAACCACTCACTGTCTGATCTGTGAGTGCTAAAATTATACTCTTAGCCATCCAGTCGTTCTCTAAAAGTAAACATTAACTTTCTTAAAAGTGCTTTAAAAGTGCAAACACCCACAGCTACAAATATCTGCATGTTATATGATGGCCCATCGTTCACATCTGCACGTAGCTGGACTGGCCATCGGGCATACAGGGCATTTGCCTGGTGGGCCGATGGGTTTTTTATTGTTTTACTCTGATGTTTGGTGGTGGCTATGGCGGAGCTTCCACAGAGGCCAGCAGGTGGATGAGGGAAAGTGGAGGAAGGGACCCGTGGTGGCCGCCGGGTCGGCCGCGTTTCGTATTGGGCTGAAAAGGAACGCGATCTGTCCCGTACTTCAGCTAGAATGAAAAAAAAAGACACAAGTTACGAGTTATTCTGTGTCTTTAGGCTGTCAGCTGCCTCTACTTCTCTCATTCTCTCTCCCTTTCTCTGCTGTTGCTACTTCAGTCACGAAACTGGCTTTTCTCTCTTGTTTGTTTATTGCCCACTTCGCGCCAGAAACAGGAAACCAGCAGTGGTTGCGCTAAACAACAGCAGCACGTTTAACCTTGATCAGCTGTTGTTAGAATTTATTAAATATTACTCTCTAGTATCAGCTGATGTTTGCTGGAGCCACAGCTGTAAAAGCTGCTGGTCATGATATGTGGTGAGAGGGAAACATGAAGATGAAAACAGGAGATGTCCTGAATCATCAGAGCTGTAAAGGTGATGGAGAAACAAGTTTACCTTTTAGGTGACATGAATGAGTTGAAGGGAAGTTATAAACTGTTTCTGAGAGACAACTTACACCAGGATCCTTTTTTACGTAGCTGACAGCTGGTAACTGTGCAGGGGCGGGTCTAGCAAAGTTTTGCCAGGGGGCCAGGTAGGGCATTAACAGGGAAAAGTGGGCATAAAGAAATACTTTACTTTCTTATATTCATTTAAAATGTCTAGCTTTTAACAAATAATTATCTGAATCTTACGACCAAAGTTTTTATCAGATGTAAAATGTATAGAATTCATACATATATACCAACAAGACACTGTACATTAGTGTCACAACAGCATTTTGTTTTTATTTTATTCTTTTACCTGGTGGGCCGGTCTCGAGTCAAAATGCCCGGGCCGATTTTTTGTCCCAGTCCAGCCCTGCATCTGTACCATTACTTCAGTACAATTATGACCTTCCTCTAGGTAAAGTACATAATGTACCCTTTGTACTTATAAGTAATGCTTAATGCTTTCAAAAAAATCCGAAATATTCGGAATTCCTCTTGGAGTTGTTGTAGGTACTCCCTCTGTAACACTGTAGTGTGTATGGTCCAGGTTACATATTTATTCTTCCTATGAAACTAAACAATGCTTTCCATAAAGCAACCTACAACATTATCATCAAACTAACGTCAAACGAAGTGTTCGGAGCTGCCAGAGAGTAACTGGAGGGGCGTGGGTTTTACTGGACTGAAATGACACGAAGAGTGGGGGAAAATCTGAGAACACTGAGAAAAAAAATCTATGCTAACTAAATCCGGACCGGCAATGATTATAGATGACGTCATTGAAACTACCCTCACAATTGTGCTCACACGTGCACACAGTTGGATTACACACATTCGCGACCCCCCCCCCCCCCCCCCCCCCCCCTCGCGAGCGAGCGGTGCCGAACGAGCCCCGGCAGTTTAAATCGCTTTGACATTTATCACGTGTAACGCCAATAAGCCCGGTTCTTGAAAGAAGAGAGAGAACGTCGCGGAGGAGGAGGAGAAGGAAAGGAGCGGACAGGAGGAGGAGAGGAGAGCGGTGGGAGGACGAGGCGAGTGTGTAGTCCAATCTGTTCGGTGTGCACATGAGTGGCGTAGCGAGGCCAGTGAGCGCGAGGCAGGTTGTGAATTCCTCCACCTTCCTTCCCTAATTTCGTTTCTTTTCTCTCCGGAGCGGACGCTGAGGTCTGGGACTATGGAAGATGTCTACCCTTACAGCCGCAGCCCAGCCTGGGAGGAACTGGTTAGTAACGTTCAAAACTGGTGGAGACTTTGTTTTGAATCGCTCCCCATCCCATTCTACTTTGAGTTTTTCCAGAGAAAGGAAAACAGTGAGACGTCTTGCGTGGTCTGTTTGTGAGTTTGCACACTTTGGCGGTGTTTGGTCCGCTAAAGACTGCGCGCGCGCCTTTACCCCCTCATTGGCGTTATTACGACGGGCTGTCATTCTGTTAAATAAATAAATAACTAAATAAGTGGCCCGTTTAAACTGTTTCGTGGGACGTTCGTAAGTCTTAGTTAACAGTTCTCAGATAAACAACAGTTTTTGATTCTTTTTTCACCCACACAGTCTGTCCATTTCCTTTAGTTTTAAATCGAAGTAAAACTGTTGTCCGCTTCATGGAAATTCAATTTAACGCTGTCTTGTCAAATCAGTTTAGCGGTTTAGTTACATACATAAAAGTGAGTTATTTGGACTTGGATTATAACACGGAAAAAATTGTATATTTATAGAAAAATATTGAAAAAAATACAGAAAATATGCCTTTGTGGCCTATATGTTCATAACTCCTATATAGCTCTCATTAGGCCCACAACAGCAGCTATAAATAGAAACAAATATTATGAGACTATTTCTATGAATTACAGTGCCACTACCATATAACTCTTAGCTAGTTATCACTGTGATGTGTATATTAGAAACCTACTTATAATAGTCTTTGTGTGCATATTAGTTATTCAACATCACATCAGGCAAAAACAACAACTCAAAAGTAGTTTAATTTCTCTCGTGTTTGTGTCAGACAGCCGCTAGGGTCTGCCATTCCATGGCCAAGTTCCCCGGTTTACGGAGTGGATGAGGCGGTCTGTAGCCTCAGTCTGGACTGGCCGTGCAGGCTGGAACCATAACCAGCAACAAAACAGAGACTCGGCTCCTTTTTTAATATCTATATATAAACGCCGTGTAGCCCATCCCCGCTGTGCCGCGACATGCTACATCCCCTATGCGTTTCCCGGCCCACACACACTCCAGCAAACACAGCCGTCTTTATTGTCATAGAGGCAGTGAGAGATGACAGCGAGGAGAGACGCTTCCCAGCCGCTGAGCAGCTCTCGCCTCCAGGAGAGGAAGGGGACGGCGGAGGCGAAGGCTAACCCCGATTGGTTTTATCCCTCCCCTCGACAGGAGCCGGAGAAAGGGCCGCCGTCCGCGGCGGGGATCCATGCCCATGTGGTGGGCGCTGTCGCCGGCTCCGGCGCTACGGAGGAGTCCTCCGATAGCGAGGCAGAGCAGGAAGGCCCCCAGAAACTCATCCGGAAAGTGTCCACCTCAGGGCAGATCAGGAGCAAGGTAAGGCAACTGTCGCTTCTCTGCTTGTATTGATATCTGATTTAGTGTGTGTGTTTGCTGGGACTAGCTGCTCCCTGGCTGCTGGGTTATCCTCAAGCAACGTTTGCTATGACAGCACCAAGGATCTACCTGCTGCTTTGGACATTCAACAGTTTCATTTGTGCGCAGAGCTTTATTGTCTTTCAGCCTTACTGATGCCTAAGATACCAGTAAAGCGAAGTAAGAAGCAAGGATAGACTTATATTTAAGCATTTACATGTAACATGAAAGCTCCGTCTTTCTATGGAAGGTGTGAAATAAAAATCAGTAATAGGGGGTTATTTGGGAAAAATTGCAGATGTAATTATTCTCTTTACGTTAAGGTTTAAGATTATTTAATCATAACTTATCGAATCTGTTGCTGGCAACAAAGTCTACTCAAGCAAAAGAAAGCAAGTATTCCTTATGATAGCAACATCTTTTTGTGTGTTAAATTTTCATCTATGGTGTGCACAGTTCTTTAGCCTTGAATGTCATTCTGGCCTTAAAGTCAGTTTGACCTGATAGAAAATGAAGTAAACATTTCAGCCTTTATGATAAAACATTTTGTTTCGCATCTGTTTGCAATCTGTTGCATCTCTCTGCTTAACACGCAGGACTAAGTGAGAGTATGTTGTGCAGATTCTTCGTCTCTGACACCCAAGCTTTCTTGGCTCACACGCTTAATGAGGGCCACCCTCCCACATCAAGGGATCCACTTAATTATTGACTGCTCCGCTCCACCCCATCTTCATTATTCAACATGGGGATATATTTAGAGACTTGGGGCTCAGGAATGTCTGGACATTCATTTTTTATGCAAAATCTCCTAAAATGCTACCTAGAGGAAACACTTTAAGAGATATTTGTGCTGATTTAATTAAGAAGTTACTAAAAAAAAATCAAAAATTTGATGCTGATTGTTATGTTATGAATAATAATGTTATAAATAATGATAAAATGTTATCAGAAGTTACTAAATTCAAACAGTTTTGCTTAGAGTGACTAGTAAGAAACAAAAAGCTCATTATTCTGCGAGAAAAGATTTGAGAAGCTTAAAGCCATAAATGTTTGCAGTTGCAACATTATTATGTCAGGCAAGGGCTGACCTAAAGGGTGATATAATATATAGTCTTAAGTGTAAACAGAGGTGAATGACTGTCTCATCAGCTAATGTTTGTTGAATTTTCCTCAAGGACTGTTTGCTGTAGGTTGATTTTTCCATCAGTCATTCTTTATTCGCCTGTCATCCATGAAGTTTGGCTGGAGTTTGAAAAAGTGAATAAAAGGCAGGTTGATATGATGTACGCTCCTGACTGCAGCAATGTATATACTGAAGGTGATGCTAATTGCATCGGTTGGCAGACAGCCCAGATAGCCCTAATCTGTTCTGCCACACTATATTCAGCAGGCTCCATGTCACTGTAGAATTATCAGTGGTATAAAGCACTTCTGTTGTAATTGCATCAGTTTGCCTAGCATGTTGACTTAGCGCTAACAGAGGTCTCAGACTTGTTTTCGTGTGGGTCATTGAGTTTTCTCTTGGTGTGTGTGTCTGTGCTGAGAGTTCCTAATGGATCATGCAGGCACTGACACACTGAGTGTTGTTCCACTGGGTTGTTTGCACAGCTCTGGATCTGTGTGTGCATGCATGTATGTGCATACGCTTGCCCGTCACATTGTCTGTGTCCATCCCTCTGTCTGTCCACTATCTCTCTGGTTCTTTGGTTGCTACAGACAACGGCATCTTCCGTCCCTTATTGGTCAACTCCATGGTAATGCCTGCCTGTTAGACCGGTTTAGTTACAGGGGGCACATATGGCACGGAGTAAATCTCATCCCATAATTACCTCCGATATGCCCTCTCTGCGTATGTTTGAAATTTTCCAAAAATTCCAAGAAAGGCTTGTCAGTAAACCAAAACGCAGACAGAATGTAAAAATGGGAAAGACGGCTAACTTGAATCGGAAATGTCCAAGTTAACAACTCATATAATGTAACACGAAAGCTCTCAAAAGCTTTTAGAGTAGGAGGAATGAAAGAAAAGAGTCAACAGGGGGGTTGTTCAGGCAGAATTAGATAAGCTATTAAGCTCATATAACAACATCTCATGCAATCTACTGTGGGCAACAAAGTCAATTTAAGGAAAAATGGACGCTCATATGGTAACATTGATATTGATTTCAATGAAAGTCTTGACTCGTGACAGAAGAACACTGAATAATGCAGCTGAAGTCACTGCAGCTGTTTTTCTGACTAATATCAATTATTATTGATATAAGCCCACTGTTGTTGTTCCGGGAGCTCTTCTTTTATACAAAAACTAATGGGATTGGACTGTACATGGGAGGGATTAGAAATAGAAATAGAAATTAGAAATGGATATTTCTCTCTATGGTGATAAACATACATTGCTGTGCAATGCATTTCAGCCATTAAGTGAGTTTATGACAATAATCGCACAAAAGATCCAGTATACTTGGGCTACATATTTATTATTATAGCCAAAATGTAAGGATGCATAATAATCTTTTCATAGCCTCTTTGCTGTCATCTCCACTCTCAGCCCCCTCTGTTTTTTTTTGTTTGTTTTTTTTTTGGAGGAGGTGCTGTTGCAGTTGAAGAGAGCTTATAAACGTGTGACTAATGCTGTAGCTGTGTGATTGAAAGCAGAGCTGATGGCATGTCAGAACCTGCTGCTGTTGCGCTGCTGTTACTGCTGTCCGGGGAATCGGGATAGCTCTGCAAGCTTGACATAAAATAATCCAGAGCAGATATGCTGAGTTAGTGGGAGTGGGGTGGAGATATAGCAGAGAGATGTGACACACTGTGGTTTCCTTTTATGGAAAGTGTAGGACTGGCTTTTTGGATATGAGATATATAAGTTGGCCCTGCGACAGACTGGCGACCTGTCCAGGGTGTACCCTGCCTCTCGCCCTATGACAGCTGGGATAGGCTCCAGCGCCCCCCGCGACCCTGAAAAGGATAAGCGGAAGCGAATGGATGGATGGGATGGATGGATGGATATATAAGTTGTTGGAGATTTTTTTGTTTTTTGTTTTTTTCCCCTAAATTTAACTGGCATTTATTAGGAAGTCTCTCTGGATGTATTGTCTAACTTTGCAAGAAGGGGCTACTCAGTTTCTTTCTTTTTTTTTTTAAGTACTTCATCTTGATAACAGTGTAAACCTGAATAAGTTAACATGACCATAAAAGAATTAGGGCAATCAATTTATTTTTATGTTAATGCAAAGCCAAGTATTACAGTAACAGTGTTTGCATATTTGGATAACATGCATTTTCTGACTCCAGTAAATCAAAGTGCTTGTTGAGTTAACGTAGACATTTTCGGTTTCATTTTCAGCCACAGAACATAAATACACAAACACACTCTTTCAGGATAAGTTCAATATTTTCTTTTGATATAACTGATGTGATATAAATGGGATTGCTATTTGTTCCGCTATTTGTTTTTGAGATGTTCCACTCTTCAGCAAGACAACTTGAGTTTTGCATGACATCAAGCCAGCAACCTACTGCACTCATGGTGTCACAGCTTTGTTAAATATAAATTACATAACTTCCTTAGTGATTAACCTCTTAAACCCCAAGCCTAACTCATCTCCTGCCTTTTTCCCCCGTATCAGGGGGCGTTGGGGCTTAAGAGGTTAATAAAGCATGGGGCGATCGTGGCTCAAGAGTTGGCAGTTTGTCTTGTAATCGGAGGGTTGCCGGTTCGAGCCCCAGCTCGGACAGTCTCGGTCGTTGTGTCCTTGGTCAAGACACTTCATCCGTTGCCTACTGGTGGTGGTCAGAGAGCCTGGTGGCACCAGTGTCCGGCAGCCTCACCTCTGTCAGTGCGCCCCAGGGCAGCTGTGGCTACAATGTAGCTTGCCATCACCAGTGTGTGTGAATGGGTGGATGACTGAACATGTAAAGCGCTTTGGGGTCCTTGGGGACTAAGTAAAGCCCTATACAAATACAGGCCATTTACCATTTACCATTCTGATGGTTACTTTAACATGAAGAGAAATAAAGGACAGCTTGAGTAACTCAACTGTAAACATAAAGGAGCAAATATAAAATGACAGAGTATTGCAGAACATATATAATATTGTAGCTAAAGTCCCTTTAGCTGAAGAATTACTGATGTAGAACCTGAACTTTTATCACCTGGGAAGTGCTGACGTAGCAGAAAAACTGACCTGGTGTCTTGTCTCAAGGCTTACTTAACAAAAACTAAATAACTCAAAAACAAAAATCAGTTTCTTCAACTCAAAGAGGAAGTAAAGAAAAACAATATATTTATTACATTGCTATTATTATATTGCTTACTTTGGGTGTATGCGATTATGTATATATGATTATGAATTTAAGTAATACTTAAATTGCTAAAGACAAAAGACACCATACTTTTACATTTGCCTTCCACTTTCAGATAACCTATATCTCACTTGCTCCCAAATGTACATAATTATGTTCTCTGAAGTAAGTTGCTAAGTTGAGGCTTCTTCTGTTCAAAGCTTGTAGCTAAATCTACTGAGATAATTGTGTGGAAATTACTGGCCTCAATAACATCCCGTGTGCCCACTTGACACATGTATAACTCCCCATATATGTGGTCCAGTTGCACAAAGGAAATCACAAGGGAATTGCCCTGTCCCAACTACACGTTGGATTGTAATTTTCCCTTCACTATGGTGAAATTTTAGCATGTGGTGGGAGTTTGAGGAGGAAGACTACAGAGTTGCAATTACACCCACAAGAGAGGACAGTATGCCAAGACAGTTGCAGGAGAGTGGCGGATGTGTAGGAAGAAATGGAGAGATTCAGCACTGGTGCCCAAAAGACTTGCTTCCCCAAGAACTCCAGCCTTTTTCAGCAATGACAAATGATTTGGTAATGGATGTATAACAGAGCCTGACTGCATGGAGTGATGGTTGAAACAGTGGGCTTCTCTTAGCTGCCAGCCAGTTTCCAAGAAGACTAAAGGCAGATAACCAAAGAGTCTTTTAACAGGAATTAGTTTTGAAACTCAACTTTATTTCTTTAATTTGGTTTGTTTTTTTTATGGTGGTTGTGTTTTTACTTGTAGTTGGTGCAAGAGCAAACATGTTCCCACAGAGTGCTAACAAAACCAAATATAAAAAAAATGGAGTGGCAACAGTGGGAAGAATAAAGAAAGGTACAAGACTACTGTTGGCACATATTTCCTGCACAGTGGTTTACAAGCTATGGTACTTTTTTAGGTTTGCTTCACTGATGCTTCTTATGTTTGTTAAAAGCATAATTACACATAATGGTAAATACAGCAATTGGACAGAAACATTAAAGCCGATACATTTATATATTGTTTGGACATAAAAATAGTGTAAAAGATTGCCGATTCACAGGACTTTGCAAGCGAGGCACAGTGGTTTCTTGGGAGTCACAACCTTGTTATGGTGACAGTACTCTAATAACACTATGGAATAAAGTGATCAGAAACATTTTTAACAAAAAATCTACCAATATCAAGCAAACTTCAGTGAGGTTGAGAAGAGACTTATAGTTGGTATAAAACACGCTGCTCTGGGCTTTAAGATAAGAAACATAAAAGACCAGCTAGTCACAGCTTAAGTTCATAAGGTCTTACTCGAACTGCCTCTGTGTGAGTTAAGTGTCTGACTGTTTGTCTGGGTATTGTCAAAGACAGGACGTAGGTCTGCTCTGCTCTCTTCGTTTAGCCTCCTAGGGAACTCCTGCTCTGCTCTTATCCACCAACCACAGCTGCTGAATTCATTTGAACTGCTTGTGCCTTTGTCCATTGTATCAGTTTGTGTGTGTGTGTTTTTTGTGTGTGTATGTCTGTGCATGTTGTTTGTAGCCTGTGCTGTGTGTCCCGCTGTCAGTGGCCAGGCAAAGTGTGGGTGTAAGGTACATGGTGCTCAGGTTACTCATTTCTCTCTGGCACAGGACCCACTCTCTCTCACAGTTTAGCCAAAGAGAGAAGCCGTGTACAGAGGCAAGCAGGGGGACTATTTATAGATCACTTCTGGCCTACTTGGCAACAGGAAGGAGATGAAGACAAGGAAAGGAACTATGGAGGCCAAGGAGGAACAAAATAGAAACTAGAACGGCCAACTAGAGCAAAGTCATTTCTTTTGCTGTGGATGAACTTCAAGTTCCACTTTGCCACTCTCTGCTAAAAGTCAAAAAGTCGAAAAGTTTTCTCTGGATTTGTGAAACACACTGGGATATAAAATACACATACTGATGAGGACAAAATTATTAGCCCCCTGTGAAATTTAAAGTTTTTGTTAAATTTTTTTTAACAGAGTGTGGGGTTTTCAACATAGCATTTCTAAACATACAAGTTTTCTTTAGAAAATCATTCTTTCAGAAAAAACTAAAATGACCAGGGTCAGCATTATATACTGACCTTATTATCCACTCATAGACCAAACCACTGCTGTGCAATGATGTGCTTTAACTTTGTAATGCTCAAACCTTCTAAAATCAAGTTCAAACTGAAAGTTATCTAACACACAGTATAAAAACTTCAGAAAGGCTTTAAGCTCTTATGTCAGAAAACATCATGTCAAAAACAAAAAACATCGGTTTAAACTCGAGAAGAAGAATTGTTGATGTTCACACTTCAGGAAATGGATATACAAAGTTCCCAGTCTAAAAAACTGGAGTGAGAAGTACTATTAACAAATTCAGAGAGAGACACACAGTAAAGGAGTGGTAGAGAACAGGCCTGGAAGACTGAAGTATGCTAAGGACAACCTTGAGAAAGATTATGTATACTCTTATGTATGTATGTATACCAAGTTCATCTTTTGGTCAGATGAGATGGGTCTGGGTTGTTGCTTTGTCTTTCAACACAACGACGAAACAAACACAAAGAAATGTCGCTCCTGGTGAAGAACTACATCTGTGGATTGAACTGAACACCAAGGTCCATGCCAGAAGACCATCAAATCTGGAGAATCTTGAGAGATCTGTCAAAGAAGAATGGGCTTTGCCCAGGAGGCATGTGTGGGACTTGGTACACAACTGACTTTTTGCATTGGGTGTGTGTGTATTGAATCTTAATAAAATAGGTGTTCATTATGCTCCTCAGTCATCACCTGGCTCTCCCCTTTCCCTTTTACAGCTCACAATATGTGCACACGCTCGTGTCAACAGTGGTCCTCCAAAGGACATTGCTGTACTGTATGATGTACTAACAACAGTTATGTTCACATGAGATTTTGTGGAAGAGATCCCCAAACCTTGGTGTGTTGTCAGTACCTCAAAAAGGTTTAAATGTGGAGATGACCTCAACTGCTATGTCTGTGATACAGCCCCCCTTTGACTGTAATTATGCAGCAAGCTGCTAAGGCCTTATAGGGAAGTCAGCTTTGAGATATTGCATCTTAATCTGCTGCAAGAATTTAGTCTTCAGGCCATAACTTATGGAAAAGGAAGGACAGAATTAATGTAAGTGGACATATGTTTTTAGAAAATGAACAGTGTTTCTCTTTCCTGTTGTTTTCCTGCTTCAGTCACCACCAATGGCAAAGGAGACTAGAGCCAGACAAATGAGAAGAGAATAATGTTGAGGTGTAGTCATATCAGTTTTAATGAATCTAAAGTAGTAAAGAAAATTGCAGTGTTACTTAACTAATCTCAGTTTGGGTTCAGGAAGATAGTAATAGAAAGTTGTTCAAGTGCTGCAGAGCTACAGAAGGACTTGAGTAATGATTTCACAATGTTAAGGATTCATCATTTCTAATAATCTATATTTTTGTTTCCCAACATCACATGCCTACTTCTTGCAGTATGACATAACCAGTCTGTGTGATGTTCATCCACAGTGAGCTTTTATTCTACAGCCGTGTTTTCTGTGTTTAAGTTGACACAGCTGGTGGGCAGGATGTCAGCTTCAGGCCTCCGTGTCTGTTTGTAATTCTCCCCTAAGAGAGCAGCTTTCCTTTGCTATAAATAGCCTTGCATGTGTGTGTGTGTGTGTGTGTGTGCACATTTCATTTTGTATGTGTGTGCACACATGTGTGTGTGGGGCCCACCTCTCCTCTGTGAGCCCAGAGAGAATGATGTCCTTCCATGCAGCATTTCCATCTGTGTGCGTACAGAGCTGCGAAGAAGGATTTGCCTCCTCCCTGATTTCTTTTTTGCATATTTGTCACACTTACATGCTTCAGATTATCAAAGACACTTTAATATTAGACAAAGACAATCTGAGAAAATACAAAATGCAGTTTGTATTGCAGTTATCCAAACCCACCTGGCCCTGTGTAAAAAAGTTATTCCCCAGTAAACCTAATAACTGGTTGTGCTACCTTTGGGAGCAAGAACTTCAGTCAAGCGTTTGCGATATGTATGCAATTGTTTCCCAGTCCATTTCTTATTGTTGAATCATGAACACTGACCTTAACTGAGACAAGCGAGATCAGTGCAGTTCCTTAGATTTCTCCTGCATGAGTCATTGATGCCTCTCATCACGGTTCACTGGAGTAACAAAGCTTTAGAAACATCTTTGCAACCCTTTTCGGACTGATACATGTCTATAACATTTCTATAATATTTTTGTCATTAGCTCTTGAGTTTCTTTAGATCATAGCATGATGTGTTGATGTTTGAGATCTTTTAGCTTACTTCACCGTTTTAGACAGATTCTATTTAAATGAGTTGATATGTGAAAAAAGTAATTACGTGAATTACTTTTTCAGGGCCAGGCAGGCTTGGATTGGTTTTTGGCTTTAATAAATGAAGTCATCATTTAAAAAGTGTGTTTTCTATTTACTCTGGTTATTTTAGTTACTATTAATATTTGTTTGATGACCTGAAATGTGTGGGAAATGCAAAAAACAAGAAATTAGGAAGTGACAGTTTTTTTCATAGCTCGTACTATATTGAGCCTTTTAAAAGCTCAACACTATAAAACCTAAGTACTGAGGACAAAGTGAAATATTCTGCTTGCTCAGGAAATTTGTTAGTCATGTGGAAGAAATGACTCAGTGAAGTTTCTATTATAAAACTGCTTTTTAAAAAACATCTAAATTAAAACTAGCTGACATGAGCAAACTGCATAATCTGCCCAAAACCTGTTCTATAAACATTTTTCAATGATAGTAATGTTAGCGCCACTTTACCTCACTGGGATGGGCAAGTGCCCATATGGCTGAGAGTGGCTGGCCCGGGTTCAAGTCCAACCTGCGGCCCTTTACCACAAGTCTTCATCCCTCTCCACTTTCCTGTCAGTCTTCACTGTCCCTATCTAATTAGGCAAAAAACAACAAAAAAAGTAAGGTTAGAGCTACAGATGCCTTACAAAGATGATGTAGATAACACATAATCTTAAAAATATCTGCAGTTAAAATTTCATATTAGCAAAGAAAGATTTGTGCTTCAGATTAGAACCGCTTTCAGTCTTCTTTAAAACTCATTACATGGGAAGTTATAGTAAGCACTATGGAACAATTAAAATATTATTAATATCAACAGAGAACTATGTTAAAACAGTATAAATATAAAGTTATTTTTAGGCCCCCAAGTCAATGATGAGATCCTCATTGTAAATGTAACTAAAAAAAACAGAGATCCTGGAAAACATAGTGAAATCTTATTAAAAAATATATTGAAACAGTTAGTGGCTTTGTCTTAAAGTAGGTTTCAAAACTTTCCCCCCATAAGGTGACCTTCTAAAAGGATAAATCAGTGTCAGTTACCTAACACCTCATGGAAACTCTGACAAAATCTCTGTCAAATATACGCGATTTGTGTGACACCAGGCAATGGTAGGTGCTTCTTTTAGGCATTTAACAAAAAACCCTCCTTGACTCTGATATGGTATTCATAACTTGAGACTTGACTTTAAATAGATTTGAATAAACTTTAAATAAGTTGACTTATTTTTTTCTTGTAATTAAATATTTGGATGATTTTAGAGGCTGTAATCCCAACAAAACCAAAACCCTTAGCTTGTTTTTGTTATGGCAAATGCAGATGGACCCAGGAAGCAGAACACACGGAGGCAGAGTTGCGGTGAAGACAGTTTATTTACAGTGAGGGGGAGGTATTTACAAGGACAAAATATATACAACATTGTATGAATGGGGACGCGGAGCCAGGACGTGCAGGTGACGAAAACACACACAGGTAGTGCACTCGATCTAAAAAAGGAGAGGGACGAGAATTAGGAGGGTCTTGCCCGATAACCGAGAAAAGCTTAAAGTAAACTTTACAGACAGTTGGAGAGCTTATTTGGTACCAAGGTATCCAAGGGCTCCAGCAGGCAGGGGCAGAATTTCAGATGCTCCAAAAAAACGCCAATACTCCGACACTAGTCTTCTTTCAGGTAGCTCCTAAAGAACACTTTTGAGGAAAGCATCTGATGAGTAACAGGTGTGCCAGGTTCAGTGACTCACTGCCCCGCCTACCTATACAAAAAGGGAGGCACCAAAAAACACATACAGACAAAAGCACCACATAACCAGAACCCAACTCCTAACAGTTTTGTAGCTAAGGGTTATTCTAAAGTTCGCCAAAGTGCAATTAATGTTGATAGGAGGTTTGTAAATGTTTCATATTAGTACGTGGTATTGTAATGGTATTCCCATTAGTAAGTAAGTAAGTAAGTAAGTAAAATTTATTTATATAGCGCTTTTCGCAGATAAAAATCACATCATCTGCAACTCAAGTGAAGAAAAGGAGTCCGAGTTCATCAGCCTGCATGTGAATCTGTCCTAGTGCACAACAGCGAGTCCTCCGCCACGTCCCGAAAGACGTGGAGTTCCGATGACGGAGCAGCCAGCCGGGCAGATTTCCTTCAAGTGAATATAATCCATGCTTTGCTGCCACATCTCAGTTAAACACATGAAGTTTAGGGATTCCTTCATGAAGAGATCGCTTAAAATAAACGATTTGTTTGTAACTGGAAATATAAAAATTTCCCAGGTTTTCGTGAGCATTTTTTTCTCTAAATGTAGAATACTTGAAAAAGCTGGCCACACTTAAGCAGTCAGTGGGTTACTGTTCTTTCTATCTTTCCTTCTTTCTTTTCCCTTTAATCTCTTTCCTTTTACTTCTTTGTTTCCTCTGGTGTGTGTGTAATGGGTTTCCTTTCTTCTCTACTTTTGTCCTATTCCTTGTCTCCCATGCATAAAATTGCTGTTCACATTCACACACATGCACACACGATCACAGACAGTAGGCACATTTTATCTAATCAGTTTCCTGTAGATAAATCAAAGAGTGCCTTCTACATTTGTAAAAGAGAGAGAGAGAGAGAGAGAGAAGGTCTGTGCTACTTTTTGACTGAAGGTTCCTCTGATATATATGTTTTATTTCTGTGATGTCTTTCTGTCTCCCTGCAGACAAGTATAAAGGAGGGATTGCTGTTGAAACAGACTAGCTCATTCCAGAGGTGGAAAAAGCGCTACTTCAAACTGAGAGGACGAACTCTCTACTACGCCAAAGATGCCAAGGTAGGTTTACTGAGTGTTTCCTCACATGGCGCACATGCTCTAGTGGCCACTGGGGATGAATTGCTAATTGCTTTTACTGTTACTGTTATTCTAACGCCACAAATGACTGAGAAACACAGTCCGGCATTAAGGATGCAATGTGCTTATTTATTTTCTTAAGGAACTGTAGATAAGACAATAAATACCCATCTCATGTCTGTATGGTGAATACATATCTTGAAATTGCACCTGATTAGCTTAGCTTAGCATAAACGCTAGATACAGGAAGCCTTTGCTCATACCTCAAACCTCATTTGTTTAACCTGTGAAAAAATCAACAGGGAGAAAAGACATTTTGCTGTTTTACAGGGGATTATGCACCATATTGTGTTTTGGCTTGGACCAGTCAGTCAGTCCTTTTACCTATAAAGACTTGCAGGTTAGCACTGCAAAGCACTTCACAGATGACTAACAAGCTGACAACAAGGCAGAGCAAAACCCCACCAAATAATAAAAATAAGCACTACTTCTTATAAATGAAAAACATAAAACATCCATCCATTCATCCATCTTCTTCCGCTTGTCCGGGGCCGGGGCAGCAGCCCAAGCAGAGATCCCTCTCCCCAGCCACCTGCTTCAGCTTGTCCGGGGCAACACCAAGGCGTTCCCCGGACAAGCCGAGAGATATAATCTCTCCAGTGGGTCCTGGGTCTGCCCCAGGGCCTCCTTCTGGTGGGACATACCCAGAACACCTCACCCAGGAGGCACCCTGGAGACATCTTTGTCAGATGCCTGAACCACCTCGGCTCCTTTCGATGTGGAGGAGCAGCGGCTCTACTCTGAGCCCCTCCCGGATGGCCGAACTTCTCACCCTATCTCAAAGGGAGAGGCCAGTCACCCTTCGGAGGAAGCCCATTTCCGCCGCTTGTATCCACGATCTCGTTCTTTTGGTCACTACCCACAGCTTGTGACCATAGGTGAGGATAGGGATGTAGGTTGACAGTTAAATTGAGAGCTTCGCTTTTGCAGCGTCCACATCACTGCAGCTGCAGCACCAGTCCGTCTGTCGATCTCCCGCTCCCTTCTCCTGTCACAAGACCCCGAGATACTTAAACTTTTTCACTTGGGGCAAGAACTCGTCCCTGACCCAGAGTGGGCACTCCACCCCTTTCCGGCTGAGGACCATAAAACTTGATAAGATATAATATAACTATATTGATATTAGCTTATAACTACCCAGATAGCAAAATTGGTATGGCCCAGATCTGCCCACACAATGTGCTTACACATGGCCCACATACCGCAAAGAATGATGGCCCTTTGGTAGCCCAGATCTGGTTTGCCAGAGGTGGCCCACACATGGGCCAGCACAAAGCCAGTTGCAGACACACTGCTGGCCCTGTGCTGGCCCAGAACAGTTTCAACTCTGGCCCCAGATGTCAGCCTAATGTGTACCTTAATCAAGCCATGTAATAACAACATGCGCCGGAACATAATAGTGCAAAAGTAACATGACAAAACTCTGTTCAGACAGTGACTGGACTGATTCTTATATAGCACTTTTCTACTCTCCCGGATTACTCTATACAACATTCACCCAATCACACACTTTCTCTAAACTGAGGGCTTCCTAACTACATGCATACACATTCACACTTTTGACATGCAGACTGGAAGAGCCAGGGATCCACTAACCTTCTAATCAGTAGGTGACCTGCTTTACCTTCTGAGCTACAGCCACCCAGTAGTAAACATGAGTAAACCCTCACTAGGTTTTGGATAAAGTGTTCACTCACAAACCTGTCAAACCTGCATTTGAAATGTTGGCTACCATAGCAGTATACAGGGTGGGCCATTTATATGGATACACCGTAATAACATGGGAATGGTTGGTGATATTAAAGTCCTGTTTGTGGCACATTAGTATATGTGAGGGGGCAAACTCCTCAAGATGGGTGGTGACTATGGTGGCCATTTAGAAGTCGGCCATCTTGGATACAACTTTTATTTTTTCAATAGGAAGAGGGCCATGTGACACATCAAACTTATTGGTACTGTCACAAGAAAATCAATGGTGTGCTTGGTTTCAACGTAACTTTATTCTTTCATGAGTTATTTACAAGTTTCTGACCACTTATAAAATGTGTTCAATGCCCATTGTGTTGGATTGTCAATGCAACCCTCTTCTCCCACTCTTCACACACTGATAGCAACACCGCAGGAGAAATGCCAGCACAGGCATCCAGTATCCGTAGTTTCAGGTGCTGCACATCTCGTATCTTCACACCATAGACCATTGCCTTCAGATGACCCCAAAGATAAAAGTCTAAGGGGGTCAGATCGGGAGACCTTGGCGGCCATTCAACTGGCCCGCGACGACCAATCCACTTTCCAGGAAACTGTTCATCTAGGAATGCTCGGACCTGGCACCCATAATGTGGTGGTGCACCATCCTGCTGGAAAAACTCAGGGAACGTGCCAGCTTCAGTGCATAAAGAGGGAAACACATCATCATGTAGCAATTTCAAATATCCAGTGGCCTTGAGGTTTCCATTGATGAAGAATGGACCCACTATCGATGTACCCCATATACCATACCAAACCATCACTTTTGTTGTTCCAACAGTCTTGGAGGGATCCATTCAATGTGGGTTAGTGTCAGACCAATAGCGGTGGTTTTGTTTGTTAACTTCACCATTCACATAAAAGTTTGCCTCATCACTGAACAAAATCTTCTGCGTGAACTGAGGGTCCTGTTCCAATCTTTGTTTTGCCCATTCTGCAAATTCTGTGCACCGATCTGGGTCATCCTCGTTGAGATGCTGTCACGGTCTGCGGACCGTGTGTGGGAGTATGAGGTTCCAGGTGCAGACATAGATGAGGAGACAGTATTGAACTTGAAACGAAAAGCGAGCCTTTATTTGGGCTGATTAACGTGGCAAACAACAGAAAGCACAGAGGCAAAACTAAACTAGAAGCTGAACTGGGAAAACTAAGAACTGACACTAAACTCAGACAGCAGGGAAAGCAAAGACAGGGTGACAACGATGCATATGGGAGACTACTATGAACCGGACTCTGTGCTGGAACAACAAAGGACTATGAAACGTATACACGTAAGCAACATGACCAGCACAGAGTCCTGAAACCTGGCGTAACATGGGTGAAGTTGAACAGACGACGCGGCGACAAACAAAGGAAGACTGATGACTTAAATACACACGAGGTGATCATGGGAAGTGGAGACACATGAGAACACAGCTGACTAGAAGGAAACATAATGACAATACAGGGGAGAGTAAGGCTGTATCCCAATTCAGGGTCTGCAGCCTTAAAGTACACAGCCTCAACGATCCTCAAGGGCCGCGTACTTAAAGACCGCTAAGGCCGGAAGTGCGAGGCTTGTGAAATGGGACGGTCTAGCCTCCGTTGCGCTGCCCAGGTTGCCTAGCAACCATGATACTAACAGCTGGAAACGTTACATACAGCATTGTTTGACAGAAATGAAGGAGAACATATTTTGTTCATTTGTTTGTTTGTTTCTACATGAGCTTTGATCATTCTCTGTAAGATTAAGGTCAGCTATTGAACGGCGTATATTTTAAAGTAAAGGCTTTAAAACCAAGTTTGTACAAACGTCACTAATGTCACATAACTTTGCCGACATGTGGCCAACAGTAATGTTTTCATGTTCTTCGTTATTAAACATTTGCACATAAATAAGTGACATAATATTCAGTACTTACTTAAAGTTTACTCTTCGGGCGCCCCTCGTCCGCCGTTTTTTTCGGCAAAATTATCCACACCCACCGCCGCGCTATGCATTCTGGGATATGTTGGGTCACGAAGTCTACACCGCCACGTCCTTAAAATTCAGGGAAATGAAGGATGCATTTGAGGGCCGCATTTCGAGCAGCCTTCGAATTGGGACAGCCTTTGTCGCGTTGCGGTGACGTAATCGGCCTTAAAATGTGGCCTTTAAGGCTGCAGACCCTGAATTGGGATACAGCCTAACACTAACTACAATGAACAAAGAACACCATACTCTTTCAAAATAAAACAGGGAACACAGAGACATAGACATGGAGATAGAACATGAACTTAACCTAACCAGAGACATGAAACATGACAGGTAGACACATGGACCAGGGAGAGATGACAAAAGGAACTAAGAAACCAAGGACTAAACTGCAAACTAGAAAACAACTAGATGCGTTAAACTACACATGTGGATACAAAAATATGCATTAGAACTTAAACCCTGGGCCTCATGGCCCTGTACCGTGACAGATGCTGCAGTAGCTGGAGTTTGTAAGGGTGCCATTTGTGAGTAGCTAATATCCGGCGAAGGGATGTTCGACTAATGCCACTCTCCAGTGACATGCGGCGAGTGCTATGCTGTGGGCTCTTGCTGAATGAAGCTAGGACAGCCACTGATGTTTCTTCATTAGTGACAGTTTTCTTGCGTCCACATTTTGGCAAATCCAACACTGAACCAGTTTCATGAAACTTAGCAAGCAGTTTGCTAACTGTAGCATGGGAGATGGGTGGTCTCGTAGGGTGTCTTGCATTGAAATATGCTGCAATGACCCGGTTACTGCGTTCACCAGATATCAACACAATTTCGATCTGCTCCTCACGTGTTAACCTCTTCAACATGTCAATGGCTGTGAACAAAGAGAAATTTGTAAATTACAACTCATAAAAGAATAACGTTACGTTGAAACCAAGCACACCATTGTTTTTCTTGTGACAGTACCAATAAGTTTGATGTGTCACATGGCCCTCTTCCTATTGAAAAAACAAAAGTTGTATCCAAGATGGCCGACTTCTAAATGGCCACCATGGTCACCACCCATCTTGAGGAGTTTGCCCCCTCACATATACTAATGTGCCACAAACAGGACTTTAATATCACCAACCATTCCCATGTTATTACGGTGTATCCATATAAATGGCCCACCCTGTAGTATTGCAGCATGGCATTTGGGTCTTCTAACTAAAATAGGAAAATAGAAACATAAATAGTGTCATCATTGCCAGAGCTGGCCCACATCTGGTTCACATACACCCTACCATGACACCAGTCAGTCAGAAGTGCGAGCTTGATGCCGGATCAGGGCCAGACCTGTTTTCTATGAGCGTGGGCCACATAAACCAAACCACAGTTGGGCCAGATGTGGCATGCCATCACATAAACAGTGCCATCTACGCCAGGCCTGGCCCATATCTTACTATGCCAGAAGTCAGCTAGCAGGCCCGGCTTGACACCAGATCCGGGCCAGACCTGTCTGCTATGTGGGTATGTATGTCAAAATGTATGTCATAATTAATAAGAGCTAAAAACAGTAATAATTAATAGTGGTAAAAGTACATTGAAAGGACAAAGTATCATAATTTAAAATGTACATAAATAGGTCTTATTTATTGAATTAAATAATGCTATATGGGCCGAAAAGTCAAATAATTATAAAAACCAAAAGCATAAAATAGCATAAAGTCATTTCTATAAAGCATGGTCTATGAAAAGCCTGGTTGAAACGGCTGGTTCTAAATTGAATGATTTCAGTATTTATTGCTGCTATCAGCTCCTCCTGCAGCCTGCACCAGCGGCTTGGAGCATTAAAGCCAAAAGGTATCGCCAAATTAATGTTCTGGTCCTACACTTTGGAATAGTTAGAAAATTTGAGCTGGAATACCAGACAGGTGTGCGAGTGAAAAAATGTAAATGGCCTGTATTTATATAGCACTTTACTTAGTCCCCAAGGACCCCAAAGCGCTTTACGCTACATTCAGTCATCCACGCATTCACACAGTGGTGTGATGGCAAGCTACATTGTAGCCACAGCTGCCCTGGGGCGCACTGACAGAGGCAAGGCTGCCGGTCACTGGCGCCACCAGGCCCTCTGACCACCACCAGTAGGCAACGGGTGAAGTGTCTTGCCCAAGGACACAACGACCGAGACTGTCGGAGCCGGGGCTCGAACCGGCAACCTTCCGATTACAAGACTAACTGCCAACTCTTGAGCCACGCTCAAGAGTTGTGTAATAATGTAGTGCTTTAAAAACAAGTAAACTTTAACATGATACAGAAGGCAGGGCGGTTTAAAATCAGGTGCATTGTATCATCTCCTTGATCAAGCTCTCTGGACACAGTTCTGAATGGGACTTGTCACATCCTGGAGCCTCTGGTGGTTGCTTAGCAAGGAGTCCCACCCTGGTGATACACTGTGTTAATTACTGAGCTTTATGAGGTGTGTCTTGTTACCTTTGGACAGAGCCAGGATAGCTGCTTTCTCTCTGTTCTCAGTCTTTATGCTAGGCTAAGCTAAGCGAGCGGCTGTTCATATTTATGTACCGGTATGAGAATGACACTGTTATTCAGTGTTTAATTATTACTTTTATTTACATCCCTGCTCTCATTTTTGACCTATCAAATTCTGTTAGATCAGTTATTTCTCTACCTGTAAGCACTTCAATTAATTTTCCATTAATGTGTTTAATTTTCCTCTAAACATTTATTTTATTTTAAGGAGATCTTAACCTTTTAACCTTTGATATTCTGACTCTTGTTGACATTTTTTCCCCATTTACCTCTAATCTAACCTCCTCGGTCTGGAACTTGTGTGTGTATGTGCACCTCTGTGTGTATGCGTTTGTCTGCACTCGCACTAGTCTGGCAGTGCCTTGGCACACTGGCAGGAGCGGGCGCTACGCAGAGTGTCCAGGAGTCGCGTGTGCTGGCGAGTTCTGTCCGTGTGCTGGACGGGCGCACGACACTCCCCCCCACCCCTGGGTGCCAGCGGATCTGAGGAAGGCCTAGTGAGAATTCGGGTCAGCACAGCACAGCCAGGGGCCAGACCACCAGGACAGCTTAACCACTTACCAGTATAAAACAGTGCTGCATTCATGCCATATTGCTTTAAAGGCTCAAGATGGATTGAATATCCTCTATTATTTTTCTTGAGTCACTTTAAATTTTTGCTGACACAAAATAATGATTTGGGTGGGATATTTTATGGATAAAATAAGATGAAAAAAATTCTTCCCATCAACAATGCAGCAAAGGAGGTTGCAAGAACTCACTACTATATGACATGAATGTGCTTTATATAATCTGAGGTTGGGCAGAGACTGTAAAGCCACGCCTAGTTTAGCCTGTTAATTAAAGTTAGTGATAGCCCTAACTAGGGCTATATATAAGTTATCTTCAGTGAGGAGTGTGGCTTTCATTGCTTTACAGTGTGTGTTATTTGTCATGCCTTGAGTGTCTTGATGGCTGTGCTGGAAGAAGGAAAAATAAGTTAAACTTAAAGGTGACCTGTTATGGATTTCCTTATTTCCTGAGTCAAGTAGACATTTATTCATACAGCACCTTTGAACACTTTTCACAAAATGTTTCACAACCCATGACATAAAAACATGACAGCAAAAAAATCAGCTCAGATTTAACTGCTTTTTAAGAGAAGATCAAATCCAAAGAGCTCAACATCAGAAGATCCAGAGACTCGAATCCACTTCTCCCAAAGCCCTGTCATCTTTAGTTCTCAGCCTTGTGTGATGCACAGCCAGAAGGTCCTGATCACAGGACTTTGGCTATGTGTCAAGCCAAATGCATGCCGAGTTTAAAAGGATCAATAATACTGGTAAAACTTCTAGCGAAGAGGTCAGAGTGATTCATCAAATATTCATGTTAAAATCACCAACTGTAACCAATCTGGACAACTTCATAGTAGAGGAAAAAATAAAATTCCAGAATTATTTACTGATGGGAGTATGTCTAAGTCATACTGCCTGGTTTCAGTAGGTAATAAGAAATCTAAATTCTTGAATAGTAGTCAATTATTTAACATGAAGTTTTTTGTAGTCAAAGACTTAAATAGAGCCACGCTCCACGAGGTGGTAGTCTGAAACGGCCTGATTTGGAGAGCCTAGGAACTGAAGGTTTGACACATTATGCTTGTAAAGTCCACTCACCAAGGGGAAACACGGCAAAGCATCTGGAATGTCTGGAAGAACATTCCTGAGGCAAGAAGGCCTCATAAATCCAGGCTTTGTGTATTCATGCAAGGATGAGGAAGGAAAATCAACTTTAAAGAAAGTGTATGAGCACAGCTAATCAGAAAACAGCAACATTGTTTACCAGCCACTCCCACAATGAGCTGAGTGTCACCTGGACCCCTGCTCATGTCCCTGTCCTGCTTGTGGTCTGCACGAACCCAAGAGAAGACAGCTAAGGATACCAGACAAGTACACAGGAGGACAAGGCATCTGGATCCATCATAGATAATCCAAGAGATAGAAGCATAAGCATGAGCAACTGAAGCATCATTAAAAAAAGGACAAACAACATAATGGTAAAAACAGCTCTTAAAAGAGTATAATTTCCATATTAGGTTTGTTGTTATTATATTAACCATGATTTATAATGACATCATCATATGAGCCAAAAGCTCATGTTTTCAGGATGCTTTGATGCTCCATTTCACACTCTCTTTATTGACTCTGTATTATGTCAGTTCCTGCGGCGGTGGCTCCAAAGTGAGTCAATCCCCATAGACTGCCATGTTAAAATTCTGAACTGGCAGAGTTGCTTTAAATCACAGATGTGCTCACACAGGTAGCTGCAGCTAATATTTGTCTTTTCAACGTCACCTCCACCACTATGAGATGCTGACATGGACTCGTGCTTTTGTTGAACTTGTTTGAACGTTGCACCCCTACCACTTGTAAATGCAACGTGCTAACCAACTGTACATTTGCTGATAAATCCACCCTCTGGACTAAATTTGGTTACTTTTGGCGCTAAAAATATGATGGTAGTACACTTAACATTGAAGTTTCAAACGCAGAATCCAAAGCCAACAGCTCATGACTCAGTAGCTACTTCTGTTTTTTATATGCTGTCTATGGGATTTCCTAAATAAGGCTGTGCACATATGCCCCACCCATCTGTTGTTTAATAGTGTGTTCCAGATTAAGTCAGAAGTCAGTTCCCAGTTGGAATTTCTTTCTGGAATGCTCCCTCAACTTTGATTACCAACTTGGAAAGTCAGAGCAACCCCAGCCAAACCCAAGTAATAATCTAAGATGTTGCCAGTGAAGGTAAACAGTACTAAAGCTGTGAAACTTTTGATCTCTTCTGCCACTGTTGTGCATTTGTGACTTGCTAAATAAGCTATGCACAGACACACTGACTCTACCCATGAATGCACTGCGGCTGAGTTTTAAGTGCAAAACAACAAGTTCGGAATATTGGGTTGGAAATAAGCATAACAGGTTCCATTTAATAATCCAAAATGTTAAAGTAAATAAGTTCTTTGTGTCACAGCCAGACAAGATGTTCTTATCTATAAATAAGTGCTCATTGTCCCCTACATGTCCATCACTACACTCTGGTGTTTCCAAGGTTGCCTGGCTGGCTGTGCTGCCCTGTGCTTAAGAAGCCTGGCCTCCTCATTGATCCATCCGTAAGGCCACATCTCAGCATCACATTTTGTAAAACAAGCTATGCTCTTCTCCTTGGATGGCTTATTTAATGCACCCTAGAGGACACCAGAGCCTCTGTATGAAGTAAACTCATACACAGAACGATCACCAAGACAGGTGGAAAAAAATACCAATTACAAACAAAATTATCCCAAAAAGTGACAAAAACACAATTACATTAAAGATCCAGAATGAGCACAAAGACAGACAAAATGTGACAGTCGTTTGTTTTTGGTTTGGACTCATAGTCCTGATATGAAGACTGAAAATATCAGAGTTAAAAGTTAAGTGTGTCATAGGTAGATTTCTGGATTGTGTGCTAGATTAAACAATCAGTTATGAAACAATCTGTAAGTCATTACATGACCTGCTGTGAGAAGGACAGGGTACAGGGATTGGAGGCTTGTTGAAGCTGCTGAGATGCTGCCACTGAGCAAAGCTCTGGATCTATGGGTAACAGAGGATGCTCGCCTTTGTCCACCATTCACTGTCGGCTTTCATTACAGCTTACCTCAAGACAGTTAGGTACACAAAGTTGCGTTTGTGTGTGTTAGCGTGTGTATTGGGATGGTGTGGTGAATGTGAGAGAGGGAGAAAGAGTATGTCAACAAAACACGCACACACAAACATTCGGTACACACACGTGATGTAAAGGGAGAGCAGCACAGAGTGCTGTGACAGGGGGACAGTATTTGTGTTGGCATGCCATTCACACTTAGGTCGCATGCATTTGTAGGCATATGTGTAAATGCTGTCACACACACCCACACAGTAAGCCTTGGCTAGTAGCCCTCTCCAGCCAGGCCCGTGGAGTGTTGTTAGCTGGGCATTCCCTCTGACAGCTGCAGCAAGGCACTCCTCACACACACACACACACACACACACAGTCAGAGGGCATTCCTTTGACGCCATTGGTTTTTGGCCTGTGGCTCTTTAAGAGCTCAGCTGCATGCCTTACACATCACAGCTCTGTTAGGATATCATGTTCCTGTTTGCAGACTCTGGCTCTCCTCTCCGTCTGGCTCCAGCTCCTCTACCACACAGAAATTCAATAAAGCACATTAACATCAACCATCATGTCATTCATACTATTTTCATTTAGGTGGAGAAAGGAAAACACAAGAGGGAAAGCCTGTTGATAGCCTCATACTGTATCTGTGTTGTGGTGATGTGTTTCCAGGGACATGAAAAGAAACCGAGTTAACTTTATGGGTCCCAGAAAAATTAGGCTTATTGTTTGACCATAAGCTTTTTCCCTGTTCAGAATCGCTCACTGTGATGAAATGCAATAAAATCAATTTATAAAAATCTACACAATAACTAAAAAGTCCACCTTAATAACATTGTAGTTTACTGGAAACATCTGTATCACATCTGTAGACTAATTACTGTCTAAACCAGTATATGGAGCACACTATTCCAGTGACTTTCTTGTTCTAAATGTAAAAAAGAAAAATCCAGATTATGCTATATAAGTCATTTTAAATTATTTTAAACAAAAAAATTATACCAGAAGTAGACGAGCTAAATGCAATAAACATGAATGTTGGTCAAATATCCTAACACTCAGACGTTAGCTTAATGCTTTTAATTTTGCTCTAATAGGCACAAACTGTAATATAACACAATTGTTTTCAAGTGCAATGGAACTGCACGGTTAGGATGAGCATATTTCCAGTCAGGTTCCTAAGCTTGAATCTCCAATGTTACACTCATCTCTGACAATTGTGATACTTATCAATGAAGTATACATCAATGAAGCATAAGGAAATCTCAGTTCAATCTGATTATCATACTGGAAAACGGATCATTGCAGATAAACGAGGAGGAACAATTTAAAAATTGGTTTCAAAATTGCCTCCAAACTGCTCTGCTGTTTGGTGTTTGATGTGATCACACATTATCAACAGACCTGCATGCTGTGCAGATTTTCAGGGGAAATAAAAATCAGTAAGGTATTTTACATGCTCCCAATCATTGTTTCTATTATAGTGGAAATGAAAATACTTTTTAGGTGATAGCTGACGATGTAGGGTCTTTACCTCACAATACTAGGTGTCTTGAGGCAACTGTAGTTGTGATTTGGCACTATATAAATAAAACTTAATTTAATTGAATTGAATTAAATTTAGTGTCATTTCAATGTAAGAATATAAGAAACAGCTTTTCTTGAGTGGAAAGCATTTAGGTTGGCTGGCCAAAGTATTTAGGTGGGTGTTAAAGGCGGTATCTCCCAGGATGTCAATTCCTAAATGCCTGTTATAAAAACAGCTCACCAAATGGTCTATGATGTTTATTTAGTCATGTCATAATGACCCACACGTGTCATGTAGGAAACCAGAGCTGATGGGTGGCACATCTGTTTTTTCCTCCTTCTTAAATTCCCTGAGCGTCACATTTACATTTAAAACTGAATTCAAAAGTAAATCCATCCGCTTTTCTCAGCTTTGAAGCATTTTGGAAGTTTCAGTGTTAGAAAGCAAGTTTGTCCTTTTATGTTTTTCATGACTTTTACAGTTGCTTCCATTTTACACTAGAAGGTTTAACTAATTCATTTTAGGACTGCTTTGGTGTGGCCATGAAACAACATTTACCTCACAGCCAGTCACCGCTGTCTTCATGATGTAGTATACAAGTAACAATAGGCTACGTTCGGCCTTGTGCATTTCCAGAGACTCACTCTCGTGTTCTCTTCTGTGTCCTTTCCTGCTTTTTGGATCTTCCTCTCCTCCACCACCACCACACCGTCTCTTCTCTGCAGTCTCTTATCTTTGATGAGGTGGATCTGTCGGATGCCAGTGTTGCAGAGTCCAGCACTAAGAATGTCAACAACAGCTTCACAGTAAGTGTTGATCGACAACACATGTGCACACACACACTCAATACACACACCTACATTTTTGGTAATGACCAGTAGGAGGCGACTCCTCTGGTTGCAAAAAGAATTCCAGCAGTAGCTAGATCTTTGAAAAAACTGTCCTCATATCCCGTGGTTTATGATGAAAGCTACTGAGTTCACATCTTATTGAATAAGATATTCATTTTGTAAATGATGGTGCCTGTTATAGTGAAACAGGGTGATTTATCATGGGACTCACATATCACCAACCTATGAGCATGCGGCACCCCTTGTTCAAATCCATCAGTCATTCATCACATCAGGTTTCAGAACACCTAGATGAAGGCAAAGGGTTCACAACAGGACTGTGCTAAGTAAACAATATTGGCACATAGTAGTCAGTAGGGTTTGGCACTTAGTTGAGAATCTTTATCTCAGATTTAAGAAGTTTGGAAATTTTTTAATGTCAATAAATGTTTTCAAAGTTCAAAAAATGGAGCTGGCAGCAGTGACTGTTGGGAAATCTTTGGTAATAGAGAACAACTTTTAGCCAAAATATGAGAATTGCTCCTCCAAATGACGTCAAACTACGACTGTTTTTACACTGCATACCTGCCAACAAGCATTTCTCTCCTTTATTTTAAGACCATCTCTCAGGGACTTTCCAGCTCCCACTGATGCAACACTGAAAAACACTGAAACATAGTGTAATAGTATCGCCAGAATCAGTTTAAACATCACGGAAAACAGTGAAAGAAAGGATGTTGCAATCCAGTCTCCATACTTCTCCAAACCCCTTTACTTTGCAAATCTCATAGTTTTGAAACGTAAATGTTGGCAAGTTAAATTGTGCTCCATGACATCACACCAGCAAGATTTTATGAAGAATTTGTAAATGGTTGTCGAAACAGGAGAAGAGCACAGATGGATGCATATGTACGGATTGTCTGAATTATTAATAAGAAGATGATTGTTTCTTAACCTAGACTAACAGTCTTTGTGTATTTAGCTGGAAAGCTAGCTATCAGGGTTAACAAAACATGGGATATGCCCTTTAAGGGAAGTTATTCACCTGACAAGCTTTACACCTGAAAAGGTCAGTCTTAGTTATAAATAGAAAACATTACCATAGATTGCTAATTAGCATTGCTCCTTGTGTTTTTGTCAAATGCCTCTCAACACGGCACATCCAAACGGGTGATGTGGTTGTGAATGGACGGCTGAAAAGAACGAGAAGCTGTGAGTGTGAGTGTGTGTGAATGAGAGTATTACAAGCAGCAAGGATAAAAACAGAAAATAAAAGAGCTTGTGTCCTTTCTATAAATGTCTCTTCTCTCCTCGGTTGTTGCTATAATAAGAAACACAGAGGCGGAGGGGGTAGGCAGGAGAATGGTGCCCAGAGGAGAATACGGAGCTATTTTTAGCATCGGCTTGAAACGCTTCATTGGCTGGCTGGCAAAGCTTAAACCCCTGCCATATTCATAAATAAGATTATATGTGTGCAGTTGTGATAGGATGTGAAACGCTGCCTTATGAGCATCAGCATCCTATTAAGAAGGTGAGTGCAAGGAGGCAGAAAGAGAGGAGGAAGGAAGGAAGGAGAGAGGGGAGATAAAAATATAAAAAGGACTAAATACTGTGGAGATGTGAAGAAAGAGGGGAAAGAAGGTCCTGACAAAAAAATAAATAAAAAATGCTTTACACTTATTATTGATTGAGGATGACTGACTCAAGATGGAAAGGCAGAAGGAAATCCTGGAGTGATGTCACACCACTGCTGACTGCATCCGCACACATTCTCCCAGGGGAAAAGAGGGGGAAAAAAGGGCAGCGAGCGAGAGATTGAGGCAAGAGCGAGCGCTGAGAGGAGGAGGAAGACGGAAGGGAGCGCGAGAACGGAGAAGAAATGAAAATAGGGTGGACCACAGTAGAGGGGCAGTGAAAGAAAAACCTAAAGGTAGTTCACCTGAAGCTGTAACACTCTTGACTTGTGGTTACGTGTGTCAACCCAGACACGGTCACACACACCAACCGGGGGAGACCAGGATTCATCAGACAGGTTGTGCAAGCACGACTTAGAGAGAGAAAGAGAGAGCGGTGCTGCAGAGGACGCACTGCAGGACTTTGACTGTGCAGTCTCTGTGTCCGTCTGTCTGTCTGTGTGGTCTCTTGTTGTCTGTCAGTTGGTCCCCCGAGGATGAATGATGTTGCTGACGCCTTCTGTGCAGGTTGGTGCTAATTGGTTGAAAGGCTTGAAACATAAATGATTCGCTTCATCGTGCATGTTCGTGTAGGCGCTCTGCACATGACTCCTCGGTGTGCCTAATGTGCATGGTTGTATTTTAGCTGAGCGGACCTCTTAGAAACCTACCAGCAACATAAAGAAAAATGTTATGGTCACAAAAAAACTGAGAAAAAGGAATATTTTTCACTTGCATTCTTATAAATTCTTCAGCTGTTTTTTTTTACAAATTGCCTTATTTGAATGAAAAGATTAATGCACGAAGGATATAGGAGTAAAAAAGGATTTAAAAAAATCAAGAATGCATCCATCTGTGTATTTTTATGAGTGGTTATGCTCTAACAGAGTTGTACAAGTGTATATGTTGGAATACACTTGTGTGTGTATATGTTTAGGTCTTTGTGGTGAATATGTGCTTGTGTGAATGTATAATGAGGCTGTCGTTGTCGCTCAGACAGGGAGCACCTTGAAGTCCACGTGAGGAAAGGCTCAACCCAACCCGAACCCACAAACTCGTTCCATCCTCTGCAGGAACAGCTGCCTCTCACGCTGACTTACTCGTGCTTATTTGCTCGGCTCTCTTTTTAATGTTTCCTTTGAATCCATACGAGGAATCTTTAGGAAATTCACTTTAGCTTAATTTTGGGTGTTTGCAGAATGTGAATTTAATCAGTTTATGCATTGGTCTGTGCGTGTGTTGTAGGGAGTGAGCAGCCTGATTTTCTACTGCGTTGTGTATGAAAGTGTCTAAAGCGTGACTTGTGTTCCAGATTATTGGGTCATTGTTGCTGATTACCTCTCTACCAAATGAAAATAGCTTACTAGAATCAGTTTCCTGGTGCAGAGTGGATGGTAGAAGCTGAACGATCTTGCCCTATAAGGCTGTAACTGCAGTAAAATGCAATTGTGTTGGAAGCTAAAGTTCATACCTAGAGAAATCATTTGCAGAACATTATAGACTTCTTATATTTTGTATTATTTACTCTCATGTATACGCTGTTACAATGATGGATGCTTATACTAAACTTGGCCAAAGTTTCAAATAATGAGGTCTGTGTATGTACAAGTCATATTTATGAGCCAGTAGCTCCGAGTTCTTTAAACACTTCATTTAGGAAATGTTTTCTACTCCTGGCCATAGAGAGAGGATATCAGAAGTAGCAGCCTCTTGGGCTGAAAAAGAGACCAACACCAAGATTTTAAAAACTGCAGTTTATGGAGTGGTTGAGGCTGGCTACAAAAAGCAAGTCAGTCCCCACAGACTTCCATGTTAAAATGTTAACATTAGAGTATTAACAAGCTTGTTACAGCCTGGTACAGGAAACGCCCCATTTCCTATCCCAAAATATAATTATCTGCTATGAGGTATAGGCTGGATGCTCATATTAAAGATGCAGACACAATTGAAAATGCACATATTGAAAATGCAGACACAATTTTAAACAATGAGGTTGGTGTATGTGTTTTGCAATATTTTGTTTAACAGGAATAACCAGTCAAAGTAAGTAGAGATGAGAGTACCATGTTTTAGGCAGAAAATGAACAAAGCCCATTATAAGATAAATGAGGATTATTTTAAACAGTGAATCATCCAGGTTCCCTTTATAGAGCCACTTCTTTTTGTCACATGATGACCAGTTAGTCAGTCAGAGGGATGCCAGGAACCATTTTTGGAAACAGCCATTCCCGTTCCCCCTGGCAACAAATCTTATCACTATCTGAAAGACACAGATACACACACAAATACACATACACACACATGGATATAGTACCAGCAGATAGAAGATGATCTAAGACCAAAGAGATCAATTTTCCCATGTGCATGTGAGTGCACACTCCAGAGCACAAATGGACACCCATACTCATGCTATTTTTTTCAGCTCCTGGGGGGTAATGAAGATGTATAGTGCTTAAAAGCATACAATATACTGTTGATTGAGCTTCCAAGACAAAAGTTATAGAGTCAGAGTTGCAGTGGGGAGAGAGAAGAGATTTTCTCTTGTTGAACATGCAGAATAATTTATAAATGGACGATTGATTCAGTTAAACATGCACTGCAAACAAACAAGCAAGCATGGGAATACACACCAAATGCTTTCAGTAATTTGGGTGTTTTCTCCACTTAAGAGGAGAGGAAGAATCCTAATGTCATTAACTTTATTACTGGGTGAGGGCAAGGAGAGGACAATATTCAACATACACAAAAACACATTAATGCAGATAAGCATGTTTGACAGAGCTGGTACGATTTTTCATCATGGCTTCATTTTTCAGAACATGTTGTTCAGTTCTCAGCAACCCCCCCTCCAAAAAAAACAGATATTGACTCAAGGTCCTGAGACAGATTGATTACATGAGTGATTAAGCTGACTGATGAGGAAATGAGAGTCAGGGAGCTTTTACTCCACACTTTTATTAATTAGGACTGCAGCTTTCAGTTATTTTTTATTTTTTTTGCTTTACCAATTGTTGAATCTATAAAATGTTTATAAGTTGTATCTTTTAAAGTGTTTTAGATGGAACATGCTAACCTTAATAAAATTCCATCCATCCATTCTATTCCACTTATCCAGTTCAGGTGTTCCTCCCTTAATAAAAATAATAAAGAAAATAACCTGATTTTAACATCTTTGAATGAACTTTGTTTCCATAGCTTTTACATAATTTGTGAATTGCTAGAATTTATTCTGTTAAAATAAACATCTGCTAGTGTTCCAGTCAACTTGGCAACACATAACTTTGTTAACTTGACAATAACCACATTCAGTGTGAAAAATATTATGCTTCAGTTGAGCATTTAGCAGAACTGTTGGGCAGTGTTCTCGCCAGAAGGATTCCCACAGAAGAACATCTGTTAGAGCTAAAAGCTATATACAGAAATAAGGCTTATTAGGAAACAGAAGGTAAAGGCTATGAACTATCAGAGTTGGGTTAAAATGCACATTTCTGAATAATTTTTTAAAATAAACAAAAAAAAAACCCCACACAAAATAACATGCAGCAGCAAGTCATATTTTACTATTTACAAAAAAGGCGCTATTAAATGCAGTTCATGTCTAAGTTAGTCTGTTTTCAAATTTGTTTGTTGATGAAAGACCTAGAACTTGGGTTATTGTGAATACTACTACCATTAAATTTAGAATTTCAGGATCATGTTTTCATTCCAGACTGATTGATAGCAGGGGTATTAGAGTGCAGACTTAAAGAGCCTGGCATGGAAACATTCAGAGCTAATACAAATTCATCATAAGTCTTCCATAGGCACCACTTAAAATTGATTGTAAGCCATCTCAAGCAATACAAAGTAATTCTTTTTTTTTTTTTTTTTTACTTTTATTGCCAAAAGTAACAAGGCAATTCACAGCAACAACATAACCTGAGACCAAATTTGCAGTATATAATAGTGAGGATTATTCAAAAACTTAATTTCAAAGGAAAAACATACATACACATATACATATACATACATACCAATACTTACATTCCTTAGCACAGATGTAACAGTGTTAAGGCCTGAGTGTCCTGTCAAGATATTTTATAATTGGAGCCCATTTTTCTCGAAGGTTGGCACTTTTAGTTGTAGTTGAGCTGTTATCCGTTCCATTGTATAGACATGTGACATCATCCAAGTTCCATGAAATCGTTTTCTAACCCGATTGGTTCTCTTCTAATATTGTCCCAATTCTTATGCTTTGTAATTTAGTCCCTTAACTGGAAATATCTATAGTGGACCCCTGGGGATAAAGCATATTTGGCCCTTAGATGGGCAAAACTTTTAAGAGTATTCTTTTCAAACAGCTGATTGACTGTAATCAATCCTTTCTCCGCCTACCTCTCAAAACTCTAATCTGACAACGATGGAAGGAACTCAACATTTCCATTTATGGGAACAGCTCGAGACATGGTCAAATTCCCTTTTAGCATTTTTAACACTTGGTTCCAAATATTTACAGTGTGCTTGACCCATGGGTTAGTTATTTAAATTTTTTTCTGTGATTTTGGATTGAGAAATGGGAGACTCCGAAGGGAGATACCTGGTAAGGAATACTCTTCCATAGATACCCACTGCATTTCTGAATCATGAATAATCCAGGCAGCCATTGATTTTAATTGAGCTGCCCAGTAGTACATTCTGTAGTTAATACAAAGTAATTTTGTTTATCTTTTATTTAATTTATGTTATGATACAAGGTTCATGGAAACTCTGTGTTTTACACTTTGTTTCACTTGAGATTCATGCAATTTTAACATTTTTTTTCTGTGTCAGCATACTTGTGTTCAGGAGCGATTCTAGAATCAGAGCTTTGGGGGTGCTGAGCACCCAGAGAGCTGCCCAGCCAGGCAAGATAAACTTTACTCGTCACGATGAGACTTCTTCCCTGGCTCTGTCAGTCCCTGCATCCTTAAATATCTCCAGTTGTCCTGAATTCCCTCTGACTGTCTACTTGGTGCATTTAAACCCCTGTTCCTCCCTGTCCTCATTGTCTGTTGTCTTCATCAGTCATCATAATTTTACCATCTCTGTGCAAGTCGGCAAATTTCTTTATTAAATCATAAGATTCTTAAATTCATCAAGTCTCTCTGTGCCTGGGTCCTCGTCACAAAACATGACATCACTTTTTTGAAAAGTCTGTAACAAAACCATCAAATCTGATCAAGGTTATGTAAATGCTGTTAAAGACTACTACTGCCAAAGAACAATGGATTGGAATTAAAAAAAAATAAAAAAAATCCTAACCTTAATTACTGCGGGAGAATAATGAACGATGCTCATAGTGAGTAAAAAGTAGACTGAGTGCATTTTTTGGACAGAGATTCACTTTTAATGTGTATGTATAATATAATACAGATACATAAAAAATACACTCCAAAAATAGAAGAGTCCTTGAAATGTACAAAATACTATTAAAAAATTAGAAAAATGGAGACACCTTGGCCTTTGGTACGAAGTATACAATGTATGAAAAGATGTTTACTGCAGATACTACTATGGCTCTGCAGTTTTTTTCTTTTCTTTTAACCTATGTCGCCTCACCTTGAGGTTGGCAAATCTGTCTATCACATTTTGGTGTTCAAGTCTCTCAAGCATCTCTTTCTCAACTGACATCACAGCCAGGTGCTGGAGTCTGCTTTGACCCATGGTTCTTCTCAGCCAGGTATGGAGCTGACTTAAGACACTAAATGACCTCTCACAGCTACAGCTGCTAACTGGGTTTGTTAGGGCAACCTGAATTACAGTTTTCACTGTGGGGAAGATCTGATTATCCAGAAGATTGTACAATGTTAACATATCTGGGATGGCACCAGCCTCACTCTTGAGCTTCAAAAAGTTTTTGGCAACCGTGACTTCCTCTGACTGAAGTTCGCTATGGTAATGCAGTGCCAGGGCTGACAACCCAGTTTGTTTTGCAAATTCTGTATAGCAGCTTTAATATGGGACAACATAACTTCCAGATTGTATGAGTAAAATTAGTTGGGGGGTTTTTTCTTTGCCGGTTTAACAGTTTCTGTTTTGCCTGTTAGTATTCCCTGTCTGTTTTCTTACCTGGTTCTTGCTGAACTTGTACTTTCTCCTCATGTTCCCCTCTTTCCTCTCTCCCTCTTTGGACTGACAATCATACACAAATAGTTTGTATTCAATTAGATTAAAAAAAAACTATTAAGATCACTAATAAAAAAGTCCTCTCTCAGTGTAATTTCAACCAAAAGGCAAATAACCAAACCACATGTACATCTAATAAAAGATATGAATATTGAAACACTGATCTAACATTATCCTTTATTGACGGATCATTTAATTTTACACTTTTACCTGAATGTGGCTCCGTTTTTTGAAAAAAACTTCCTCATATCCATTATGAACCTGGCTGTCTATACTTTTGTTGTTAAAATGTTCCATCTCAATTAAGTAATGTATGCTTTTTGTATTTTTAGTAGTGTGTCCCACAAACAGCAAATATTGTCAAAAAAAGTAAGAAATCTTTGGGGGTGCTTTGATTCATTCCCAAAAATGGGCTAAAATCGCCCCTGCTTGTGTCCCATTAGAAAACTAAAACAACTGAAAGTGAAACTTATGAACCTCTTAAGACAAAGAGCAAGCTTTAACACAGTGAGTCACTGAAGACTGGTGTTATTGAACCTGTAATGCAACAGAAATGAAGTATAACAAATGCTACTTCCATTTTAGTAACAGTATTGCTAGGTGGCCTTTTCTGTGGGTATTCCAAAGTTGACAGCCTTTTGGAAATGGTGGTGGGGTGTTCACATTCAATCTGATTGCAATAGTTGGACCTCCTATGTGGAAGGGATTCTGTGAAGACAAGAATTTGCACTGGTAAATGCATACACTGATCAGGCATTGCATTATAACCACCTGTCTGTTGTGGTGTGTATAATATTGTGTTGGTCCATTCCTGACTTGTTGAGGCATGGACTCCACTGAAAGTGTGCTATAGTATCTGCACTGAGATTATAGCAACATATTCTTTAAGTCTTGTAAGTTGCGAGGTGGGGCCTCCATAGTTTGGACTTGTTTGTCCACCACATCCCACAGATGCTTGATTGGAGTGAGATCTGAGGAATTTGGAGGCCAAGTCAACACCTCCTCCTTCTGCTTTTCAAACTGTTCCTGAAACATTTTTGCTTTTCTTCATGATGCATTAGCCTACTGAAAAAGGCCACAGACGTCAGGCAATACTGCATCCATGAATGGGTGTACATGGTCTGCAACAATGCTTAGGTAGGTGGTGTGTGCCAAAGTGACATCCACAGGGATTACAGGACCCATGGTTTCCCAGCAGAATATTTCCTAAAGCATCACATTGCCTCTGTCTGCTTGCATTCTTCCCATAGTGCATCCGGGTATGGTATGTAAAAAAAAATTGCCCATTGTTGGGGCTTTCGGCAGTGGACAGCACGGGGTCAGCATGGACACCCTGACTGGTCTCCATCTCTAGTCACATGCATTCCAACAAACTATGATGGACTGTGTACACCTTTCTATCAGAACCAGCATTAACCTTTTAGGCAGCTTTGAGCTAAAGTAGCTCATCTGTTGGATCTGACCACATGGGCCAGCCTTCACTCGCTCATCAATGAGCCTGACCACTGCAGAATTTTGACCCTTGTCAGACTCACTTAAATCCTTATGCGTCCCCATTTTCCTTGCTTCTAACACATAAACTTTGAGGATAAAATGTTCACCTGCTTTAATATGTCCCAGCCAGTAACAGGTGCCACGATAAAGAGATAATCAGTGTTATTTATTTTACCTGTCAATGTTAGTAATTTTGCCCGATCGGTGTATAAACTTTCTTTAGCATGTTCAACTCAAAGTGACTTTCCTAGAGAACTGGAGAGTTAAAAGTGGGTAGGGCTGCTCGATTATGGCAAAAATGATAATCACGATTATTTTCACTGAAATTGAGATCACGATTATTTGACGATATTTATTTAACCCTTTAAGACCTACTATAGAACCAAGTCCACCAGAGCTTATATTATTTTTTTTACATGCTGTAGTGCCATTTGTGGGAGCATTTCAAGTTGCTATACAACTGTTATAGCCCATATTTTACTAATATGTATGCATTAAGTCCATAGTAACTACATTAATTGCAAAAAAGTGCAATAAACTACAAAAAAAATTGAAAATCACTTTTGTTTTGTTTACATATATTTCTACTTGGAGAAATTTAAGAGGTTTATCCCTCAAAACTTTAAATACAAAAAAGTTGCAAAAAATAGTTTACAACAACAGGAAATTTATTTTGAGTGTCTTCATAGTTTTATTTTGGAGATACAGCAATTTTTATATACTGCAGGAAAAACAAAAAACAATCCTATGATGCAAATTTGCAAAGAAAACAGCATGTGCATCATTTCACTGTGGGAAGTGTTACGAACAGCTGATAGGAACGGCAAAGCGTGTTTCTGGAATATTATGTTTTTGTTCCTGCAAGCGCTTTTTATGCAATTTTTGCAAAGCTATATGTGGAACGAAACCGTGACCGAGGACAAGCTGATGGCATCAGATGTAAGTACAACTCCTCCGGTTTCATATGCAAAACAAATTATTGCGCTAGCTTACACGGTTCAGGTTCTACAGGGATTTAAAAATAGTTACGCAAAACGGAGCGTGCTGCTCTGACCGGCTTTAAAGGGTTAACAATGACTTTAAAAAAATAATATAAAATAGTGTGCAACACCACTGAAGTTTTTTTTACCTCTCTTTTCAACCAGCGGCAGTCACTCTCCTCTCCAAATAACTTCTGCTCAGCTTTCCGAGCTTCCCTCGGGTCCTCTTAATCAGCGGTCTCCAACCTTTTTTGCGCCACGGACCGGTTTATGCCCGACAATATTTTCACGGACCGGCCTTTAAGGTGTCGCGGATAAATGAGGGAGGGGCTAATAATCGGCTCAGTCATTTTTAATGATCGTTGAAAGCCCAGATCGTAATCGTGATTAAAATTCGATTAATTGAGCAGCCCTAAAAGTGGGTATCATGTAAGCTTTGTCATGCCATCCATTTTTATATAACTCTGCTGCACTGCATGTGCATTCACACATGGTTGACCCTTAATATGTAATGAACATATTGTCACTGGGCAGTCAGCTGCTTTATAGGGTTTAGTAGCCTCCTACTAAAGTGTGTCTAATGAGAATAACTGACTACCTGATGTTTCATGTTTCTTTGTAGCTTAATGTTGAGATGCATCCAAATGTGTGCATGTGTGCATTAGTACTAAATAGCAATAGACTACAAGCTGTGTTAAATTGTAAGAATTTGGTGTTTTTGTGAGGTAATTGATTAAACAGAAATTCATTTTGGTCTCACTGCTGAGAAAACTACAGTCGCATTCTTATGAGTCAGTCTGAGAAGCATTTTAATAGTATTTGTGTTGAGTTGTCTGCCCTATAAGTCCAACGAGATGTTTTTTTTTATTATGTAGTGTGTAGATTCAGTCTTTTATTACTCAGTTCCTATTGAGCCACACTCACCCTGTAAATGCACTCCATGGTTCACTTGTTTTATATATCCAAAGCAATAAAATATAGAACCAAAAAAGTCTTAGTTTATCAGTTTAGGACATTTCATTTTGTAGCTTAAAGAAAATAATGTTGTTATATAGGTAACAAAGTACATAAGTTTACCTCCACCAGAGCTTTGGCTATTTGAAACATGTTGATGCAAACCAGATGGTCAGTGAGCAACAGAAACCTTTCTACAGAAAGAAAGGCAGTGCAGCACCAGATGTATCATTAAAACCCTAAAATACACATACCCTAATAAACATTGCACACTATACACACTTGCAGCCATAGTGACACGGGTTTGTTGTGCACCTGCTGTTTTCCACACCTTGTAATAGCCTCGGTTGCTACAGGTCTAAACAGGCCTGCAATCAGAAAGACAGAGGGGGAGTTAGGGGTAGTGTCTCACTCATTTTTTCTTTGATGGATGCATTTAGTCCAAAGGCTGTGTGGACTGCACTGTAACACATTTGTCATCTTATTGCTAAAAAGGATGCAATTTAAGAAAGGATTGGAGCTCCACAGCAGTGTATTGCTTACAAGTGGTGTGCATTTGAAATGGTGCATCAAAAATCAGGGAGAGAGCGAGAGGCTAATCAGCTGAAGTCTATGAATATTTGGAGACATTAATAAGTTAGAGGAAAAGCTGCAAAGCTATGTATTTTTCCTCGTGCAGTTTTTACACTGAACCTGGAAAGTATTCACAACACTTCACTTGTTCCATATTTTGTCATGGTACAGCCTTATTCCAATTCCAGCATTGTAAATAAATCAACCACCAGGAACCTTCATAGAGCTGGTTGCCTGGCCAATCTGAGGGATCAGCGTAGAATGGCCCTAGTCATGGAGGTGACAAAGCGCACAATAATAATGGATTGGATTTATATAGCGCTTTTCCAGGCACCCAAAGCGCTTTACAATGCCACTAGTCATTCACTCTCACACACTGGTGGAGGAAAGCTACACTTGTAGCCACAGCTACCCTGGGGCAGACTGACAGAAACGAGGCTGCCATATCACACCATCGGCCCCTCTAGCCAACACCAGTAGGCGGTAGGGAAAAGTGTCTTACAGAGACAGAGAGCCCGGGGATCGAACCAGCAACCTTTCGGTTACAGATGTGCTTCCCAACCCCCTGAGCCACGGTCGTGCGCTTACTCCAGTGTTGCTTTGTGGAAAGACGAGAACCTTTCAGAAACACAACCATTTCTGTTGCACACCACCAATCAAACGTGTATGAGTGGCAATATGGAAACTACTCCTAATGAAAAAGGTTCATGAAGCGTGGTGGTGGCAGAATCATGCTGTAGGGATGTTTTTTGGCAGCAGGAATTGGGACACTAGTCAAGGTTGAGGGAAAGATAAATACAGCTATATGTCTGTGTAGGTTCTTGGAAAGAAAGCAACCGGATTTCATTACATTTTATGAAGACAAGAGGTGAAACGTCTTTACAAAGCTAAAAAAAATCCATAGCCAAGATAAGAAAATGTTTGGCTACGAAACCACGCTGTGATTGTCCTTGAGTGGCCCAGCCTGAGCCCAGACGTGAACCTGATTGAACATCTCTGGAGAAATCTGAAAACAAGCTGATGTTCCCCATTCATTATTATTGAGCTTCTCAAAAAGACTTGAGGCTGTAATTGCTACCAAAGGTGCCTCAACAAAACGCTGAGCAAAGGCTTGGTATATACATGTAATATTTTTGTTTTTCATTTTTAATAAATTTGAAATAATTTCACTTTGTCAATTTTCGGTATTGTGTGTAAAATTGTGAAGGCGAAAAGGTGAAAAATGAATTTAATACATTTTGGAATAAGACTGTAAAATGATAAAATGTGGACCAAGTGATGTGTTGTGAATACATTCCAGATGCACTATATTATAGGCTGCTTCTTCTTAAATTATTGAAGAAGGGAACAGAAACTTAATAACTGACTGCTTGTGAACTATCCTTCCTAAGATTAGCTCCAGCAGAGCAAACTGCACCTAAAAATGTAACATGTGGATGAAAGCAGGTGTAAAATCTGAGGCTGTTTTATTAGACACAATGCGACACAGTGAGTCAGAGAGAGAGGGGAGGGAGTAATAAGACAGTGCTGTTTCTTCTGAGTAATGGATAATGAAAACACTTGATGATGGCAATGAAGAATGTAACAGTAAATTAAAATATGCACATGAGGTGACCTCAAAGAGAAGCACCAGAACAGAAGATAAAGACACAGCGGAGATGCAGACCTTTATTTATGTTCCTGATTTCCATTTCTGCGTTTTTACAGTATGTGATTGCAAAATATAAGTGCATAGAATTGTATATGTATATCAAAAAGAGATTAATTATGTCTGCACTGTTTTGGTCAAAGTTAGTCTCCAGTAGATTTCTGTTCAGAATTCCTTAAGTGCCTTGTCTCCTCCCTATATAACATCTGTGTCAATGATCTTTTGTTTAGAGGCTAGTATTTCCTCACATATAGATTTCACTGACTAAGGTCCTTAACTGTATACAGAATACATCATTGGACTATTGTTCACACAAGTCTGAGCTGATAAAATAATGGACAGAGGTAGATGCTGCCTCTGGGTTTGAAAGTTACGTTGTGGGCATTGAAGCTCATCTGCTCATTCACAGCTGTATGTATGACCGAAACGGTATGGAGCTCTTTCTAGACCGGAAGCAGCAACATGGAGCTTGGTCTGGGTAGCAGCTGGATGAAGGAAAAACATCACCATCAATAAAATTTCAAAATATATGTTGCTTGATGACAGCAGATACTTTGCTGATACACATGAGCATAGCTAGAAGCAAAGAAAATCTTGTGGGTTTGGGTTTTTTTTTAAACAGCTTCTGAAATGCAAGAGTGTGATCATGACTGGATACCACTTCGGCATCTGATATACCTCGGACACAGAAGATGTTGTTGTTCCCTCGGACTAGTATCAACAGAGATCCTGCACCTGCTGCAAGAACACAAAGTGTTGCAATGAAACATTTTGCCATCATAAAAGACAGAAAATTATTTTCACATCTAAAAAAATTTTATTTTTCAGATTCACAGTACAGTTTAACTACAAGGTAGAGCATGTTAAGTTATTATTACATAGCAAAACATTATGCTACACAGTAAAGTATTAAATATGAAGTAAAACAAAGTATATACAAGGTGTAAAGACACCTTGTATATACTTTTCTGCATCTTTTCCCCTGCAATCTTTGTGTGTACCACAGAGCCATGGCTCAGTGGCTGAATGTCTGAGTCCCACATCAATGCAAGCTTCAAGCAATTTATAATTCTTAGCTTTTTTTTGATGTATCATAATTCACCACAAACTGTTTCTGAGAAAATGTTGGGGAACAAGAGCAAGAGCTCCTAAAACTAAAGTGACCATTCTTTGTGTTTATATGGATCTATCCTTCCTAATAACACTCCTTAGCCTAATTGTTTAGCATCTGTCTGTGTCCTATTGTGTTGTTAATCTCCCAGGTCATTTGGATGTTTTGTTTCACCATTTGTTAGTGTGTTTTCCTCCTTGTTACCTGTTGGCGTTATGATTCCCAAGCTCTTTAAAAGCATGTGAAGCCAACATGAAAGTCATTTAAACCTAAATCCTTCCAATGGAATCGGAAACCCAGTTGTCTCAGTCTGTGACCTCTTTCTTGGTGATTTGTAATTTTAGTTGCTAGTTTTCTGTGTCTTTCAACATAGCTTCATTTTCACTTTGTGAATTATGGGCCCATTTAGAGTGAAAAAGCTTTAGGATAGAGATACCTTGTGAGTAGGGATGGGTACCGGTGTCCGGTGCCATGATGGCACCGGTTCTGACATAAACGGTAGTAACCAGACCGAAAAGCAGCGCACATTTCGGTGCTTTATTTCGGTGCTTTTTTTTCCTGAGCTGTGATACACTTCTAGCCAATCATTTTACGTTTCCCAGGATAGTAGGCGGGGCCAGGTACGTACGTTCAGTTAGAGCAGAGCTACAGATTAAAAATGTCCAAGGCGAAGCGGTCAAAAGTCTGGCTGTACTTCACAGCAAAATATGCAAACTCAGCAGCAACAAGTGCTTTAAGCTGATACTGTGATACTGTCAAAGGAGGTAACACCTCGAATCCGATGAAACACCTGGCGACGCATAGCGTTTTTTTTAAAAGCCGAGAAATGCGCCGTATTTGATAGCTTGCTGCGAGACCTCACACTGTGCACGTTGGGTGGGTTGCCAGTTATCGGACCCGGAGCAACATCCCCCAAAAACCCGAAGAATAGAGTCCTGGCCCCTAGCCCTGCCAGTGTAGCAGAAATGATGAGGATGATGATGCAGCAGCAGCCGTTCTTCTCTGCGTGAGTCGCTTAATGTTGTTCGTGTGTAATTTACGTTGAGTAGGCTAACCACGTTATTACATTAATGCATGTAAGGTGAACTAGCAAACATCATCATAGCTACATGCGGCTGTCCTCTTGTTTGATGGCAGATACTCCCTTCACCCTGGCCAAAAAGGCTAAAATGACCAAAGAAAAAGTGGGAAACAGTTAAACATGAGAGGTTTTTGGACAAAGTTTGTGTTTTTTTTCCATTGTTTAAGCACTGCTTCCAGCCAAGAGTGATACCATATATGCCCCATAGCTGCAGAAAAGGCTAACATTGTTATCTTTTTACAAAAAAAACAAACAAACAGCTGAACATGAGAGGTTTTTGGACAAAGTTTGTGTTCTCCATTCTTTAAGCACCGGTTTGAGCACCGTTTAAGCACCAGCACCGTTTCAAAAGTACCGATTTGGCACCGGTATCGGATAAAACCTAAACGATACCCATCCCTACTTGTGAGTAATAAGTTCCTACTAATGATGCACTAGTATTGCTTGTTTGTCACAGTTGGTTTTAAAAATCAAAAATAACAATGAATAAAACATTTAACTAGAGGCAGTATCAGACAAGTAATGCTGTGCCAATTTTCAAGTTATTGTGGCTATGACCATCTTATCTATACAGTCTACAGATTTCACAAGCAGCTTCTCTGTAGACAGTATTTTAAATTTAGCTCTTTATTTTTACACTTTGTTTTCCACACTTGTCCAAAAAGCAGACTGGATAGCTCAATAAATGAATTACATGGTTTTAATTATTATCTCATTTGGTAATACAGTCCACTTAAAATATGGCATTTGTATTTAGTGACCTGCTTTAGACAAAGCATTTCTTGCAGATAGAAAGCTAGTGGTTGGAGCAGTTTTAGTGCTGTGAGATTATCTTGTGTACGTGTGTGTGAGCCGTGCCTGTATTTCAACTCTCTCCTCTCACTAATTTAAATCAAGATAACACACTGTGGGAAAACAATGACTTGGAAAGAAATGGAGAGAAGGAAGAGATGAGTGAGCATAAATAAGTGATGGGCTGTTGAAAGGGTGCTGTTTGTCTGTAGGGTTATCTACAGGCACTGTCCTTTAAACACACGAACACACACACACATGCTCACAAGTAGAGGACGAGAGAGGAGGAGGCAACGGGAGAGAGAGAGGCTCTTTGCCTTTAGTGAGGCTCTTTGCCTGTCAGCACATATCTGCCTCAAAGCCTCATGAAGAGCTGGGAAGAGACTTAACTGAAGAAGGTGTGAGTGAGCTAGAGTTAATGAGAGACAAAGAGAGTGTATGTATGTAAGAGAGAGAGAGAGCGAAGGAGAGAGAGAAAGAGGGAGGGGGGCTTTACATCCTTGCTCTCTCTTAAAGACAGAGCCGGTTGTTCTCCACTCAGAGGTACCGCAGGCTGAAGAGGAAAGAGCTGGAAACATTAAGCTCTGTTTCGCTTGCGCTCTCTCGCTGTTTAGCCACAGTATCTGTCTCACTCTCTCGTACCTCCTCCCCCCTTTGCCTCCAGGTGATCACTCCGTTCCGTAGGCTCATCCTCTGTGCTGAGAACAGGAAAGAGATGGAGGACTGGATCAGCTCGCTCAAGTCCGTCCAGTCCAGAGAGCATTACGAGGTAAGGTCCAGTTCAACAGATTAAAGTGTGTGTGTGTGCGTGTGTGTGTGTTTGTGGAGGGGGGGGGGGGGGGGGGGTTGTTTGGCAGTTTTGGGGATGGGATACATAGAAATGCGTAGTTCAGATAGGGCTGCAGCACATGCATAAGCACGCCTCCACCCGCATGTTGTCACATGTTCGACACTGGGCAGAGTAACAGTAAGAAAAACTGTATTGGCACATCCTATTCTCCCAAGTGTTTTTTCTCCTTATGACTTTCTAACACAGAACATACTCGGTAGATGCCTATTTGAAAGCTTTTTTTTTTTCACTTCAAGCCAGTATTTCTTGAAGAATCTAGAAAACATGTTACCAGCATCAAAACTGATCGTAACTGCTCAGCGTATTCCACTGTCAACAGAATATGTTAAGAAGACTGTAAATCCTGGCTGTGCACTGACAGCGAGGTGATGTGGCGAGCACAGGAAGAAAGCTGTGCTGCATTTTAATGCCTTTGATTTGAGAGGGAAATCTTATATAAGACCCCATCCCTCACCCCCTTACTGCACTGCAGTGCTGCAGCAACCCCAGAGCTCACACAACACAGGGAACACACATGTTCACACAAACACACGCACACACACAGACACACAAGCATGCGCACTCCTGCCAATATGTCCACACAGCAGCATTTAATTGCTGTATCCTTTTATGTGACACTGTTAAAGAATGCAAGTACCCCAGTTTGTAAGCACCTGTTACAGTTGTACTTGTGAAAAACCAATTATATCCAGGACTGCGCCAACTACTGCAGATGCAACACCCACATGGGTACACTACACTGTGGCTCCACAGTAGGACCTCTCCATATACTAATGTGTAGAGGCATCCAGTTCATCTGACCTGGGTGTGTAGCTTTTTGTAAAAGTCGTCACTCTAACAACTCTAAGGAAGTGGAGGCTCTCTCTCTCCTGTGGAGGCTCTTTTCTTATACCAGGCACTTTCCTAACTAATGTTGTCATGGTGTTAGGGGAAAATGAATAATAGTTATTCTAAAAGAAAGCTAGTATACCACAAAGGAGTCGAGTATCAATTGTGTGTCTGTAAATCAATGTTCAATGTTTTTTCTTTTTGATCATGCTTACATTTGTGACATGTGACTGCTGTTTTCACCTCTCCTTTGCCAGACAGCACAGTTTAATGTGGAACATTTCTCAGGGATGCACAACTGGTACGCCTGCTCCCATGCACGGCCCACCTTTTGCAATGTTTGTAAGGATAGTTTGTCTGGGGTCACATCTCACGGCCTCTCTTGTGAAGGTGAGTACAAATACACTCAAAACTACACATGTTTACTATCACAAGTGTGAAACTCAAAAAGGATCATTATTTCATGTATTTCACTTTAAATTTGGGGTAAGCCAACATGTTTTTGTCATCACTGGATGAAAAATCAAAAGATTTTTGGCACTAGCACATAGACTACTCAATACTCCATTTGCAGTCTGCTAGTTTCTCCTGTCCCTGTTCTCACTGTAAGTGCATCTCCTCACACAAATGATAGGTCCTGTGCAGTAGAGCTATCTAACAACAAAAAGGTGAAGTGAAATAATGTTAAGTTAGTACTGAGTTGACAGTAACATAGTGTTAGCCTAAGTGCACTAAAAGCTTCAGAAGATGGCACGAGTGCAAACAAGAGAGAGGAGGACAGAGAGACAACGGAAAAAATTTGTCATCTACCGGTAAGCTTTTCACTCGTGCCACAAACTACTGCAGACAATGAAGAAAATTGTTGGTGTAGGAGGTATGACATCCATCCAAACTTCCAAAGAACCGCTGCACTGCTGCTAACTGCATGGCTCTCAACAGCTATGAGGTCACTAAAGACCATGGTACTTGTTTTTGTTGTTGTTTTTTTTGGGGGGGTTTTAGGTTGCAAAAAAGGTCGCAAAAATTGTCACATATGTAACACTTAAAATGTCTTAAAATGCATTTTACTTCTCCAACACAAACACCTACACTGATTGGAGAGCTAACCGCAGCCTCACAGAGTAAACAAATATGTGACGTATGATCAAAAAGATTCCAGAACTCTGCCCATCCCAACACACCAGATGTAAATTTGGCTGCTTTTCCTCTCAGATTGACGTGGACATTCCATGTCTCGTCCTACATTTCAGTCACCATGGACTTAGGTGTAATTATGGTGATTATTAGGTCAGCTGGCAAGTATCTCCAGGTAGAGTAAAAATCCTTTTTTAACAGAAGGGAGCTCATGGTAGTTGCCCTAATATGAGCTGTTTTGCGTAAGTCTGTGCTTCACTATATCTATATCAAATAATAATGTGAGCATATGTACTAAGCCAGTAGTGATGGGATTTCCGGCTCTTTTTAGAGATCCGGCTCTTTCGGTTCGGCTCACTAAAAAGAGCCGGCTCTTTCGGCTCCGAACCGGCTCTTCAGGTTGTTTTGTTGCTTTAATTAATTTATTATTAACAATAATATAAAATTATGCACAAAAGGAATTACTAACGTAAAAACAAGTGGTTTTATTTATATATGTTTATATATAAATATATGCGGTGGCCCCTAGAGACAAAACACGTACAAACTCCAAAACACATTTCTAGCATGAACTGAACTTCCAAAGCAGAGCTACTAGATCACTTAAATTACACAATTGAAAGCATGTGTGTATTGTTTGTGTATTTATACACAGGCACTCATATATATATTCAAATAATTTAAAAAAAAAGTTCATTTACCTGTTACTACCACACACCAAATCCGGTCGTTGGTACTTGCTGGCTTGTGTAGCCACAAGATAACAAAGGCTCAACACTGCGCCCAGCATCCTGGAGCACTTCTGTTGTCTTTTGTACGTGTTTTGAGTTTTTATGTGCTTCTGAGTTTTTACGTGCTTCGGAGTTTGTACGTGTTTTTACGTGTTTTGGAGTTTTTACGTGTTTTGGAGTTTGTACGTGTTTTTACGTGTTTTGGAGTTTGTACATGCTTCAGAGTTCGTACGTGATTTGAAGTTTGTATGTGCTTTGTCTCTAGGGGCCACCGTAAATATACTTTTATTTATTCACTCCACATAAAATGTAATAAATAAATCATATAATACAAAAATCAACTATTCACATTTCAAGTTTTAACTATTTAAATTTTCAGCTTTTTCCTTTCACAAATTTAAAGTGAAAAGAACACAAAACACTGCAAACCACAACACAATTAAATATAAATTATAATATGAAAACAAAAAGAACATGCACATTCTCTGTCATATGGACCTGCATGAATAAACTTTCTCAATCCTTTATCATCTGCAACCGAAAATAGTTGTGGATGATTACTATACCTTTCTAATGTTGTTGTCCCTGCCTCTCTTTCTCTCTCTCTGGCTCTGTTCCTGTGCTACTGAGTGTAACTACCGCCCCTCCCCCCTCTGCCCAGCGTAAAGCACAAGGCTCGCGTGCAGAGTGAAGCGGAAAAAAAGTGCGAGAGAGAGGCTGAGAGAAAGAAAAAAAAAAAAACCCCACGTGACGGCTCGCGATAAGGAGCCGGCTCGCGTCGTTCACGTCAAAGAGCCGGCTCTAAGAGCCATTTCGTTCGCGAACGACCCATCACTATAAGCCAGCGGTCTCCAACCTTTTTTGCGCCACGGACCGACAATATTTTCACGGACCGGCCTTTAAGGTGTCGCGGATAAATACAACAAAATAAAAGTAGTACCGGTACCGAAAAAAATAAGATTTATTCATAACACACGTGAAAAGACCCAGGAAAACCGAGTTAACAATAAAAATGATAACAAAATAACGCTGAAAACCGATAAAAACCCTGAAAACTATACATTTCACACCTGAGCCTCAACTCACAGACCGGTACCGGTCCGAGGCCCGGGGGTTGGGGACCGCTGTACTAAGTAATCCCTGTGAAACTAAAGCTCAGGCTTCAGATTGCTTTTTTAAAATGTTTTTTAACTTGTGTCTGTGTCATGTCGGTGAGAGTGGTTACTCCTAATATGGTCGTCTCATGTGGAACAGGCAAGGAAGCTAAAACTACTTGCTTCACACAGAGGATCAACTCGCATCAAGACTCAGCATAGGACAAATAAAGATAGGTTTGAATTCTGAAGCACACAAAGCTAGTCTAGTAGAGTCTAAGCATATCATGATAGAGATGGAAATGGGCACATTAAGTCTTCTTTAATGAGAATGAGGCAGGTTGAAATGATGCTGAATTATCTTGTGAAGAATTTGTTTTTAGACACATAGTGTTTTCTTACATAACTCTCTTTCCTGGCTCCTACTTCAAATAGCCACTCTTTTAAGATCAGACACCCTATAGTATTGCAACAGATGATTTTGCTTTGGAAGCAAAGCCTGTGAGTTGGCAGGTCTATAGGCACTTTGGGAAGGCTATATTGCTATTTTACGTAAGGACTGGTGAGTCACTGAAGTGAGAAAAGCCTTTTCTTGTGTCTGCCCAAGTGCAGCAGATTGGATATACCTGAGCCAGCAAGAGTCTTTGAAATGCACTGGGTTGTGGAGCAGGATGCCCACCAAGCTCACAGCCAGCATATCAGTGCATGTCACCCTGTATTCATATGCTTTTATGCCATATTGCGCGTTAGATAAGCGTTGACTTAGACTGCATTTTTAAAAAATAGCATTTCACTTGCCTCCAATTGCCCTTAACAGGGAAAAAACTGTTAAAGGATCACGAATGACACCATATCTCCTCACCTCATGTGTGAAAGAACAGAGAAGTGGGGTGTTATGAGGAAGGTGTTTGACATGGGGGGCTGACACTATTTTTTTTCTTTTTTGTACTTTCTTTTAGCTGGTGTAAAGTGTTATTGACAGGCAGCAGGCCATAATGAGCACCATCTGCATATCCTCTCACTCTAATTTTGCTAATGTTCCCCTGTGAGCATGTGCATGTGTAACTCAGTCCTGTGTGTGTGCCTACATGTGCGCTGAGTTTGCTGTATACGTGTGGAGGCAGTGAGAGCCTCTCCACTCAGTGCTCATTATCCTCTCATTTCCAGAGCAGAAGGCAAAAGAGAGAGACGTAGAGAGAAAGACCAAATCATTAGAGCAGTATCTAATGGTTGTTATTTGAATCGGCTTATTTTGCGCCACGCATAGACAAGCAACAATAGGAAGGTGCATTGAGATTATGGGGTTTTCATTATACATCACTGAGAGAAGCCTTCCATTGGGCACAAGGTACCTACAGGCAGACATTCATGGACATTGTTTTTTGGGCTAAATCACCATGAAGCAAAGTGAAAGTTACATATGGATATACAGTAATGGCATAAAAATGCTTATATGTTTATTTTAATTTTTAAAATGGCCAGTGCCACTTTTTAACATATCAATAAAAGATTTCATATATTTTTTTATTGTCTGCTAACGTGCAAAATGATTGTAAGTACTGAAGTAGATCCACAACCTTATTTCTTTATATTTTTTTAGGATAACACTGTGTTGTCATCAACTCAGTAATAACTTTCACTTCACCTTTCTGAGTTAGATAACTCAGAGTGAGACAACAGAGCTCTTCGCTAAATTGTATGTATAGACAACACTGGCTCATACACTGTGTTAGATGCCTTTTTTATGCTTGAGTGATTCATGGGACAGTGTTAAGTGGCATAACAATCAAAACAACATTCCTCTGAAAATGGTCATGTAAAATGAGTGGACTGAAAATAAGAGAAAAAGCAGCCAATATTAAAAGAAACACTTGGAAAGACCTTCAGAAAGTCTGGAGAGCTATTATCCAAGATACATCCACCCATCCATCCAATTCCTTCCAATGATGCAATTAAGGTCGCAGCTGTTCCAGCTGTCTTGCTCAAGACTACAGTTAAGGTCTCCCTTCTTGAAAGCAAAATAGAAAGAAATGAGAGGTGGTTCAAGAGTTTTGGACAATACTGCTGTAATTTGTAAATGTTTTGGTGATACAAAGCAGTTGTAAAGCACCTGTGGCTCAGGAGGTAGATCTACAACCTGGAAAGTCAGTGGTTTGATCTCTGGTGTCCTTGGATAAGATGTTGAACCCCAAGTTGTCCACAGTCCAATTTTAGTGAATGTGTGGAAGTGTGTGTGTGATAGGTACAAAGCTGTAAAAATGAATGTCTGTCAATGGACAAATGTGGCAAATGTAGTGTCAAAGTCTTTTGAGTCCTCAGTAAGAGTAGAAAATTTGCGGTAAATTATTCAATTTACTGCACAAATAAACTATGTCATAACTTTTGTGATAACACAGGGCTTTATCTAGCTTTGACATAGCCGTACCATTCAGGTGTGCATGTTACAACAGTTGTTACTGTGTTCACACATCTTTAGCACAGAGTTGGAGTGGTTAGCACCTGCTGACTGGCTAGGGAATTTTACTGTAAGGAACTTATCTGCAGGGACACGCTCCACCCTGACAACCATAGCTGGATAAGCACTGAAGATTAAAAAGATTTCAAAGACATTTAGCTATAAAAGGGCATTGTTTTAACCAAATCGTTGCATTTTTTAAAATGTGATGTTTGGCACAGATTATTTAAATGTGTGCTAAGCATGCCTACATGTTCCTGTATGTTCTGCAGAATGGCTAATTCATTGGAGTTATTTCAAAATACTTTCATTGTCAGCAGCGACAGTGAGAATGGGAGGATCACCCGTGGGAATATGAGAACCAGTATGTGAGAATGGGAGAGAGTGGGAGACAAGAAAATAGAGAGGCTATCATAGAATGCAGTCTTTATTAAACTTTGAGGGCAGCCTGCCAAACAGTTTCACAGCAATCAGCGTGTCTTAAATTTCCCTTCGATTTCCTGCACGGGACAGTCAGTGGGGATTGATTTGTGCTACCTACCCATAAACACACACACAAACCGTAAAAGCAGTTTGCCTTTCCGTCTGTATTTCACCCTCACACAGACACTCACAGTCTGAGACAATGTTTTCTTCTAGTCTGGTTTGTATGACGGCTCTGTGTTTGGCCATTAACAGGCAGTGGTATTATGTCCTGAGAATTCTCTTAACGTCCTACTAATGCTCTCTAACAGCATTTAGTGGTAGACGAGATTGAAACATTGATTTTGCTCCCGGATATGACTTTGGCTCAGTTTGTAGTGTATCTGTGTGGCATGCCTAATGATGAGGTTTTGCGTGTTTAGAGAGAGAGAGGACAACAAGGTGGGGTAGCTGGAAGCAAAGCTCCCCATATCACAGACATTATTCATGAGTCTGCTAAGTGCCTCATCTTTACAGGAGAAAAAGTCGAGAGCAGTCTCCGTCTGTCTGTGCCACTGTACTGTTTCTTAAGAGACATTTATGTTGTATTTACACTTCACTCTTCATTCCTGTTCAAAGCAGCCAGCATTAAACGCATTCAAGTCCATGCTTCTGCTTCTCATTTATATGGACTAAAGCTTGATGGACTGGATGTTAAAGTTGTACAATGACTTTGTCAGCACTGATCATCTTTAGTAAAAATGATGTAAGATCCCTCCATCACCACACCTACTTGTAGCTCTGTGTTTACACTGATCAAGTAACAAAAATCTTACCAGGCTTAAGCCCTGTGAAGCTCCAGATCTCTCTCTGTTAAGTGAATGTCCATTCAAGGTTCCTTCTTTTTTTTCTTTGTTTCGATCACTCTTTACCTCCTTTGACACCAGAGCAACATTTCGTTTGCCCGGTAGACCTTCCACAATCATTCCCATTGCTGAACCATGCAGCATTTGATTAACCTGGGAGAACTACTCAATCTCTCCAACAGTCTAGGAAAAAAATGCTGTCCTCTTCCAGTTTTGGTTGCTTTTTTCAGCCTTCATTTTCTTGATTTTCTGGTAGACAGTAAACGCATAGTGAAAGTAAGGTTAGCAATGTAACACTGCTAAAAACCATTGTTCTCTAACTACGACATTACTTCTTAAATCAAGAAGCGTCTGACGTTTCAGTTGAATAGTTAGGTATTTGATAGGCGAATTGATAGCACTCTAATACTCTCTTAGCTTAATTTAGCACAGACAATGGAGACAGACAACACCTAGCATGACTCTGTTGCAAACTACCTCTCAAATGGAGGTAGTCAAGTTCATGAGTTGAATAGTTTTGTCTCACATAGGGTGCTGCAGGAGGTAGAACAGGTCATGTACCAGCCAGAAGGTTGCCAGGTCAATCCCTTGCCCCAATCTGCAGTTTGAAATGCAAATGTCAGGTTGTAAACTGGGCTAATATGGCTCACGATGAACAGTGTTTTCAGAACTTTTTTGAGAATTTACGCACACAGTAGGCCTCTCATTTGGACTAATTTATTAAAACACTGGGTGTGTCTGTTTCTGAGGTCTTCATTTGTGTTTTCAGTCAAGAAAAATAATTCATATTATGTTGCTGCCATTTTTTTTTGTTCCTGTGCAATATTTCGGCAGATGTGCAATTTCCATCCCTATCCTTAACAACCATAGCCCTTCCACCCTATTATTATTTATTGCATTTTATTATGATGCCCTTGTACACACCCCCACAATGCTTCTTGCAACCCAAACAACGTGTATATAGTGTACATAGTATTCTTATATTGTTTCTCTTTCTTTTCTTGTATATTGTTTTCTTTACTTTCGCACCTTTGTGGTCTTGCTACCTAATTTGACTGTGCAAGCAAGTGTACAATGACAATAAAAGTTCTAAATTTTATCAAATTAGAAAAAAATGACAATTCAATTCAAACTGAATTGATCTTAAATTGGCTAGAAATACATGGTTTATAGTCTTTGGAGGAAGATTATCTGGATCACTGTTTGATTCATAAATAACTGTCTTAATCATCAAAGTGACAGTTGAAAGGTGGAAACCATTGTCAGACTCAGGTGTGATATTTGTGTTTTACAGTGTGCAAATTCAAAGCGCACAAACGCTGTGCTGTCAGAGCCACCAACAATTGTAAATGGACCACCCTGGCCTCCATAGGGAAGGATATCATTGAGGATGAGGATGGGGTAAGTTTGTTCAAAAGCAGTCTTCTTTGAAAGGCAGAATGTTCATGTAATTTTTTAATAAGATTTTGAGCTGGTTGGGAATTTCCTCAGCCTGGTTTTCTGCAAAGAGTTTCTAAAATATAATGTGGGAGTCAATATAGAAAACTGTTCTAGTTCAAGTGAACGGAAGCCGACATTATTAACCATTTTTAATTTTGTGTGTGTGTGTGTGTTTGAAACCTACAGATTGCAATGCCTCACCAGTGGTTGGAAGGCAACCTGCCTGTCAGTGCCAAGTGTGCTGTGTGTGATAAGACGTGTGGCAGCGTGCTGAGACTGCAGGATTGGCGCTGCCTCTGGTGCAAAGCTATGGTAAGGCATCTATCACATGCACATCGCACATAACAATAAAACCATCTGGTTAATTTTATGTAGGTTCCCTGTTGTCGTGCCAAGGCTCTGATCCAAGCATGGACAGTGGATGTTTGGAGGTTTCCTTTTTCGCTGGGCTGATCGCAGCACTTGGGCTTGTCCTGGCACTCACCACAAACTCGTGAATGATTGGAATCTGAGAAATCTGGAGAGCCAGCTGGAACAATCTGGGAACTCAACTTGTAGTCATCCTCTGGAGGCAGCTGTCAGTTACTCCTGGCTTTCTTTATTGCAGACAATAAATATCTGGTTGATCAATACAGATGAATTACAAAAGGTAATAAAAACCTTAATAACAATATCTGATGGTTTTAAGATTGTATTTTGGGAAATACAGTCCCTCTTTTTACACTTCAGAAGGACTTTACCCAAATGCTATCAGAGCCTGCAAACCAGCTTCCAGTACAAAACTCTTTTCCTTTGTTTACAAATTCTGCATATTTACCATGATCAGGTATAACATTATTACCATTATGACCATGATATAGTGTTGTTCCCCATTTTGCTGCCAAAATGACACAAGGTATACATGGCGTTACGTAAATGGACTGATTCTTATATGGCGCTTTTCTACTCTCCTGGAGTACTCCAAGTGCTCTATACAATACCCTGCATTCACCCATACACACCCATTCACACAAGTACTGTTGTCTATGCTTTGTCAGTGCTTTCTAACTAACATACATTCATACGCATTCAAACGCCGATGGATGCATCAGAGAGCAAGTGTGGGTTAGTATCTTGCCTAAGGATATTTGGCATGAAGACTGGGGGAGCCAGGAATTGAACCACCAACCTTCTGATCAGCAGATGACCTGCTCTACCTCCTGAGTCTCCAAAGGTGGATTCTGTTCATATGGACGTAGCATTTTCATGGGAGAAACATTTCATCACTCATCCAAGTGACTTCTTCAGTCTTAGCTGACTGCAGGTTTCCCCAATCTTATAAACAGTACATTTGCATAATGACTGAAACCAGCCCACTAAATTATGGAAAAATCAATAATCTTATATCTAAAATCTGCTTAGAGTTTTAATTCCCTGTATTTGGTGTTGTTCTTTTAGGTGCACACAGCCTGCATGGACTTATATCCACGCAAGTGTCCCCTAGGTCAATGCAAAGTCTCCATCATCCCCCCTACTGCTCTCAACAGCATCGACTCAGATGGTAGGCAACACACACGTGATCAGCCGTGCAATCGTGCTGACTCACTCTGAGGGTCAGAGGTTGCACCTGTCATTAGTTTTCAGAGGTGAATTCATGAGATTTTGCTCTTATTTGTTCAGCTGATGACTTCTCATTGAACTTTGACCTTTTGCTCTATCGTATGAAAAGATAGTGGCAGGGAGGATGTTTCATTTTGGTTTAGTCAGCATCCACTCAGGGACACAGCCACTGACACTTTCCTTTTCTCAATACCTTCTTCTCTGAAGAAATAAAAAATGATAAAATTATTTTCCCCTCTGATCTTAGCACCAAACAGACCCAAAGCAAGTTTATTAAACTGCGGCATAAGTGGTTCAACCATGTATATATGACTATATGACTAGATTTTTTGGCGGTGTTAAATGAATGACAGTGTAAAATTATTTTGTTTTTTGTTAAAATGTTCTTTTCAAACCATCACTACTAAACTCTTCATTATTGTGTGTGTGCTTTATCGCTCCAACAAATGTACAAAGTTCATATATTCTGTAAAAACCCATGGATGCACTTTTAAAAAAAGAGCAGACCCAAAACATAAACTGTATGCAGCAGGAAATGTTTAGGTTTTATTCACAAGTTATCCACATTTATGTCTCACATTCTGATTTACTCAAGAGTGCCTCCCTTTTACATATTAAATTACTGAGACATAGAATAGACAAAAATGACAAACTGTTGCTATAAATTCCCTCTTCCATTTCTTTTTATATGGAGTTCAGTATAGAGTGTTAATACAGGATCATGACAAGGTATGTGTTCCAGGACACTGCCTGTTTCTCATATAGCGAGGTGGTTAAAAATAGACCCATGTGACAGTTTGAAACACACGTTTCTTAAAATAGATCCTCTCACAAGACGTGTGCATGTGATAAAAACCCAATTTGATAATGATACAACTGTGCAAGAGGCTTCATAATACCCTCAGACTCTACTTATGATCTCAACATAAAGACAGACTTTATACAGGTGTGTGTGTGTGTGTGTGTTTGCCAGTGCTTAAATCCGTTTTAGATGAAGATCAGCACCTGAGAGGCAGACTCACATTAACATGTGGGATAGGGAGAGGGCTAACAAAAGGGGAGATATATGCTTCGTTAGGCTCTCTCTGTCTCTCTGTCTCTCTCCCTCTTTCTCTTTCTTGCGCTCTTTCTGTCCTTCTCTCGCCGTCATCTCGGCACGTGCCAGGATCCCCTCTGCTCGAACACTGGCTGAAAAGAGGGGGAGTTTGGTTGTAATTGGCTGGGGGGGCTGACTGTAGCACGTGCCAGAGTATCGTGACTCCCTGCTTGTCCTTTCTCTCTCCTCCACTTTCATGTGCTCTCCCTCTGTTCATCCTTTACAGAAACAGTCACAAAGAGAGTGACCCAGAAAGGACGATAAATCAAAAGATTGTAGAGGAAGAGATTAAAGAGAATGAGAAAGATATGAAGAAGGATGATTGTGTCCATGCTGCCAGAGATGGTATTCCCATATATTTAAGGTTGAAGCCTTAATATGCGCAAAGCTTTCACCACAGAGGCAGTGTTCAGATTACAGCTGGTAGTTACATTACCTCCCCGAGACCAGAGTATGTATATGTGTTTTGTCCTCTACTGCACAGCAAAACACGTGTTTGTGGCATGTGTTAAGCCCGTCCTATGCATTATTATGCTTGGTGTCACACACACACACACACACACACACACACACACACACACAGACACACACACACACAGGAATTTGATGAGGCTGTTTAGCGATGACAGAGCTGGCTCACACCTCCTGCTGCATCTAGCACTGCTGCTCAAGTTTAAGTCATAACATGGTAAGATATTTAAAACACTAAAGCATCAAGTTAAGACAGTTTTATTTAAACATTCTAGTAGCACAAATCAAAGGTTTTACCTGATTTTTTTTTTTTCTTCCATCCAATCCAATTTGAATTAGATGAAAATGTTAAAAAAACAAAACAAAAAAGCTTGATGGATAAAGTTTTAGGATGTGTAACACACAGAGAATGCATACAGAACATTTATTGCAGATATAAGATGATCATTCAATTCAATTCAGTTTTATTTATATGGCATTAAAAACAATAGTTACCTCAAGGCACTAAATATTATAAGATAAACACCCTACAATAATACAGAGAAACCACAGCATGTTGCGCACCAAAATGGAAGCATAGGCTTCTTAGATGGGCTACGTCACACAGTAGGGCCTATTATCAGTAAGACAGTAACATTATATTGCTCAAAAAGGTGTCAACTGCAAAAAAATCAAGCGCTCCACTACAATGACCTCAGTTAGTGGAACAGACACCAGTCAGCTTGTGTTGACACACAGCAACACCCCTAATCTTAAAGTGCTTACAAAAATCGAACAGGTGATATATTACTTTTATAATAATATTAGATTAGATTAGATACAACTTTATTAATCCCTCAGGTGGGTTCCTCCGGGAAATTCAGTATAGAGTTGATATCGAGGTTGAAGCTAACCATAGACACCAAAAATGTTTTTCTTACCAGGTTGTGAAGATGTGTTTTTTTAGTGCTGGAAAGTTGTGCATTTAAAAGTGGGCAATAAACTCAAGTGGCCATTAGAGGAAATCCCGTTTATAGACCTGGCATAGAACTGAGCAAAAAAGATTGATTAGGCAGATCTGCTATGTGACTCCTTCTCCACTTTGGACACTCTATACACAAAAAAATTTCAATTCAAACAGCAATAAAACAGTAATTTATGTTCTTTTTCCATGTAAATTTCAGTCTGATGAAACAGAGCCATGTTGACTTTTGTTGTTCTTACTGCTGCCATGACTCCTCAGGCTTCTGGAAGGCCACCTGTCCCCCGTCATGTGCCAGTCCCCTCCTGGTCTTTGTCAACTCCAAAAGTGGCGACAACCAGGGAGTGAAGTTCCTACGGCGCTTCAAGCAGCTTCTGAACCCAGCTCAAGTCTTTGACCTGGTCAACGGTGGGCCACACCTTGGGTGAGGAAAACACTTGCAAACAAATCTGCTGTAAATATCCATAAATATCAAAGTGCACCAGTTTTGTTATTAGGCTTTAGTTGAAAGCTGATCCTGCAGAATAAGTACATGAGTGGCTTTGTTGTGTTTTTTCCAGTTTGCGCCTGTTTCAGAAGTTTGACAACTTCCGAATCTTGGTGTGCGGAGGTGATGGCAGCGTGGGATGGGTCCTCTCAGAGATCGACAAACTCAATCTACACAAACAAGTAGTGCACAGTAACATAAGCGTTATTTTAACAATGACAATGAAAACACTATTAGGATTTGTTTCTCTTCTACTGAAAATGAATGATAATCACAAACTATCATAAACATATTGGATAGAAAGTCTTTTTAAACAGGTTTTGCACAGCTTTCCAGAACAAGTACACAGACGATAATTTGTCTTTGGCCAGTGTTCCAATTGCGCTTTTTGCCTTTGCTCTGAGCAAGCTCACATAAAGATACAAAGTCATTCCACACTCACAGGCAGGAATGTACAGACAAACAGCTCATTTTGAGTATAGCAGACACTGATGCCAAATAAACCCTGTGCCTGCCTTTCAGTGCCAGCTGGGGGTGTTGCCCTTGGGCACCGGCAATGATCTGGCGCGAGTGCTTGGCTGGGGCCCGTCATGTGACGATGACACCCAGCTGCCTCAGATTCTGGAGAAGCTAGAGAGGGCCAGCACCAAGATGTTGGACCGCTGGAGCATCATGACCTACGAGATTAAGATCCCACCCAAACACAGCTGTCCTACCACGCCTGAGGGAGCTGACGACTGCCAGGTACTCACAGGAGTTGACAGATATTCACATGCATCAGTAGACCCAATAAAAGCCAGCAGGGGATTCCAGACAGACAGACATGGGGAGGAGGTAGTTGCAGGGAATAGCACCTGACATTTTGAATTCATGTTCACCTTACCTCCAGTTTAAACATGGGCAAATAAGCATTTTAGCACTTATACCTTATTAACTGTAGTGCCTATAAGATTGCGTTTAACAGTTGTTTTCTGAATAGAAATAAACAGTTTCATTGTTTTCTCAACAGTTTCACATTTCAACCTATGAAGACTCAGTAGCTACTCACCTCACAAAGATCCTCAACTCTGAGCAGCACTCTGTGGTCATCTCCTCTGCCAAGTAAGTGTTTATAACACCGCCGTTACCCAGAATAAGAAGTCTAAAATCAACCCAAACAGCAATGTAATCAACTACAGGCTAAAAACCATGATGTGCAAGTCGTGGTGATATTGCATTGTAATTGCTGCAGCATTATTGCAGCTGCTCCAGCAATCACACTAATAATTCTGACATTTTTAAATATGTGAGCAGTCCACTTGGGGACACATTTGACAAAAGTACATTTAAGCAACTGTTCTTGTATTGATTTTGTCCTAGTCACAAATAACCAATGTACCCCTCCCTTCACATAAGTAATGAATCTTTTGTTTTTGGCTGGAATAAAAATGTATTTATAAAGCACAACTCTACAACAATAGTTTTCTCAAGGTGTTTTTTTTTATAGTAAGAAAGAACCGCTATGAGCAGCAGTTGGCAACAGTGGGAAGCAAGAACATCCTTTTAACAGGCTCAGGGAGGGGCAGCCATGTGCCACATTCTAGAATAAAGAACAAAGAGGAGAACAAAAATTTACTTTTGTGAAAAATAAATTATTTCCATATAGTGAAAATAGTAAATGAAGTATGTAAAAAGATACAAAAGGAGGTAAATAATTAGCTTTTCTCAGATTACGTTATGTCAGGAAGAACTTGTGTTTTCTCCCCGTTTCTTAGAATTCTGTGTGAGACAGTGAAGGATTTTGTTGCCAAAGTGGGGAAGGCGTATGAGAAAAGCACTGAGAATGCTGAGGAGTGCGACTCTATGTCTCTCAAAGTAAGCCTCAAAAACAATGCAGTAAACATCCATTATCTGCTTGTGCTGAAAGCCAACTCCATATATATTAAATTTCTGATAATTCACTGTCCTGTGAATGCTGCTGCAGCACTCCATCTGGTCCTTAAGTGTCTCTTCCTCTGTGCCCTCCAGTGTGCCATCCTCAATGAGAAACTGGACTCCCTCCTCCAGACCCTCAACACAGAGTGCCAAGCTCTACCTCCGCTCCCCCTCTCCACTCCACCTATTGTAGAGGAGGAACAGGAGGAGGAGGAAGAGGAGGAGGAGGAGGCCAGTGAAGAAAGCCTGACAGAGCTGAAGGAGAAATTGGAGGAGGAGGAGACGGAGAAAGGAGTGGCAGGAGGTTCGCCGCACCAGCTGTTCAAAAGCAGGGAGCAGTTGATGCTCAGGGCCGACAGTCTGAAGAAAGCGGTTCGACAGGTCATAGAACAGGCAGAGAGAGGTACGTGTAGTGAGCTACAGGATAAGGATTCTGCCTCGTGATGATGAATGGAATTATCAAAATGTTTTTGAAACAAAAACATGCGGTTATTAAATGCAACTTATTGTGTTATGGCCAACCCATTTATGCCCTGTTTAGTGGTTGATGAGCAGAATGCCCATACGGAGGACCCAGAGCTTCCATCCCCTCTGGAGAAGGACAGCGAGGATGAGAACAGAGACAGTGAGAAAGATGAGGACACTAAGGAACTGGAAGCAGTGTCATGTAAGTGTTTCTGCTGCTTTTTGGCCTGTTCCCCTTCTACATTTGCGAGGTACTTCCAAACATTCACTTACTTGGCCCGCTACATTTCATAAAAGGCTAGTTCCAGAGAACTTAACCTGCCCAGCTTTGCATGTCCACTGTACAAGTCTTCCAGCTTGCATTGTTCTTGTAGCTGACACATATTTTTTTTGGGCTGAATTAAGAAAATAAGTCAGCAGTGGTCGGTGTAAAAACATGTTTCCTCACTCTTTTCTCTACTGAGAGAAGGAAACACAGCTATCTCTATAATTTAGGCAAGTTTAAGAACAACAAAAATGCCTTAAAGGCATAGATTTTTGTACACATGATTTTAATGTTGCCACCTGGTGGGTATTGCAGTCATTGCACCACAGTGGACCAGAGACATAGCTAATGGGAAAAAAAAGCCTGCTGACGCAAATCAAGTTTCCTGTCATAAATAAACTCAGGGATTAGTGCTAAAAGTGCTTGGAGCAACTTTTCCTCCTGTGATATTCCACCTCTTACACCAGGCTGAGCTGCTTAGGTTCTAATCTTCAGACTGTGGCAACTTCTTTAATAATAAATCAGTGTACCTGTTGAAAGTACACAGGCAGGCCAGCTGTTTCAACATGCAGGTTACTGTGAAATGTCCACTGCGCTTCTTTGTGTGTGTGTGTGTGTGTGTGGATGGGCCACAGGATATGTTATTGTCTTAGGGGCAGAAGTTCTTCCTGTTTATCATTGGGCTGCTTCCTTCCTTCCACACATTTTCCAAGTATTAGAAGACTAGGAGGAATCAGTCAAACCCTCTGCTTTGTGTCCTCTCCTTGTTTCCGTCTTTCGTCCTGTTTCTCCTTCCTGACCAGGAAGCACTCCGAGGAAGTAGAGCAGAAGAGATTGCTGCCCATGGTCTGGTTCAAATATAGCTATCAGTAATTGTCAGCCTTCTAACCAATTGCTCTTGAAGTCATACAATGAAAGCAAAAATAATGTCAAATCCAGGATGCAACACCAGAATAAACCCCGAGCAACCAGTCTTTCAAAGTAAACGTGTGTAATTTTACTGTATGCAAAAGTAAACATGTTGTTAGACAGTGGGACTCACTCACAAGCAATGCGTTTTGATTCATCAGTATATTCTTACCTGAAATTAAATTCGATGTAGAGAAGAAAAAATATTAACTGGAAATTTGTTGGCCAAAGCCTCAACTTGTTCAGACAGTCCTTGTACAGATCACAGGTAGCGTGTGCAAGGTAGGAAAAAGATGACCATTGCATACCTTTGATGAATTGATGTTGATTTTGTGTATGTTCTTAATTTATGAGCAAGGTATGAGGAAGGTAATAACATTGTTAGCCACATCTTGGTGAATGAGGCCCTTGTGAGTACTGTCTATTGGACACATAGACCCCAAATGTTATTATTTGTACCTGCACCCAGCCTTACTGTATAAATATTATATTCCTAAAATTGCATTAATATGTTCATATTTTTGTTCATATGTGGATGCATGATGCATGTCTATGGATGTGCATCTCTGTGTTAATAAGTACCCTCTGACACAGCTGAAGCGCATTTTGTTTTGCTTTATACTTTCCATCATATCTGTCCCTAAATTCAAAGTAAGTTTTTCTCTCCTTGGCCCAGCTGCTAAGAGTCCCTGTTCTCCAACGGAGAGGAGAGTGAGCCGTAGCACCCAGTCCTATAGCTCCTTCACCATCACACCCTTCACCACCAGCAAGGAGAATCTCCCTGTACTCAACACACGCATCATCTGCCCAGGTAAACACACATAAACAGGCACCAAACTCATCACATTGGATCAACAAGGGCACAATCAGTCAGGCATTGCAGTTCAGTATTGTGTGACACAGACGATGTGTGTTTGTGTGTATGTGCAGGTTTGCGAGCAGGTCTGGCTGCCTCTATTGCTGGCAGCTCTATCATTAGCAAGATGCTGCTGGCTAACATCGACCCTTTCGGGGCCACATCATTCATCGACCCTGACCTGGACTCTCTGTAAGAGCCATGTCTTTTTCTAATGCCTTCTTCCATCTTTGTCACTGTGATGTTGTTTGTTGGTCACATTCTACACTGTTGCTTTGTCTTTCTCTCACTTCATGTATTTGTGTGCAATCTAACTACCTTTTTTGTGTGTGCGTTTGTGTTGACTGCTTGTTCATCCAGAGAGGGCTATATGGAGAAGTGTGTTATGAACAACTACTTTGGCATTGGCTTGGATGCAAAGATCTCGCTGGAGTTTAACAACAAGCGAGAGGAGCATCCAGAGAAATGCAGGTGAGTCTCATTTCCAATGAACACAGCATATTTGTGTGGGTTTTTTTATAATTTCATTTTATTTGCTTTGTTTATACATAAACAAGCACATGAACTTTTGAACAGTCCTAAGCTGGCAGCGTTGGAGCAAATCTGCCTCTTTTGATAACTGAAGTTACTTACCAGTCAAGTATTCTCATTTTTTCAGTCTGTATGTGAGTTTTTCTATTTTCAGGACCTCTATTTCTATTTCCAATCACCAACTGTCTAGAACTGAGTGTTGCAGTCCTTAGCCAGTTTTAAGTTATCTTTTTTTGTGTGTGCTGCTAACAGGATAACCTTAAACAGGTGTTGGTCCTTGAATAAAGACAAGTAAATATGTCACCAAGAGCTGCCAAGATGCCATCCCAGAAGGTTTTATTTTCCCACGTGTCTAAAAAAAAAATTGTGAAAATGTGATCACTTAATCTTCTGCAAGGCTGTTGTACATTTATTTGTTTGCTTGTAATTTGGGGCATTACAAAATACAGAGTCTGACTTTTCCAGGCACATTCCCTCCATTTCAGTGATTGTGTTGCAGGTGATGTGTTGTCCACGTATTTGTGTGTTTTAAAGTTGAAGTGACACAACAGTCTTTTTCCTGCACACCGCCTCTGCACCTTCCCCACACAGGAGTCGTACCAAGAATATGATGTGGTACGGTGTTCTGGGCACTAAGGAGCTGCTGCAAAGAACCTACAAGAACCTGGAGCAGAAGGTCCAGCTGGAGGTGAGACATGGAGAAAATCAGGCATTTAAGGCTTTGGATTAAAAAAGAAACGAGAAAATTTTTAATTGAAAACACTGCATGTTACACACTTGCATTTCACCAGCGCTTAAATCTTTATAATCACTTAAATTACGCATGACAGAATAAGGAACACGTGACAAAAATTAGAGTTCACCTCTCCTTTTACTCACAAAGATTTTTATTTTTTTTAAAGTTAATAAAAAAAGTTTTAATATTAAAAAAAATTCTATTGTTTGTTATTATGTAAAAACATTTAGAGAATAACTGTCCTTAATAATATGCCCTTAAAAAAATTCCATGATTATGTGTATATTTGAACGAACTCCAGGTTTCTTAGGCAGTGACGATGTTGGTCTGGTAAGAGTAAAAACCACCCTGTTCTGTGAGATTGCTTATTTACACAGCCAGAAAACTGATAACGTGTAATAAAAAAAACACCAGTTTTTTTGTGTCAGTTTTTCAATGAAATAGTTCTGAAAGCTCAGTAAAGGCAGAAGCAAAAATGTGGTTAAATGTTTATAGAACCAGCAAACAGCCTTAATTTAGACACACAGAGTATATGTGGCTGTAGCTCAGGTGGTAGAGCGGGTCATCTATTGATTGGAAGGTTCGATCCCTGGCTTCCCCAGTCTGCATGCCAAACATCCTTGGGCAAGATACTAACCCCAAATTGCTCTCCGATGCATCCATTGGAGTGTGAATGTTACTTAGTAAGCACTTAGAAAAATGTGCTTGGGTGAATGTACAAGTTGTGTACAGCGCTTTGAGTGCTCAGAAAGAGTAGAAAAGCGCTATATAAGAACCAGTCCTTTTTTTTTTTTTTCACCATGTTCTCTTTTCTTTTGCTTTACTGGTCCAACTTAACTTTGTTATTTGGGTCTTTCCCAGTGTGATGGACAGTACATCCCACTGCCCAGCCTTCAAGGCATAGCAGTGTTGAACATTCCTAGCTACGCAGGCGGAACCAACTTCTGGGGCGGCACCAAGGAGGATGATGTAAGTACATTTACTGTTCTCAAGCTGTTCACTGTAATAAAACTGCTCTCTGTGTGATGTTCCATCCTACTTGGCATGGCCCTGGTAGGAAACTCAGATCATCTTTGAGGGATGAAAACAGGTGTGTTTTCCGCTCTGCTTGGAGCTTTTTTCTTTTTGTCTTCTTTTTCTTTTTGTCTTCTTTTTGTCTTCTCTGATATTACCTAAAGAATGACAGTGTGGACGCCTGTTTGACATGACCCCAATAGCCTGGATGTGCAGGGGGAAGGATGGCTAGAGAGACGTCTCTGCTTGTATGTTTAAGGCTCAGAGCACACTGGCTGAGGGATTAGAGTGTCAGTTTGCACACACTGCAGAGGGCTCACTCAGGGGTGTATGTGGGGGGGCACACACACACACACACACACACATATACAGCAATGTGCATGGGGTGTTATGTAACTGTTTTTGCTGGAGAGGAGGAAGCAGAAACAGAGACAGTATATACACGACTGCACAAACACAGGCACAGATTATCATCAGAGTTTTGCCTTTGTTTGGAATAAATCATTCATTTTGACACGTGGGAGTAAATATAGTTTTTTATACATATACATATATATGGAGAGAGAGAGAGAGAGAGAGAAGATAATATACATCTTAGTAATTGTAAAAGCTAATGATAAAATGACCGATCCTGCTAACACACAGATCAGTGCCCTCCCACTGGCTGTGTCCATCTAGTGGCTGGTGCCCCACAAGACAACTGAGAGGGTCACCTGATCGCTTTTCAGCAGTTTCTAAGTTTTTTTTGTTTGTTTGTTTGTTTGTTTTAGAAGTACAAATATGTGTAAAAGAAAATTCAGGAATAAATTTGACAATTTTTCATTTTTTTTTATTTATTTATTTATTTTTTACAACATACACATATGATCTACTCCTCAAAATCTTGGGGTCCCTTGGAAATTAAGTCTATTATTTTATGTTATATATAAGTGATGGATCAAAAATGTTGTCAAAACAATTAGATTTCTACGTTAGATCTACAGAGGCCTGTTTCAGCACCCCTCACTGCTGTGTCGCATTATGTTACCTTATATCCTACTAATGATCATTAGGCTTGGGATCTCTTTGTCTAGTCATGTTAGCACTGCTGACAGCAGTCATGTTCACTTAATCAGTCTGTCTAGTTGAGTTTCTGAAACTCGTCAGAGGTTTCTATTTTAAGGAATAAAGTTATTTTGTTATTTTAAGAAGTTGTGCGTGTATTATTCTCTTCACAAGTCCGCACAATCTCTCACTGTAATTAAAAAAAAGTCTGACGCTGAATTCATGTTCAAGTCTGCAAGCTAGAACATGAATTCATTGTCAGTGAGTTTCAGAAAAGAAGCCTCTTTCTTTGGCCCTTTTCAAACCTACACAGACGCTTAACCGACTAAATGAATTACTTCTTTCATCAGTATAACAGTTGTCAGCAGTGCTAACATGATTGAAAATACTTTTCTAATAATCTTTCAGCCTATAAATTGAATGTGCAGCTAACACGGTGTTCCACAGGAGCATGGGTGTGATAGTGTCTGAAAATGGGCCCCTATGGCAGTATGCTGCCTTTTGCACATGGCTCTGTGGACCTCCTTTACAGGTTGGGTTGCTTCATTTTGTAAACACTGTGAATAGATTTAGAGGTTTCATAGGGCAATTTTGGAAATCTACTTCATTTTCTCATTTTAAGGAAACGGTAAAATACAACTAAATCTATATTTCAACAATCCAGCTCAATGTTGGGATGGCTGGTGTGTTTGTGGAGCGTCAACTTGGAGCAACTAAATTACTACGATAACTAAAACAAGAAACTGAACACGTACATGCAAAACATGAAGATGAACATGAAAAAAACCTGAGCAATCGAAAGAAAACGCTGACCTGATATTACCTGACATGGAAACAACAGACAACCCAACAAAGAACAGAAGAAGTCAGAGGACTTAAATACACAGAAGGGTGATGAGAGAAGTGGAAACACCTGGGAAAACACAGCTGACACAAATGAACCTGACGCCACAGGGAACACAAGACACATAATAGAATGTAGACAAGACAACACAGTCAAAGCGTGTTGCTGGGTCTGAAATACACCGGGATGTCAATGTATTTCAGACCCAGCAACACGCTCAGACAGAAACTGGTTCACCCGAAAGACAAAACGCCAAAACACAGACTTAACAATGTGGTATATGCTGTACAGTGCAGTGAGGAATGCTCAGACCTCTACATTGGAGAGACCAAACAGCCACTTCACAAGCACATGGCACAACACAGAAGAGCCACCTCCACAGAACAAGACTCAGCAGTCCATCTGCATCTTAAGGATAAAGGACACTCTTTCGAGGATGCCAATGTTCACATTTTGCACAGAGAGGACAGATGGTTTGAAAGAGGAGTGAAAGAAGCCATCTATGTCCACTGTGAGCGACCATCTTTGAACAGAGGCGGGGGTTTACGACACCAACTCTCTGCCATCTATAATCCAGTTTTGAGATCCCTTCCCAGACGCCTTAATGCCCACTCACATCCTGGGCCATCTGACCTCAGGAATTCGCATGATAAGGTGGGGCCAAGTTTCACAATGAACACACCCGAAACTCTGGCTGATTGGGACCCACACCCAGTTTCACACCTTGGCTCAGGCGATTAGAGGATCATCAGGGGGTCCTTTGTCCCTCTGTGGGGGGAAACTCCCACTAGGTTTATATCTGGGACTCTCCACCATTTGACCTTAGAACTGAAGAAGCTTCTCGGATGAGAGGTGAAACGTCTTCAAGCAACTTAAAGAAGTCCAGACGCTTTTCTTTGCAAGCTCCTTTGACTACGATGACCTGGATGACTGAGAACCTTCACAGACACAAGACAACACAAGCTTGACAATGTAAGCACACAGACATTTACACATGACAGAGGACAGGAAAAGACTCATAAATCAGGAGACATAGAAGAACCATAAACTAGACTGGAACTCAACTAAACCATCCATCCATCCATTTTCTTCCGCTTATCCGGGGCCAGGTCGCGGGGTCAGCAGCCCAAGCAGAGAAGCCCAGACCTCCCTCTCCCCAGCCACCTCCTCCAGCTTATCCAGGGGAACACCAAGGCGTTCCCAGGCCAGCCAAGAGATATAAACTCTCCAGCGTGTCCTGGGTCTGCCCCGGGGCATCCTCCCAGTGGGACATGCCCGGAAAACCTTGCCCAGGAGGCATCCTTGTCGGATGCACGAACCACCTCAACTGGCTCCTTTCGATGTGGAGGAGCAGCGGCTCTACTCTGAGCCCCTCCCGAATGTTGTCTGGGGGCTTTTGCCCCCTGGTCGGGTCTCCCATGGCAAATTGGTCCTGGGTGAGGGACCAGACAAAGAGCGATTCAGAAAACCCCTATGAAAAGACCATCTAGGGAACAGTTTACCCTGCCTGGGATAGGGTTACCGGGGCCCCGCCCTGGAGCCAGGCCCAGCGAGGGTGCCCAAGTGCGAGCGTCTGGCGGCCGGGTCTTAGTCCATGGGGCCCGGCCAGGCACAGCCCGAAAAAGGGACATGGGCCCATCTTCCTGCAGGCCCACCACCCGCAGGTGGCACCGTAGGGGTCGGGTGCAATGTGAGCCGGGCGGAGGTCCTGGTGGATTGATCCCCGGCTACCAAGACTGGCAATTGGGACATGGAATGTTAACTAAACCCTAACTAATAATAATACCAGACCTGAACATTATCTCATTAGTAATCAAAAATACAAAATAACTCAACTACACCCTAAACTAAGAAAAACGCACAAATCTAACATAGGAAATCAACAGTACTAAATAAACTCGAGATGCTGGGTCACAGACAAACTGACCAGGCCCCTGATACTGGGTCTTTAACTGTCCCTTATTTTAAAACCACATCCTCGATGTAGCTCATAAACCTCCTCAGGTTGGCTGAGTCTGTAGTTTGTTTTAAAGGGCTGCTGAAAACAAATTTTTGAATATGTTAGCTTTTCTTTTATTTATGTTTATGTGGAATATTTACATAAATTTGAAATAGCGGCAACTGTATCCTTTTAGGATCCTTCCAGCTACATTACATTGACATAGATTTCATTATTGCCAAAATGTTTTTATGCAGATATTCTGTGCTCCATCTTTCGATGACAAGATCCTGGAAGTGGTTGCTGTTTTTGGGAGCATGCAAATGGCTGTGTCCAGAGTCATCAAATTGCAACACCACCGCATAGCACAGGTGAGCAGATGCGTTAAAACCGTATGAAGTGCAAATTGTGTCTCTGTGTCTGTACACTGTGTGATTCTAATCCAAGCGTCTTCCTCAATCAGTGTCGAACTGTGAAGATTACAATCCTGGGTGATGAGGGGGTTCCCATTCAGGTAGATGGTGAGGCCTGGATCCAACCGCCTGGAGTCATCAAGATCCAGCACAAGAACAGAGCACAGATGCTCACCAGAGACCGGGTGAGGAAGGGTGCTGCTGTTGCTGAGTGAAAAGCAATTTGTGTAGATATATATATATATCAGGGGTCGGCAAGCCACAGTTGGCACGCGAAGGGTTAACTGATGGCACGACCATAGCTGGACTGGCCATCGGGCATACCAGGCATTTGCTCGGTGGGCCGATGTTTTTTTTTTTTTGTAACGGTATAAACAATGAAAGGTGTTGGATTGGCCAGATGCTGGTCGGTGTGTAAAAATAACTCAGTTGTTTGGTGGTGGCTATAGCGGAGCTTCCACAGATTCAGTAAAATTAACAAGTGGTGGAGGCCAGCAGGTGGATGAGGGAGAGGGGAGGCAGGAGGAGGAGAGACCCGAGGCGGCCGCCGGTTCAAGTGTCAGGTGAACTGAACTTCAGGTAAGAAGTTATGACCTGCAGTCTATCTGGGTCAGATATAAACCAAGTTTAGGTGGAGTTTATTTTCATTGTGGTGACTTTTTACCATCAGTTACAATAACTATGCATGACGGAGTTTCTATACAGCTGGGTGGGTGCTATGATGTTACTGATAGTGAACTTTATTTTATTCATAAGGTTAGTTAGTAGAGTTGCCAACCGTCCCGTACAAACGGAATCGTCCCGCATTCAGAGAAATTATTACCCGTTTCGTGTTGAGCTGAGAAGGGACGCAGTTTGTCTAGGATGGAAAAAGACACAAAGGTGGATTTATTCTGTCGTTACGCTGCACAGCTGCCTCTTCTTCTCTCATCCTCCCTCTCCTGTTGCTACTTTAATCATGAAACTGATCAATGATCAGCTGATCGGCTTTTCTCTCGTGTTTGTTTATCGCCCACTTTGCGCCAGAAAGAGGAAACCAGCCGAGGTTGCGCTAAATAGCAGCACGTTTAAGCTTCATCAGCTGTTGTTAGAATTTATTTAATATTTATTTCTAGTATCAGCTGATGTTTGCTGGAGCCACAGCTGTAAAGCTGCTGGTCATGATGTCTGTTTAGATATGTGGTGAGAGGGAAACATGAAGATGAAACCAGGAGATGTCCTTACTGAATCATCAGAGCTGAACAGGTGATGGAGAAACAGGTTTACCTTTTAGGTGACATGAATGAGTTGAAGGGACGTTATGAACTGTTTCTGAGAGACAAATAACACCAGAAAGAGAAACCATAAGAAACACTTTCTTATTCTCATTTAAAATGTCTGGCTGTTATTAAATAATTATCTGAAGCTTACAACCAAAGTTTTTATCTGACATAAAATGTATAGAAATCATACATATACCAACAAGACAGTGTACATCACTGTCACAACAGTGTTTGTTTTCATTCAAAGGCTTTATGGCTTTAATACCTGGTGGGCCGGTCTCTAGTCAAAATGCCCGGGCTGTTTTTTTGTCCCAGTCCAGCCCTGGGCACGACACGCAGTGAATTAATCTGAGAAGGTGCATCAAAAAATAAATGGCCGCAGCAGCGGTGCACATCGTAAATCAGCTCGCAGCCTGGTTCTGCCGGAGGATTCTTCCTGTTAGAAGAGGGTTTTTCCTTCCCACTGTCACCAAAGTGCTGCTCATCGGGGGGTTTTCTCTGTATCTATGAAGCGCCTTGAGGCGACTTTTGTTGTGATTTGGCGCTATATAAATAAAATTGAATTGAATTGAATTGAATTAATTGGCTAAAAATAACTTAGCCTACTGGTGAGAGGGACGTTGTTAGCTTTCCACATTCCGACACTTCAAAAGCTTCAGGAGCTGTCCGCTCGGCACAGCATCAGCACCACGGAGATACATGGATACATCCGTAGACTCGAGACACAATGCACTTTTGGGCCTTTCAGGTGTATGGACCAATGTTTTATTTTCTGATCAAACCAGAAAGCTTTAATGAGCAGCTAGATTTGTCTCGCATTAACTGGTTGAGTTAATGCCAGTTAATGCAACATCGAAGCAGCTGGAATCCACAGCTGTGCATTTTCACCTGCTGGACATCACTACCTGACAAGTTTAACTGTCTTCAGAACATTGCAGAGGCCTTATTGACAGTATTTGGCTCTACATATCTGTGTGAGCAGATTTTCTCTCACATGAGTGTCCTCAGGCAGCCGTCTGAATGCTGGACACTCGGAGACCTGTGTCTCTGAGTGGGAGACCAGAGATCACATTAACATGTGTGTCTCTGTATTAACAGACATGCCATATTGGCTTAGTTTATTTTTCCTTATCATTGTTGTGAGGAGACCATAAATAGCATTTGTATTTTCTGTTGTACAGTCCATCTGCTGTTATGGATAAAAAGTGTCTTTTTTTGTTTCAAAATAGCTGATAACTATTCGCTGATAGCTGCCAACATCTGCAAACAAATATGATTCTATAAAGTGGTTCTATATATTGTGTAACTGTTAATATAGAGCGTTATTAAATTTATTGCTAATGCAATCATATGACACACTGACTTCTGAGGAAATTTTAAATGGCACTCGCCATCAGAAAGGTTGCCTACCCCTGATATATATATATATGTATATACTTATCTGTGTTTTCTTCAAAATTACCCCGCAGGCTTTTGAGAACACACTGAAGTCATGGGAGGACAAGCTCAAGTATGATAAGCCTCCTTTGCGACCTCACCTCTACCCTCAGCAGTCTGTGGATCTAGCCACAGAGGAGGAGGCAGGCCTGGTGCAGATGTGTGCCCGGGCTGCAGAAGAGCTCATTACAAGGTAAACTTGAATTGATGTGAATATCAGGTATCAGTCGCCGTGTGGACAGGCAGCTAAGCTCACTGACTGCGCTCTGTCTAATCACAGGATATGTGAGGCTGCAAAGACGAACGGGCTCTTAGAGCAGGAACTGGCTCACGCTGTTAATGCTGCATCACACGCCATCAACAAAACACACCCGAAGTTCCCCGAGGTGAGCTGGGTTTAGCCTGATTTTTGAGACATTGACATTGTCTTGAGAAAGTCTTTTACAACTCACTGTTCCATCCTTAAAACTGCCGTTTAAAATAATTAATTCTTGTAAAATAAAAATGACTTTTTCTTGCCATTAGAGGTCACTGAAGTCAAAGCTTACATTTAAGATGTACCACTTATTGTTTTAAGGAGACTAATGAGCACTGTTCCAGGTGCAATTTCTTGCTCTTGAGATATTTGAATCTTTAAAAGCTAGGCACTGTGTTTCAGACAAATCTTTTAAAATGTGGTATTTTCTGCCATATTTCAAAATGACAAAGTCAAGTACTTGAGTACTTGAGTCCAGTTTACAGCATCCACAGTTTTAGTTGAACTGCTGCTAAAAGTTAAGCTAAGTTTATTTCTTCATTGGCCATTAATATAATAATAAAAGTGCCCTTTAAGTAATTACTATATGTGGCAATGTGTGAATTTCCTCCATTGTTAATTGATGTTTTAAGGGTTGTTTAACTTGTTCTGATTCTGATTATAAGCACTTACTTTATATTATATTAAACCCCTGAAGAGAGGCTAAGCTACTAAAATAGCATCTAGAACTGTGTGAAATATGTGCACTCTGCTTCTGTTTTTCATGGTGTGTAACATTGAATTCTTTTTACAGAGCCTTACTCGGAACACAGCCATTGAGGTGGCCAGCACTATGAAGGCACTCCACAATGAGACCGAGTCTCTTCTGTTGGGCCGAGTCTCTCTGGTGAGTTATCATGGCTGAAATAGATTGTTTCAATCCTACTTTCTTTTTATATGTTTATGAAACAAAGACTTGAAGGCAGTGTACTTTAAAACTAGATTATTTCTAATGGTGAAAGAATCTTGGTGGAGGGGATCACAGACAGAAGTCTTGTTATGGAAAACAGCCCCTGGCTCACTTGCTCTGTGCCCTTCGTAAATACTTTCCTGATCAGTTTATAGTTTAAGTCACCAGTTTCTGGTCTTGCTGAATACAACATGATGTTGTTTTTGTAAGTCGTGGTGTCCACTGCAGCCAAGAAAGTCAAGTGGGCTATGCTTTAAGGCAGACCTGTTTTGTGATGAATTAGTCACTGGTCCTCTTAGGGTGCTGTGTAAAATATATACCTAGATCCATCTCTCGCTCATCTGGCATAGGGGGAATGCAAGAATGCTTACTCTGAGACTTCATAACAGGATTTTGCCATTTGCTGCTACATCCATCTTGTATTTACAGTCTGTGGTTTTATTATAACTTGGGGTCCTGATGTTAAGGTTGCATTATGGTGTGTTAAATTCACCTTGTTCTCTGTCATCCTTACAGCAACTGGACCCACCAGAGGAGGAGCAGCTGTCCAGCGCTCTGCAGAGCGTGGAGCTGGAACTTGGGAAACTGGGAGAAATCCCCTGGCTTTACCACATCCTGCAGCCCAATGATGAGGAGGTAAGCAGCCTCAGTAAATATGCGTTTGCATGCACATGCTCCATTGTGTGTGGTATCTTTGTAAAATAGAAGACATTAGGTACATTGTGTACTCCTGCAACTCAAAGCTAAAAGTGAACACTATGGAGTTATCTGCAATAACAGTGCCTTCAAATATGGTCACATTGTCACTGAAAGTACAAATATGAGCTTCAAATTTAACACACAAATCATTGTGCTGTTCTTGTCCATCCCTAGTATTCTGACAGGGAAAAATATTTGGAAAACAAAAACTCAGAACAACAAAAGCTAATTGGAGGCTGTCACTAAGTAACTTTCCCACCAGGACTGAAAGATAATAATAGTTTGTTATCGGTTTAAGCATAGTGTGCATACATATTAATACTTGTGGCTTAGATGACTGACTGATCAGTTACTGACCAGCTAAATCCAAAGTGTTCACACAGCTGTCTTGCAGCTGTCCTGTATGTCTTCAGTGTAGCATGGCTTCAGGTAACAGGAGAGTCGAGTAGCTAAATAAAAGGCTATAGGTTGACTGTGCTTATGTACCAGGATCACTCTCTGGGTTACGGCAAGAGGAACAGTCGCAGCAGCATGTTTCGCATAGTGCCCAAGTTCAAGAAGGAGAAGGCCACCAAGAAGACAAGCCCTCAATCAGGTAGGGCTGTGTCCACTTTTCCTCAGTACTGAGCAAACTGGAAAAACTCAGGATAAGGAATCAGTAAGTCCCTCCCATCTGCCTTGGGAGGGACTTACTTACCAGCTGCCTTATTTGTATTTACACTGTATAATTGTTTCCACCTCTTATTAAAAAGGATGATAACAATAAAATCATAGTAATTTTTGATTTGTTAATCATAACTTGAAGTTAGTTGAATTGAAAGGGTACAGATGTTATTTCACTTGCTATTCACTTGCTAAAGGCAAGCAAGATGTTTAGCGGGAAGTGGTACCATACTTTATTCTTCAGTAATGTAAAGCTGACCACTGCTCCATCACACACACAAGAACAGCTTGTTTCTGCCCAGAGTCATCACGGTTACCTTTCATGATGGTTATCTTGCCCCTCACTCCTGTTGTTTTTGAAGCCCATGCATAAATGTTGTACTCCATTGTCGTCCCCTAGTAGAAACACAAAGAATGTGTTTGAATGTGTTTGAGGTGTTAACATCCCACACCCTGACCATCAACTTGCATACTCCCCTCTTTTCATGCTCTTATCCAGCTGTCAGTATGTTTTCAGAAGGTACAAAGTCGGGAGAAGAACAAGTCTGTGCACCAAGGACACATGTGCAGAGATGGAAGAGTTCATATGAACACAAAAAAGAAAAACTGAGTAGAAAAGGCAATATAGGATTTGTAGATGAGGAGACAGTGAGATTACAATGTTGCTGTGTACAAATAAGTATACTGAGAAGCCCTTCCTTCTATCTGGGGCATTTTCCTGGGTAGTTGAGCTGTATTTCCTGCAGATTGCACAGGCTTCCGCCTCCCTTTACCTCCTACTTTTCTCTGTGTGCGCTGATATTGGTCAATGATGTGCATGCTCCCAGCCTGCCGTGAACGCCATTGGTCACTGCCTTGTTCTGACCAACCTTTGGCCTCTGTCCCACTCCTTCCTCATCTACCAGCTGCCGTCATTGTTCTTTCTCCTCCCTTCTTCTCTCTCTTCCCTTCCTCCCCTCCATCTCTCTCTTCAATGATTTACCACAATCTGTGTCCATTGGTGAGGTTGTGTGTGTGTGTTTGAAGACACATTCACAGAGTATATGTGGTTAAAAGAAGTGAGAGTGTGACAGTTTGTGGAATGTGGCAGTGCGTTTGCATACCTGTGAGGCACTCTGAGCCTCTCTCTGCTCTGCTCTGTGTGTGCATTTTTGTGCGTGTGTGTGCGTGTGCACACATGTGTGTGTGCGTGTACAGTGGAAAGATGGGGCACAGAGGAGGTGGGCATCTGGCTGGAACAGCTGAGTCTGGGGGAGTACAGAGACACCTTCATCCGACACGACATCCGAGGCTCAGAGCTGCTGCACCTGGAGAGGAGGGACCTGAAGGTACTCTCTCACTCACACACACATATACACACGCACACACACACACACACACTGGTACCCACTTGTTGTCACATCTCAGTGAATCTGTGTGAACCCCCTCCTCCAATCCAAAATCAACTCTTTCTCTCTGTACCCTCTTGGTGTGCTGCGTTTCTTTCGCTCTGTTAGATGTCTCCCTGTTTTTGCCACCTCTCGTGCTGCGCTGCATCGCTCTGCTTGGCTTTTACCGTCTGATCGTGGCTTGTTGAAAAAGACTTGCTGTAACCCACTAACACTGTATACCTGCTGAAAAGGGGGGGAAGCCTTCAGGTCAAGGAGGGGCTCGGTGTGGATAGACCAAACTGAGTTAGGCTTAGGGCAAAAGTGAGAAAAAAATGAATGCATATAGTGGCAGTCTTGAAAAAACTGTGTTGCAACATGAACGTGGAGCGAACAAAGGGAGCAGAAACATAGCCTTTCTAGGAACTGTTCGAAAGCTTGTACAGTGTCTACTGTCTTCAGTCGTATGCATATAAACACTTGTCAAACAAAACAGCTTGCAGTTTCAGATTATACTGTCAACGTGTATATCAGAACATGAGGACTAGAGCATTCTACTTTAAAACAATCTGTCAAAAAAAGTCAAAAGCACATTCTTTACTGTGTAACGTAAGTTAGAACATGACTGTGGTTTTTGATGCTATTTTCATAATACACTGTAGTGAAGTGTATAAGGCAACTCGTAATAATAATAATAATGTTGATCTGGGTTGTGTAATATCCACTGAACCTCCAGGTAACGATCTTAAAATAGAAGGACACTGGAAGCCAAGCACAGGTGCACAAGAAGACAAACTTGAAGTTATTATGAACCACATTTAAATCAAGTATGGACTTTTTTTCCCTCAATCTTCTCAGTTGCACAGTTAATGCTTCGTGGGGTTTTTTGTGCTCAGATGAAAACTGATGATGAGGGTGTTTTTATCCTAGAGACCACTCCCATAAAAATACAAATGTTTCATCATAGGGTAAAGGTTATCACTCAGAATAATTTTGATTTGACATTTCAGTGACTCTTTTCTCTACACAGAGAGGTGGACATAAACCAATAGCATCAAAATACCCCCCACACCATATCAGGTCAAGGTTTAAGGTTATTTTCCTTTGATTTCTCGACCATCTCTTTACACACGTTAAGCTGAAACACTGGTAAGCAACAACTATGTATCTTTAGATATCCTATAATAATTGGCTGATATTTGCACTGATAATATATCTGTGATAAGCTGGTATTGCCAAGTAAAATCAATCTACCTGTTTGATTTGTTAAAAATATCAGTACAAGAAAATTGAATACCATTGTTTATGCAAACACACACAAGATACCCAGGTTCACATTTGTATGGCAATATACTTGTGTTCGTTCTATATCTGTGCCCCTCATTTCATTGTCTTACAATTTATCACTCAGTCATACTGTGGCTAGCTGTCTATGTTGCTTGGTAGTTTATATTTGAATGGATAAAAGTACAGATTCAGTGACTGATATATATTGTTTATTGATATACATTGATTGTTTTGAGTCATTTAAAGGCCAACCGACTCTGATTCCTTTGTCGTACATACATATTTGCTAGTTGTTTGAGCCTCCAAGTCTGAGGCCATGGAAGAGGATGGAGTGCTGACTCTGGGTCAGGGAGGAGTCACCGCCCCACAGTTTAAGCATCTCAGGTTCTTGTTCACAAGTGAGGGGAGAGTGGAGCTGGAGACTGATAGATGTATTGGTGCCACGTCTGCAGTAATGCAACGCTGTACCAGTTTGTTGTGGTGAAGAGAGAGCTGAGCGTATAAGCAAAACTGTCAGTTTGCTTGTTGATTGTCTTCCCCAGCTTCCCCTATGGCCATGTGCTCTGGGTAGTGACAAGGCTTTTCTGGGAAGAGGCCCTAGGGACAGACCCTAGACAGCTGTCCCCCCTCCCATTCTGCCTCCCGTTTGAGCTGGAGGAGTTGTTATGGTTTGTTATGGTTAGAAAACATAACAAATTGCCGATGCTTGTTGCATCTAATAAGATCAGAAAAGACAAGGTTACATTTTGGTTTACTAATTTGAAGCCTTGGGTTTTTTTCCAGGTCTTTTAAAATTACTCATAACATATTTGTAGCTAATTTTGTAGCTAATAAGCTAACAATAGTACTAGTGCTAGTAAGCTAGGTTTGGGAGCATACTGAAACTAATGTGATTATGATATTTATTTGGATTTTAGGTTTTCACTAGTTGACTTCAGGCTTTAAATGAACATACTTACCGGGGAATTTGAACAGTCAAACATGAACTGAACATCTGAGGGTTGGATCTTTATGAAAATCTGAAGACACTGGAGGCAACTTCTTTATTAAAAGCTATCCACCTTTTTTTTATTTGGTTGCTCTATATCGTATCATTACAGACAATATTAATGCCATATGATGTATTGAAGCTGTTGTGCTTAGTGATAGATACTGGCAATTGAGAGCTCATTTTCTCAGAGACTTTTCTAAAATCAGTTTTCCTCTCCCTTCAACAAGAGGGATTTAAGTCTGTATTATACAGTCTATGGCTTTTAGCTGCCAAAGCAATAGATCATTTTCACAGAAGGTGCTGACCAAAACCAGAGCAAAAAATATGGCAAGTTAACCATCGAACCATTTTCACAGTCTTAGTTTGGTACATTAGTATCTATTCATTAACACATTGCTCATGATGTCAGTGGAAATTTATATTCAGTTTACATTTTTCTGCAAATGATAACTATATATATCATAATTTATCTCAAATGTGACATGAATGGCAGCCCACCTTATAGCTTTTAGTAGCTTCTAAAGAAAATTTGATTAAAGATATATTTCTGTGGACATGATTTGCCTAAATATTCCTAAGATATATTTGTTAGATCACTATGAAATGTTTTAATTATTAATATTTTATAGTTTTGACACTATTAATACTGATTTCTCCCACTATAGATTATGAAGCAACCTGGTGTGTAGCCTTTAAACGTTTGATTTCTAGTGCTGTTCATACCAGACTGTTTATATCACCCACTCGACATTTATTTATGATGGTGTGAAACAGACCTCTCTCAGCGTGTTTTTAATTCCTGTCTTTGTTGGCCCTCAGGATCTGGGGATATCGAAAGTGGGTCATATGAAGAGAATTCTCCAGGGAACTAAAGACCTGGCCAAGGCCTCCATGATTGACCTCTAACCCAGGAGCAAACGCTACCAGAAAGGGGAAACTTGCATTCCTCCTGACTTAGTGGAAGTGTTTGGGAGCACCATAGGCAGTGGCGGAAGAGATATGTATTGAAGGAGAGATGGATATTTGATCCCTCTGCTGAGAAAGTCTGTGTGATGTCGTGATCAAGATACATGTGCGTGTGTTTGTTTGTTCTTTGGTGCCAAAATGACAATCGAGAACGCTGATGGAAGTCACACACACAAAAAAGCCATTTCTTATTTAATAACCATTCATAGCACATAATCAGGTATGCAACTAACCTTACTGTTGACAGCTTGTTGTCTGAGTTGTGATAACAAACTAGTAGCAAAACTAAGACTTCCATAGGTGTGGGGTTCTGCTTCAGTTGAGTCTGTGTAAAAAATGTATTTGCTGGCTCTCTGCCTCACATTACAGAGCTGCACATGCAGAACAGAATAATCTGGACCATGCAGGTGGTTGTCTGGAAGCTTTGTTTGAAAACAGTGGGATAATGTTGCATGCTATGCTTGCTCAACCTTAGATGTGTTTAATTGCATGATTAGTGTCTTGATTTTTTTTGTGTGTATGCGTGTGTGTGTGGGTGTGTGTGTCTGTGTGTGTGTGTGCAAAATGACACTTGAACAAGTTTTACATAACTTAAGTATTATAATGCCATTTGTTACTACTGAAAACATCATTTTTGGTCTAAATCCAACTTTTTATTCTAGCTTTAAATTATTTTGTTTGCATGATAATGACATGTTTAAAAGGTTTCTGTCAAGTGCCATATTTTGAGTCATTTCGTGTAAGACGTGCTTTAATGGTAGACATCGTAAGAAATCTTTAAACAAGTTATCGATGAGTTATGATTATATGAAATTAATAAGTTGACACGTTCTCTGTGGATGTGAAAAATCTGTACCAAAGTGAATGTCGAAGAAATCATCAGACAGTTTTGTCTTTATTTAATAAGCCAGTAGGTTTTAAGTCTTAATTTCATTTTAGGTGGGAAAAAGCTGTATTAGTCAGGAAGAGAGTAAAACTGTTGGTCAGACGCCAACCACCTATACTATAGGGTTGTAGAGATTTTTTAAAGGAATTCTTAAACAGGCACTTTCTACTTCTTGCTTCATGCAAGTGCAAATCCTCATATCATTGCATAGAGTTAACAGTTCACCTCAACTTTTTACCTTTTGGCAACTTAATACAGTATTTAACACTATTGAGGAGTTAGATATGAGTTTTGAATAGAGCAGTTGATCTGCAGTCTGCTTAACATTGTTCAAGTGCAGCTTTTTCAGTTTTTTTCTCCTTCAAATTCCAAGTGAGACTTTGCTAGAATGCTACTTCTAATTGTTAGTTTCATTTAAGACTGGTGGCATTACAGGGTATATTTCTATATGTGATGCTAAGTTTGTATATAATTATGCACTGTATATACAGTAAACCAGTGTATGCAAACAATGTTTGTAAGTGTAATCTGATGCATTTGTAGACATGGCATGCATTGTCGACAGCCCACACATTCGATTGTGTACATTACACCATACCAGTTGTTGTTGATTTTGTTCTAATCTCTTGTACATGATGATGCTGTTGTATTCTAATGATGGTGCAATATTTTAATCTCTTGTTTTGATACTGTCTCTGAAACTTTCCAAACATGATGTTCCTCGGTGGGTAAAAAAAAACACCACAGAAAAACCTTGTAAACGTTCTTTTGTACTCTTCCTCGAGGTTTGAGGATTTTCAAAGTTAGACCCAGAGACAGACAGACAGCTTTTTACTCCAGATTTCTTCCAGGGGTTCAGTAGTTTATAGTTTTGCTCCTTTGTGCTTCCAAGATGATACACTAAAGTAGGACTGTGCCAGCGAATGGGAGAGATTAGGCAGGCATGACTGTTGTGTTCACTTCATGTATCCTGTTGTAACGTGTGCATTCAAGTGTGTGTACTACAACAGTGGCATATTGTACAGTTGTATACTTTTCATTGCCAGCTAATTTTACAGTATAATTGAAAATTTTGCCACACCCATAGACTAATATGCCACCCTAGCAGAATGTGAACGAAACTTTGGAATTGTGTGTTCCCTCCACCAGGGGGCAATCTATCACATCTCACACCTCTACAGGCCTGGATTACACCATTAAACTGCATTATCTTCCAGCTCCTTATGCTGACAATCAGGTGCTCATTGGCATAAATAAAGTTACAGTCCAATTTGAGTTTTTATCATTCAGTGTTCATAAAACTACAAATTTGTCAGACCTTCCCATCTTTTTAGTCTCATATGCCTTTTATCCATTAAATAGATGAGACTAATGACAGTTAGCCTTTTGTAAACCAGAACCCTTTGTTATAGAAGCCTTTCTGTTAGTATGTGCTTTATACAGTGCTAGGGTGCTCTACGCTGCTTCTTTGCTGCAGCGCTCTTGAAGTTTGGCCTCACATCCATGTACTCTCATCACGCCAGTCACCAAACGCAAGTTGTGAATGATGCTGTTGCAGTTCATGAGCTGTGTCTGTCTGCATTAATGGCGTCTGCATGTCCAGGGTGTCTGCCAGGTTCTGTTAATCTGAAGCATTTTGGCCCCAGGCTCCAGCTTGACCTTGCCATATACAGTGGAAGTTGCCACCTTTCTCCCTTGCTGTGTTTTCCAGTGGTCTGTAAATAATGCTGCAAACTGCCTGGTTTTCAAAAACCAATGAAACCCATGCAAGGATCTCTAAAAGATGGATTTAACACTTGGTGTGGTTATCGAAGCGTTGGGAGAAAAGTGAGTTTCATTTGTTTACATTATGTTTACAATGGCACAGTTTTACTTTTTAAGGAGATATATGTAGGTATAGACAATATTTGCATATTTATTGCCTAAGGTTAAATGATATGATGTGTATTGTGTTTTCACATTTGGAATATAATGTTACAGTTGTCACCTGTATTACTATCTGGATGATTTTGGTAAAGTAGTTGATCATTTTTATGACTACTAAGTGACTGTTTTCTGTGCCTTTTTATGGTTAGAATGCATGGTTAACTATTTATTACAATTTGGAGTCACTGAGATGTGTATTTTTGTATTCTGAATAAATAAATGGTTCAGCTTTTGTTGTACATTTTTAAGGTGCCTTGAAACAGGCTACCTATTCATATCTCTCTTCTTCAATAAAATCGGATACATATGCAATCTGACAGGCTCTTCTTTTTTCATTAACACTTTAAACAAAAGGATTGTGTCTTATAATTTCAAAATATGTCGAGAAAATGGAACACGTTAGTGCCATTCTATCTCCTTTAATGCAACACAGCCCTTTTTAAATGGGGTGGCACGAAGGTGGTGACCAGAAAATGTATATCAGCCATTAATTTTTCTTAGACAAGAACAACAAAACATACTCAAATTTCCTAAATAAACTGGCTGGTTTGTTTACTCTTTTATGCTCTCTCTGCTTTGATCAGCTTGTTTGTTGTTTTTGTGGCATTCCAAACAGGTGTTTTGCCAATGGGAACGTTTCAAAGTGCCCTCTGGTGGGCAAACTATGCATTGTTAACACTCATAACTTTTTAATTTTTCAAATGTATTTTGCGACTGTTGTACATGGCACCAGATACACTGGTACATGTCTGCTGATAATACTATTCAGCTTAAATCAGTCAAGTTCTCAACAATAGAAGAAAAAAGTGACTGAAGTTTTGAGTCCAGTCTGAAACCTGAACATTTATCTCAAATGGATTACTTGCACATACACTACACTCATTATTTGAAACGTTGGTTGCGTTTAACAGGAGCATCCAACACTGGAACAGTATACAGGTGTGCCACAGAAAATTTAAAAGGGGTAAATTTGAATATATCCAGGCACATACAAACAACAATGCCTACAAAGACATTTTCTATTTTCATTTTGATAATTGTGACCTGCAGTACAGAAAATAAAGCAAATAAAATCATATCAATCATATCAGAGTTTGAATAAATTACTGTTCAAATAGTATGACTACAATACATCTCTTATTGTAGGTCAGTACACACAACCACAGTCATGGGGAAGACCAGTTGTGGTTATCCAGATGATCATCAACAGGGCTGCAGAACATCACTGCTAAAAAAGTTGCCTGTTTGCAGAGAGCTGTATTAATCAATTTTCCTCGTTGGAAGTGAAAAGTGTGGTAGTAAAAGGCGCACAAGCAACTGGGATGACCAGGAGTAAAACCTTCGGTTGTTACATTCCTAATATCACAATATAACTGGAGACATTATAAGCATCTTTCCTGGGCTAAGAAAAAAAAAAGAACCACACTGTTGCACTCTGGTCCTAGTCCACTTTTCAGATGAAAGTAAATGTTGCATTTCATTTAGAAATCAGCATCCAAGAGTCAGGAAGGAAAGAGGAACAGTGGAGAGTGTTTGAAGTCCAGTGTGAAGTTTCCACATGCTAATTTGGGGGGTCAGCAGCTGTTGTTGCTGCTTTTGGTCCAAAGTCAGTGCTGCTGTTTACCAGGAAGGGAACTTCATGATGCTATCTACTGACAAGCTTCATGGAGACGTCCATTTCTTTTTCCAGCAGAATTTAGCTCCTGCCCACAGTTCCTAAACTACTACTTAATGGTTTGCAAACCATGTTACTGTTGTGCTCTGACCCGACCTGTGTGTGGTAGATGACAAACACAGATGAGTTGATGTTTGCTATCAAAGCAACCTTAGCTTGAGATGATGATGACTGTAGCAACAGGTTAGCAGGTCTGTTTGCTGTAAGCCCACAGTATCTCAACATAACACAGCCGGTGGGCCTAGAATTCCACCTGTTAACACCCCAAACCTTTCCAAGTGAAGCTAATTTTTGCTAATATGTTTTGGGAATTTACACTTTACAGTTTCTCTGTTGTGCTGTGAGATTAATCACTCGTGTCAAACAAAAGAATAGCTACATTGTGACTTCAGACTTTTGTGGCATTTAGAGAACTATTTTATACGACCAGACCCCCGAGCATTTCCTTCCGCATCCACTCTTATGATTAGACTTTTCTTTACTGAGATATTCTCTCTTTGTAGTATTGCTGTAGCTCACTTCTACTTTTCTGCTTAAAATTCCTCCTGATATTTATTTTTATCCCAAGAAGCTAAAACCAACAGAAAGACTGTCCAGCTATATTATTGGTGTTGATGTTCACATGATAAGTAAAGGTATCCAGAACGATGAAGGGTGGGTGGTCAAACAAGAAGGCAATATATATCTATGCCAGGTATATGTCAAAATCGGTTTGCTATGATGATGCATTTTATTGTTATTGTTGTTGTTTTTAAATAATACTCAGTGTATGTGTGTGTGTGCGCGCCTGTGTTTTCATTGTTCTGTCTTCAGCGGCAGTGCGACACATATATTTTTTTTCGGTGTGCGATTGATTATGCCTCATTCTTGTTTTCATGGGAAGAACGGCAGCACGCAGTAGATGGGGATTTCGAGTCAGGTTTAGGAGCTGTCTAAATTAATCTGTAATTTGCCTGAACTCCTCCCGGTGACTTTTGGGCTGTGTTTTGGCGATTGGGAAGAATTGACATAGTTATGGTATTTAATCACAGAGGTCCTAAACACTGCTGTGCTCAGTGTGACTTGAAAGTTCACGTTTTCATTTTGTGGTCGGAAGAGTTCCAAACGGGTGAATCGTTTACGAATCGCGCATCAAACACAGCGGCTACCGTCAGCGCTGCTGGAGTCCGACACTGAGCGAAGAGGTAAAAATGACTTACTAATAGCAATTGCGACGTATATGCTAAACGAAAAATGACCACAAACTGCTGCCGGTTTATCTGGATGTGTCGTAGCGCTGTCATTAGCTTGGTGGCTAGGTGCTAGCTGGCAACGTTAAGGTGACAACAGACCGAGCGGACCGCGGCCTGGTTCTGCTGCTAACATAGTGATTGACAGCCTGTCAACTAACAAAGAGGTTTATTTTGCTGTGGTCGACAGTCTTTTTAAGTGTGCCCAAGGTTTGTTGTGTACTCTGTATGTCTATGTATAATGTGCCTTTGCTAGCTAGCTGGTTAGGCGTTTGTGTGTTCTGGCCATGATTTCACAGAGCCTGAGTAGTCGTGAATCAGCCTCAGCATCCACGGTGTGTGGCTCTTCTGCGGCCTGCTGCTGCGGGGGGTACCAGCCCCGCGAACTGTAAATTAGCCAGCTTTCTTCCTCCAAAGCACCCCAATGCTTTTTTACGTCTATTAAAAATCTAGCAGTGTTTACAGGCATTTATTCATCCATAAAGACGACAAGCATGCAGTGTTCAGGGGGAGTTGTCAATGCCAACAAGTCATGTTATGCGAAATGTTTACATGTAAATGGTTCGAATAGCAGTTAACATGCAGATCAAGTTATCATTTTGTTGAAAAGAAATTTTACATAGAAAATGGCAAATGTGTTATTTTGTCTATAAAATAACTCTGTGGTCAGAGTTGCACATATTTGTTCTGCAGCTGCCATGTCTGAAATGTACTGGCCTCCACGTGATTGTCTTTTTGCAATAATGACAGATATTGGAGAACAAAAAGTCAGTTTATCTCTAACCATAGTGGTACCTGTGCCTCAGTAGAAGCTGGTGTCAGATCTCACAGTGAGCTGTGAGTTTTCTTCTCTCCCTGTCTCTGTTTATCCACCCTTCCGGCCACCCACACTCACCCTCAGAATTTGGCCCACAACCAGATCCCTACATAGCCCTCCACAGGTTGGCTTTGTTTTTTTTGGGGGGGGGTTTCCCCCCTGCCACCCATTTTAGATCATCAGCTCCCCCCACCAGACAATCCTCTCGCTGGCTTGACTTAGCTTCATAATTTTTGTTTTTTGTTTTGTCCAAACATTGATAATTGACTTTTATGAATCAGCCCTGGAGGATTTGTGTAAGCCTAAACTTAGTTACCCTTAATTGTAGTTTTTCCTGTAACATGACTAATGCTGAATCCATTTCGCATTATGTGACCACGCTGGTTGCATAAGGTGGTGATGTAGGCCTCCTGAGTCGATTCTCACAAACTGTACCACTGAATGACAAGTCTGTGAGCTAAACATGAAACATAAACAGATTAACAATCTACTTATGCAAATTAGTCACCGCCATAATATACATCACTGTGGCTGCTTTTGTTGTGAGTGAAGTGGGGTGTGCTGCATAGTTGATTTTTAGGCAGCAGTAGCTGTGAAGCTAGGAGGTCCTGGATCACCAGAGGAAGCCCGTGGCATGCACTCTACCCCTCTGGTTCTCAGGATGCAGGATGGGCTGATCAGTAGGACCGCCTGCCTGCGTCTAGACTCAACTAGCCACTTTGGCCCGTACCTCAAAGGAGAGGCTTGGATTTCTTGGGAAACTTTTCCTTCTTGTACACTGTAAATATTTTGCTTCCATCACTCGCGCTCTCATGCTGCTTACCAAATGTGGTCGTCCTGCTCTAAGCGCATACACCCCTCTGTTCTTTTGCCTTGCTGTTTGATCTTTGATGCAGGCCTGGCTGTTTAAAGAATAGCAAAGAGAAAGAAAAGAAGCATTGCCAGTACAATACAATAGCTTAGCTTCACAAGCAGGGTAAGTCTAGGTAAGTCCTGCTTTGAGGCACTTGATTCATGTTAGTGGAACTATCATCTTCACAGCCCACTGACTTTGTTGCATCATGCTTCTTATTTTGGCATCTGTATTTATGTGCAACACTAGATAGGGACATAGCTTCTTGCTAATAACACTGAGACTGTCATTGCTTTGTCATGTGATTGTTGCTGTGGTCAGGGGGGTGGGAAAGTGGAGTGGAATGTAAGCGCACCAGAGAGATCACACTGAGCTGCTCTCTTTTACTTGCAGAGGATTGTAGATTAAAATAGAAAAAGACTTAGCTGTGGTATTCAAAGTGACAATAGAAGTCGTTAAAGAAGTTGAACTTCACACTTTAACATATTTTTTATCCACTTTTCTTACTCCTTACAGGTGAAAGGCCAGCCGGCCAACCAGCCACGTACAGCTAGCTGTCACTATGGATGCCTGTGCCCGTATTCGAGGAGTCCCAATCAGGTCCAGATCCTCAGTGCGGAAAGAGGTCTGTCTGTCAGGATGTATTTGCATTTAATTTTGCACACATGTGCAGTACACTCAGGGCTCCACCTATTGAATTGCCCAGTGGCTAAGGACTAGCAGAAAGGTATGGTGAACAAGTTGGTGGGCCAGCCACTGGCCCACTGGGAGTTTCACAGTGCTGAGTTCACCTGTGAACCAAACCAGCTGACTTGCCGCTATCAAGTTGTTTTTCTTGCAGTCAAGAATTAGTTGCACATTAAAGGAGTTTGATGAAGGCTATGACCTTTCAAACATTGCAACTCTCTTTCACAGTTCAAAGACTAATTGATGATTCCTGTGTGTGATTGTAAGTGTGAACAGTTGTCAGCCGCGTAAGTTTTGGCCCCCCAACAGTCTGCCGACCTCTCCAGAGCATACCCTGCCTCTTGTTCTATGACAGCTGGGCACAGTATTTATTCCACTAAAATGTATTTAAAGTTTTGTTTTTTAAGTATGCTGAGGATTAAGATTATTAATATATACATCCATCCATCCATCCATCTTCATCCGCTTATCCGAGGTCGGGTCGCGGGGGTAGCAGCCTAAGCAAAGAGGTCCAGACCTCCCTCTCCCCAGCCACCTCCTCCAGCTTGTCCGGGGGAATACCAAGGCGTTCCCAGGCCAGCCGAGAGATATAATCTCTCCAGCGTGTCCTGGGTCTGCCCCGGGGCCTCCTCCCGGTGGGACATGCCTGGAACACCTCGCCCAGGAGGCGCCCAGGGGGCATCCTTGCCAGATGCCCGAACCACCTCAGCTGGCTCCTTTCGATGTGGAGCAGCAGCTGCTCTACTCTAAGCCCCTCCCGGATGGCCGAACTTCTCACCCTATCTCTAAGGGAGAGGCCAGCCACCCTTCGGAGGAAGCTCATTTCCGCCGCTTGTATCCGCGATCTCGTTCTTTCGGTCACTACCCACAGCTCGTGGCCATAGGTGAGGGTAGGGACGTAGATCGACCGGTAAATTGAGAGCTTCGCTTTTACACTCAGCTCCCTCTTCACCACGACGGACCGGTGCAGCGTCCGCATTACTGCAGCCGCAGCCCCAATCCGTCTGTCGATCTCCAGCTCCCTTCTCCCATCACTCGCGAACAAGACCCCGAGATACTTGAACTCCTCCACTTGGGGCAGGAACTCATCCCCGACCCGGAGTGGGCACTCCACCCTTTTCCGGCTGAGAACCATGGCCTCAGATTTGGAGGTGCTGATCCTCATTCCCGCTGCGTTACACTCGGCTGCGAACCGCTCCAGTGCGAGCTGGAGGCCCTCACCCGATGAAGCCAACAGAACCACATCATCCGCAAAAATCAGAGATGAGATTCTGAGGCCACCAAAGCGAAAGCCCTCCGCCACTTGGCTGCGCCTAGAAATCCTGTCCATAAAAATTATGAACAGAACCGGAGACAAAGGGCAGCCCTGGCGGAGCCCATCACCCACCGGGAACGAGTCCGACTTATTGCCGGCAATGCGAACCAAGCTCTTGCAACGGTTGTATAGGGATTGAATGGCCCGTAGCAATGGGCCAGACACCCCATACTCGCGCAACACCTCCCACAGGACGCCCCGAGGGACACGGTCGAATGCCTTCTCCAGGTCCACAAAACACATGTAGACTGGTTGGGCAAACTCCCATGCACCCTCAAGTATCCTCGAGAGGACAAAGAGCTGGTCCAGTGTTCCGCGACCAGGACGAAAACCGCATTGTTCCTCCTGTATCCGAGGTTCGACTAGCGGACGAACCCTCCTCTCCAGCACCCTGGCATAGACTTTCCCGGGGAGGCTGAGGAGTGTGATCCCCCTGTAGTTGGAACACACCCTCCGGTCCCCCTTCTTGAAGATGGGGACCACCACCCCGGTCTGCCAGTCCACAGGTACTGCCCCTGATCTCCACGCAACATTGCAGAGACGTGTCAACCAAGACAGCCCTACAACGTCCAGAGCCTTCAGGAACTCGGGGCGGACCTCATCGACACCAGGGGCTCTGCCACCAAGGAGTTGTTTAACTGCCTCAGTGACCTCGCCCCCGGAAATCGGTGGGTCACACCCCTCATCCCCAGACTCTGCTTCCTCCCCGGAAGACGTGTCAGTGGGATTAAGGAGGTCCTCGAAGTATTCCTTCCACCGCCCGACAATTTTCTCAGTCGACGTCAACAGCGCTCCGCCAGCACTATACACAGTGCAGGTAGAGCACCGCTTTCCCCTCCTGAGACGCCTGACGGTTTGCCAGAATCTCTTCGAGGCAGTCCGAAAGTCTTTTTCCATGGCCTCTCCGAACTCCTCCCACACCCGAGTTTTTGCTTCAGCCACTGCCCGAGCCGCATTCCGCTTGGCCTGTCGATACCTGTCGGCTGCCTCCGGAGTCCCACAGGCTAACCAAGCCCGATAGGCCTCCTTCTTCAGCCTGGTGGCTCCCTTCACCTCTGGTGTCCACCATTTGGTTCGGGGATTACCACCACGGCAGGCACCAACCACCTTGCGGCCGCAGCTCAATGCAGCAGCTTCGGCAATGGAGACGCTGAACATGGTCCATTCGGACTCAATGTCCCCAGTCTCCCTCGGGATGCTGTTGAAGCTCTGCCGGAGGTGTGCGTTGAAGATCTCGCGGACTGGGGCCTCTGCTAGACGTTCCCAGCACACCCTCACTACGCGTTTAGGTGCACCAGGTCTGTCCAGCGTCCTCCCCCGCCACCTGATCCAACTCACCACCAGGTGGTGATCAGTTGACAGCTCAGCCCCTCTCTTTACCCGAGTGTCCAGAACATATGGTCGCAGGTCTGGTGATACGATTACAAAATCGATCATCGACCTACGGCCTAGAGCATCCTGGTGCCACGTGCACTTATGGACACTCTTATGTTCGAACAGGGTGTTCGTTATGGCCAAACTGTGATTAGCACAGAAGTCCAATAACAAAGCACCGCTCGGGTTCAGATCAGGGAGGCCGTTCCTCCCAATCACGCCCCTCCAGGTCTCGCTGTCGTTACCCACGTGAGCATTGAAGTCTCCCAGCAGGACAACAGAGTCTCCAGGTGGAGCACCTTCCAGCACCCCCCCCAGGGACTCTAAGAAGGCTGGGTACTCCGAACTGCCACTCGGCGCATAAGCGCAGATGACAGTCAGGACCCGTTCCCCGACCCTAAGGCGCAGGGAACAAACCCTCTCGTCCACCGGGAAAAACCCCAACGTACCGGCAGCAAGCCGAGGGGATATAAGAATACCCACCCCAGCCCGCCGCCTCTCACCAGGGGCAACTCCAGACTGAGACAGAGTCCAGCCCCTCTCCAGGAGACTGGTTCCAGAGCCCAGACAATGCGTAGAGGTGAGCCCAACTATATCTAGCCGGTACCTCTCAACCTCACGCACCAACTCAGGCTCCTTCCCCACCAGAGAGGTGACATTCCATGTCCCTATTGCCAGTCTTGGCAGCCGGGGGTCGGTCCGCCAGGGCCTCCGCTCCTGGCCGCCACCCGGCTCACAATGCACCCGACCCCTATGGCGCCTCCTGCGGGTGGTGGGCCTGCGGGAGGATGGGCCCATGTCTCCTCTTCGGGCTGTGCCCGGCCGGGCCCCATGGACTAAGGCCCGGCCACCAGACGCTCGCCCTCGGGCACCCTCCCCGGGCCTGGCTCCAGGGCGGGGCCCCGGTAACCCTATCCCGGGCAGGGTAAACTGTTCCCTCGATATTCTTTTCATGGGGGTCTTCTGAATCGCTCTTTGTCTGGTCCCTCACCCAGGACCAGTTTGCCATGGGAGACCCTACCAGGGGGCAAAAGCCCCCAGACAACATAGCCCCTGGGATCCCTGGGACACACAAACCCCTCCACCACGATAAGGTAGCGATTCTTAGCGATATACATCTACTAAGAAATTACATGATATACTTAAAGATTCAGCTGCTTAGTAGTCTATTAAGTAATGAATAAATGAACTGCTTTAATGTTACTAGTAAAAGTTTTGCCTCCTGGCCTTGGAGATCACTGCCAGTAAGATGCCTGCTTGGTAAGTGTTCACTTTTTCTTAGCTTCAAGTCGGTGTGATGGTTGAGGAATGAAGACACAAGTATAAATACAAACAACAATGCTATGTAGACTCCACTGGATTTCAGTACAAAACTCAGTAACTATATGTTGCGCTTTTTAAAAGAATTTTGTTGCAAAGATATTTAATTTCCTCTCTTATCCCCGCTTGATTTTCATTGTAGTTTCTAATGCAGTTAATTCATTTTCATTTGAAAATGCACAGTCCTGTAGAACCTTATCAGGCATTTTAAAATAATGGGATTGCTTAGGATCTGCGCGTGTACGAGAAGGCAGATGCACACAGTCAAGTTCCTTTTTTGCATTCCTCGGTGCACGGTGCAGAGATGAATAAAAGTATACTCACTGAGGCTGTAGGCCAGTGTGTACTTCTATTTAAAACAAACAAACAAAAAAAAAGCTGCATGTCTGTTTGCAGACTGTGCGAGACAGTGGGGCGCAGAATGTGAAGAGCCTCTTCAGGAATAAAAAGGAGCTCTGTGGCATTGGTTTAGAGCTGCCAGCAAGAGACGCCACCAGGCTGACAGAGGTATGTCACACAAACGCACCAGTGAAGCTCAGCCATGTTTAAACACATGACACATCAATATTGACCATCAGCTGTGCTTTTTCAGATTCACTTTGTGTGTCTGCCTGATGTAAGTGAAGGAGAAGATGTCACCCAGCAGGTACAACATGTTAGTTATGGACAGTAGGTCATACTTTGATGGTAGAGGACACAAAACTCAAAAACTAAATCTCTGAGTTCTATCCTGGTCTTTTAGTTACCACTTTGGCCTTCAAACTGGGGTGATTCTGAGTGTTCTTGTCCACCAGGCTCTGTCTTCTCTGTCAGGGGGGCTGTGTGAGCTTCTCAGGTCCCTCCACGTCCACAGCATTAAGAACGATGAAGTCCTGCTGCTCAAAGACTCTCGCAGGCTGCCAGAGCACAAGGATGCCGGACCTCAGGTATATAAACGACCGTTTTTGTGTTAAATTAATTTGTTTTGTCAGCATGTCAAACAAAGCAGAAGTGATTGGAGAGAATAGCAGGAAATAAGAGTGGGTAAGTGTACAGCACTTACTGCCTATCCTAGTAAGTACAGTCGATTAGAAAAGGAGCTCTCTAAACTGACGACAGACACTTTCTCTTGTTTAACATTCTGGTGTTGTATCTTTTTAAATGCATAAAATTTTTGTTTTAGCCTCTCATTCTGGTCTTTAAAAATGTATTGACTAAAAGAGTACTGCAATGCTTCACTATGCTTATTCAGACCCCAGCTTAGCTGCATTCCTTTTGCTGTCCTCGGGATGTGTTGGGATCTGAATTTATATGTGTAGGGTTAATGATACTTGAAACATGTCCAAACACAGTAAATGTTTAATTTTAAGAAGATGTATTTTTAACAACCGCTAATCCAGTTCTAGCAGTTGTTGATTAAAAGTTTTCCCACATGAGGGCTATGTAAGCAGATGTATGAGTCTCTCTCACGCTTCCAAAGAAACACAGGTGTGGGATAGGCTGACAGAGAAGTTGCTTTTGCAGCCGCCACTTTCCTGTTCCTGTGTGCCATGTTTGGGTTCACACAGACCCTGCAGCTCATTCTGTGGCTCTCTCGCCCCAGCTTTGTGAATTAAAGAGTGGGCTAGCACTAAAGGATTTTTGCGTTCTGCATATGCATCAATTTGCAATCAGGACACAGACATAACAATATACTTCCAGCCATCTCCCTCCTCCTGTGAGATAAAAAAAAAATGCCCATGTGAATTTAATTTACAAAAGTGATTGCTTTGACTGTCTGTCTGCTTGCTGGGTAAAAATGATTTTCTTCAAATGAGCTGAAAAATCACCAGCCAAACCATGCTGTCAGCAATTCTCATTTCCCCCTTATTCCCCTTTCTCATGCCATTTTCCTCTTCCTCCAGTATTGGTTAAAGACAGTGTGTGTTCTGAGGAATAGTTCCAGCACCAACGTTTACCCTCAAGCCAGTGTTCCAACTTTGGTGGGCCTGCTGGGGTGCTACATGGCAGGTCTCCGCTATACGCTGGAGCTTCAGGCTCTTCAGAGGGGCGCAGCTGAGCCCAACCAGCCAGATGAAGACGACACCAACCAGTCGGTCTCATCAATCGAGGATGACTTTGTCACAGCTCTAGAACATCTGGAGGAGGACGACACAGCAGACAATACCTGTAGGTTTAGCAGCCAATGCTTATTGGCATTTAGTGGCCTCTGGTTTTTGAGTCATGTGCAGAAAAGGATTTCTTTTTATTTTAATGCTCTCATAATGCTTTGTGGTATACCACTTGTAATTTCATGTATAATATAGACATTCCTATATTTTCCAAGTAGCACCAACTGGTAAAAAACTCCATAGTTGCGCTTAGTACGGGGAAGAGGAGAGAAGAGAGCAAAGATGCCCCCCCAAAAAAGTGTGACCAAACAAGGACCCGTGTCTGCTTTTTGGAACCTTGTTTGGTTTTTGAGGGGGAATAAAAGCTCTTTTGCAAGTATTTCTGCTTCTGTGGTCGGCTCTCCTCTGAGAAGGACTTTCGCAGCAGGCAGAGATTAGCAGGCCTGACACACACACACACACACACACACACACACACACACACAGACTGAGACTGGCAGGACAGTTGAATACTTGAAAATACTCAAATCTGAAAATACTTGAAGATTTTTGCCCTCAAACTTTGGAGGAAAAAAGTGACATTATACAGCAAAATGTAAAACACAGTCTGTTTAAAAACTCTAGTCCCGTGGCAGATATTTCATTTTTGATAATACAGCCTAAGAGTAGATTATTTGTTATTTTGCATATTGTTTTGAAATGTAGGGTTCAAATCAGCCAGAGGTGTGAATGTAAGTGTGGAAGGTTGTCTTTCTCTCCGGATTAGTCCTGCGACAGAGTGGTGACCTGTCCAGGGCGTACCCTGCCTCTCATTCAGCGTTGGTCGGAAATTAATCAAACATATAGACAGTGATTACTTAATAGGTCTTCAGCCAAATTGTGCTCAAGGTCATAGTTATCATTTTTTCTACATTCTCAACACATCTAGCCCTATGGGAAGACTTACATAGAATTATTAATATTGTGATTTAATGTGAAACAATTAGAATCTTACAAGAATAATGTAATATGTATTTTTTCCATCCGCAGCACTATGCTGTCATAATCTGTGCAAACTTTAATTAAAACGTCTCTAGAATGTAAATGGTTTCAGTTCACTGCTAGATGGCACTAATTAGCTATTTACTAGTTTTACTTGTCTGTTATTTTTCCACAGTGCCATGAGCACTGTGGAAAATCATCTTATAATCCCCTCTTTGCAATTGTTGCATCTAACCACTTTTCTCCTCTTTCTCCTTCATGTCCATCTCCACAGCTGCAGCTCCATTTAGTCATTTTAAAAGGCGTGATGTGGCTTCACAGACAGTCCCAGCCCACAAGAGAAAAAAGGAATTATCAGGCTCCCGCGTTATCATAAGCTCGTCTTCGAAGAAGTATTCAGCCAAACACAGATCTGGTCCTGACGTATCTGTCACAGTGCAGAGGTCATCGGGTGTGGAATCCCAGTGGACTTACTGCAGTCCTGGAGCTCGTCTCCCCTCACCTTTGATTCATGTCAGTGAATCAGAAGAGTCAGACTGTTCCAGCCCCAGCCCTATCATTTTCCTGGATGAAGTGGGCTACCAGAAGAGCCTGCTGGCCAAACTGGACATTCCTCAAGTGCCAGGGGGGCCCAGAGAGCGAGTTGAAGACTCAGATTCCGAAGTTAGTGAGTTTTTTGACAGCTTTGACCAGTTTGATGATCTGGATGAGCTCAACTCTGAGAGCTGTACTCTTACTCTGCCTCTGGATGCGATTAGTGTCCCAGCAGCACAGAAAGAGGCTGATGAATCTGGCATAAGTACATCATCTTTAAAATATGTTTCTAGGGGCTGCTCAACCAAGGGAATGAATCCTCACCGCTTTGATCAGCCCACTCTCCCAGCCAATGTGAAAAAACCCACGCCCCTGAAACCAGGCTCTCCTTACTCAATTCCCTCTGAGGTGCCGGATTCCCCTCGGCCTGTACAGACTCCCTCTGAGGAGAACGGTGGTCCCCTCTTCAGTCCTTTGAGCTCCTCTGCCTTCAGTCCCCTGGTGGACTCCAGCGGGCCACTGGAATACTTCTGGAATACAGAGGCAGATGGACAAGATGACTCTGAGCTACGCAAACCTCAGGATCTCTGTTCTTTGTATAAGACCTACTCAGACTTTGCTAGCAGTCTGTCCAAAGAAATTCTCGGATCTGTCTGTGGCTACCAGTCTGCTGTCGACATCAGTGACAACAAGAATCTCTCCTGTGTCTGCCACAAGGAATTTAAGAACCCTTCAGGATACCTGATGAAACTCTCAGAAATACAGGAGACTGTGACGGTGGCCAAGCTGCAGAAGAAATCCCAGTCTCTGAAAGATGGTATTCAGAGGTTTGCCAGTGACCTTGTGGAAATGAGCTTGGGCAGCGCTTTGCGAGACCTCCAAAAAGGGGTGTCCTCCTGCACCACCACCTTGTGCCACCTAGCTGCTCGACTTACCTCCTCAGTATTTCAAATGGCCTTCCATGAGATTGGCATGCGACGTGCATATGTACTGAAGGAGCGGGCAATCAACGGGCTGGCCACTTTCCTGGTTGGAGAGGCCGTGTCCGCAGCGCTCAAAGAGTTCCTGACTGTGAAGAAGCAGATTTTCCACAGCACTGTATCACGTTTTGCTGCTGATCTGGCTGAAGAGCTTGTTTTTGAAGGTATAATGGAAGTATGTCAGTTCTCCCACCCCTCAACGCCTCTCACCCCAAGTGATTGGTCTTTTGGCCATGGGCAAGAGGAAGAAGAGGAGGAGGTGGTGGTGTCCTCCTATGCTTCAGACCTTTCTGAGTCTGTCATCCAGGAGGCCTTCATAGAGCTCTCTCAGGCAGATGTTGCCTTCACAAGCCAAGCAGCTATAAGTGTGTCTGTGGACAACATCTGTTATGTCAGTGCAGATAACACCTGCACTCATACCTGCAGCACCTTTGCTAACCAGCAGGTTTTAAGTGTAGCGGTCCCAGCGGAGGATGCTTCTTGTACTGTGAAGAAAGCCCTGTTCACTGTATCAGGAATGGCCAGCTGTATTCCTGTGCCCCAAGCAGGGCACGCCCTCTCCAACCTCCAGGATTCCGAGGAGACCACTCAGCAGAGGTCTAGCTTGTCACATACCCCACCGACCAGCCCCAAAAGATCAACTGTGTCATCCTCTGACAATGCCACGTCTCCACTAACGGCCCTTTACAGTCATGGAACTCAGACCTCTCTACCAGCAGGAGAGCCCTCCCAAAAACAGTCTTCATTCCAAAACTTCTCTGGCAACATGGTGGATATGATAGTAACTGAGGCTTGTGAGCTAATAACTGCCTCTAAAATGAAGAAGGGTTTGGGCGACTGTGCTGACTTCCTCACAAAGACAATCAGGAGCCGCAGGGACTCTTACGATGCTCTGGATTCCCCTTCAAAGCAAGGAGTTGTCAGGGAAAGTTTTAGATATGACTATACAGATTCTGGGCATGTTAGGCTAGGTGGCCCTATGGGACAAGAAAATAATCCTCCCATTTCCTTTCAGACAGGCACTCTAAACCAGGGGAGTTACCGATGTGAGCGAGGCCCCAGGACCAGGGGTGTGTCTGAAACACATCCTGTGATGATGAATACTTTGGAAGTGCCGGGTAATGAGACGGGTGGACAAAGGAGGATATCCGCTACTGTGGATGATTCAGCTCCAAACTCTGGACAGAAGTCTGCTGCGACTCCTGGTACTCCTCCGTCCACCCCCCAGCAGCCCAGTGAGGTGTCCAAGGAGAGACAGATAAAGCAGTTCTCCAAAAAGCTGAAAAGCAAGCTGGCTAAAGAATTTTCCCCTGCAACACCACCTCCAACCCCTCACTATCAGCCTGAGCTGGGCCCGGGACCAAAAGACACCATCCCAGATGCAGACAAGGCAGAGTTTATGCTCAAACTGATGAGATCTCTCTCTGAGGAGGCTGATGGAAATGAGGAAGAAGAGGAGGAAGAACCGGCAGAAGAAGGCGGTGTTGGAGTCATTAACACATGTTCAGAGAGAGGGGGCGGCCGACACACACCCAGCCCGATGTGCGCTCGTGTAATGTCCAACAAGGAAGCTCTCCACTATGCTGAGCGGTTGGCGTGCCACATAGTCTCGATGGCAACAGAGATGGACACCCTAGGAGGGGCGGAAGAGGAGCAGGGAGAGATGAACCAGGGCAGTGAGAAGAGGAGAGACAGTGTGGCTCAGTTTTCAGAGCAGACCCTCAACTCATTGTGGGTGTATGCAGGAGAAGTGGCGGGAGAGGTAATTAGTGATGTGAAGAGGATGGTGAGCTCTGGACAGCAGTGCCCGTATCACAGAGCTCTCAGAAGAAGAAGCTGGGACAGATCTAGCTCCGAATGTTTGCATTACCACCACAGACATCACTCTCAACCCGGTACAGATCAGAGCAGAGACTGGAGGTTAGGAAGGCTGGCTGAGCAGTGGTCCAATGACCTGATTGCCTCGGTCTCCCAGTCTTCCACCTCTGCTTCGAGCACTGTGTCTAGCTCCAGCTCTGGTCTATCCTCTGAGTATCCCAGCTGTGAGAGCGTGACAGATGAGTATGCCAGCTACCTCATTAGGGTGCTGAAAAAGGAAGGGGGGAGTAGGGAGTTAGTCCTGGACCAGTATGCAAGCCGTTTGGCTTATCGTTCTATAAAACTTGGCTTGGCTCACGCCAGTCGTAAAATAAAGCAGAGATCCTCTAGTGCACGTCTTCGTTCCTCTAAGTCTCTGCCAGATGAATGGAAATCGTCTTGTAGTAGTAAAACGTCATCAGCCAAGGATCGAACAGAGATGGATAGAAACACCCAGTGTTGTTGCAGGGACTCTGAAGAGCAGAGTAAGAGGGAGTACATGGATCTAGTCCACTTTGCTGAATCTTTAGCATATAATATCACCTGTGATGTCACACGCAAGCTCCATCTCTCCTCTGTACGGCTGCCAAAGTCTTTCACTGACTCCTGTCTTTATAAAAAATCCAAACTGGAAGACATGGCAGAGAATCTCATCAGGAACTCCTTCTCCTGCCCTGTGTTATCCAAGGAGGGTAAGAGCAAGCACTACCACAGCACAGGGAGTCTCTACGATCAAGGTTACAGTAGCAAGGTGATGCAAGTCATTGAGCATTATGCCAGGAAAATAGTGGATGACACGCTGAAGATAAGCGTGGCTTCAGTTGGCCATTCATCACGGGAGCACCAAGACCATGACAGACACACTCACACACAGAGGTTGTCTGAGGGCCCAGTTCTGGTCCGGGCAATGGGGGAGAGGCCATGTTGTTGCTGTCAAGTCCAGGAGTGTCCATACTGCAGCAAGCACAGCAGGCACCACTACCAACCTGTGCTGCAGAGGAGGAAAAGGGGAGGAGACTGTCAAGCAAGAGTGCTCTCTAGTCTGGAGATTCCAAAAATCCACATCGACCTGGACCACAGGGTGGCATTTGCAGAGGAGATGGTGTCCATGGCAATGGATACAGCAAAGCGCGAGCTGAGCAACACCAGCCTTAATGCTGACAGCGGGATCGGCCATGATGGCACCAGCTACGCCGAGAGCCTCACTGCTGAGATCATGACATCAGCCCTGTCCAACATATGCCAGGCTGCCCTTACCAGGTACACACTTCCCAGTTCACATCAGGAAGAGTGTCTGTTTGCCCCGAAATTCATTCCATGCATACGTTTAATCAATGGCCAGGCCATAAACATGTGTTGTAACCTATAATCAGCTTTGTTTCACTTCTTTTGACAAACATTTTAATGTTTTATTTTCCCAGTTTTACTGCACTGACATGTGACTATTTGCATTGTTAGTGAGGCCTTTTTTTTCTTTCTCTCTCCTTTGGTTTCTTTGTATTTAGTGCTTCGGGTAGGGAAACCACTGAGTCCACTGTATCCCAGCAGCTGAGTGTTGGAGATGACAGCCTGGGAAGCTGGTCTAACCTGAGCTTTGAAGATGAGCACCCAGATGATAACAGCAGCTTCCTCCACCTCAGCGACAGGTAAACACACCTAACTTTATATCTATCACCTCTAGAGCACAGTCCAACTTGGTGCTTTAAAATATACGTTAGAATGGGGTCTGAGAACATTTGTAGTGCATTCCTTATTATACACTTATTTATGCACAGCTTTTTAACCAGAATTTGAAAGAAAGAATCAGATTGTGATTTATGGAGTGGCTAGCTACTAGTTACACTCCATAAATGTGTATATATGTATATATATATGTATATATGTTATACTAACATATAAAGATTTTTTCCTATGGATGATTTTTAGCTTCAAACTTTTGTTTGTGGCAATAAAAAACCTACCTAAGGCACTTTCACTAAAACATCTGAAGAATCCTTGAGAGTAAATAAACTACATACGGGGGCGCTCCCCTTGAGAATTAAAGGTTTGGTTGTTTTTTTTTTTTCCCTGTTTTGCATTCACACCCACAATAGGAACTCTAATGTCACATAAGAACCAGCTGGTGGTTGGGTTAGCAACTATAGCAACCACAACAAGTCTGAGAACAAAGTGATCATAGCTGTGTGTCGTGGGTTTCATGATTAGCTTAGTTGGAAAGCAGACATGCAGATTTTGACTTTATGGTTGAAATCACCCAGTTTGTGCTCCTTGAGGTGACATTACCAGTAACTGTCTTTGTGTGTTGTTATACCTTGAATGTGTAATGACACAGAAGTCTCTGCAGCTCCCAATAACCCTCATGATCACCACCAGATCCCAGACTAATAGATCATTTGTGCCTGTTTTAACATATGCCAGTGGCACAGTGGTTAGCACAGTTGCCTCACAGCAAAAATGTCCTAAGCTCAATTCCATCATCAGGTTGGAGTCTTTCTGTGTGTGATGCATGTTGTAGGATAGGCTGGATAGGCTCCAGCCCCCCTGCGGCCCTGTAAAGGATAAGCGGAACCACAAGCAGAAGCAATCAAGAAAAGAGAAACAGAAAAGAACTTCATAGAGACCAAATTATGCTTTATAAACTGCTTACTGTATTATGGGAAATCTCCCAGTAGTCTGATACTATAGAAGCATAACTAAGGGGTGGTTCAGGGTTCCTTGATCCTGTAAGCATTAAAAAGGAACATTTTAAGCCCATTTTTCAAAGCTGAGGGTCTGTCTCCAGACTTTGTCAAAAATTCCCTTTTTTGATAGAAGGTAAACGAGGCGCGACAAAATGCGACGCACAGCACATTCTAGGAACTTTGATTGTTGCTGGTTGCCGATACACTGAAAACATCATTTCTCAGATGGTGTAATGTTCAGTACCAATTATTTTGTATATGATTTAACCCACATTTAATTACCTAACGTTAAATGGAAGAGGTTTACTACTCAGAATAAATGCTAATATTAATATGGGAGAGAAAAACCCCAAAAATTAGTAGACAGTGGAGCTCTTTAATGGTTTATTATTGCATTTCACTGTTTAGCTAACAAAACTGAAATGGTGCAAGCATCATCCTGAGAAGTTTCCGACAGGTAAGCTGAAATAAACCTTGCTGTACAAACATGAACATAAATACTTATTTATTTTTCATGTTCCAAACTCTGCACCATGGCCAAGACTAAAGAGCTTTCCAATGATGTCAAGGACAAGATTGTGGGCCTACACAAGGCTGGAATGAGCAACAACTGTGACGCACTAACACTAACTGACCTTACTGCTCCAGGGTGCCGGCGTTTTAGTGCTGTCGTGGAAGGAAAGCACCGGTTTGCACAATCTGCATTGAACTTTTTCTGTGGAATGCTTTCAAAATGTTTAAAATCTCAGTTTCTATTTTCTTCAGTCCTCCTGTTTTGCTGTTTGTGCTACATTCTTCTTCAGTATTGTCTAGTCTTGGCAGACGATATAGGCAATACTGCCCCCACAGTTTCCTGTAGTGTATTGCAGTTACAACACATTTATTAGCATATGAAAATGTTAACAATAAAATTCCACGTCAAATAATTTTTATAGTCGTTGCAGCTCTGCTTGGTACAGACTGATACTGCATGTCTTGTATGCAGTATCAGTCTACATGTGGGTATGCAGTAAAATGTTTTTTCATGTTTTTGTGACAGCTGCTACCATTTCTTTTGTCACAGCAAGTAGTATCCTTTTTTTCAGCAGGTTATCTATCATATGTTTCTGTATTTAGTTGTTTCAGAATGGACAGTCTGTTAATGTCCAAGCAGAAGACATTGAATGTAATCTATTGTTCTTAATTGGTTTGGGTTCAGAATTTAAAGCCTGAGGTTATACTTTGATCATACTGTGTCACTTTATGTTTTTGGGGTTTTTTGGAGGGTTTTTTGCTCCCGTTGGAGCCATTTAGGAGTGTTTTCTGCAGTTCATTGTAGATGTAAGGTTTCCCAAAGACAGTGCAGATTGTATGTTTTTCCAAAATCATTTAAACTTGACTGCCAGAGTGCAAGTTTTCTCTGATTTATGTTGCATTATATGTGAAGGCTAAAGGATAAGTATTTTAGATTACTGTCTATGTTACCAAGTTCTAAGTAGTTGTAGGCATGACCGATTTGGTCTTCTTGTCTTGGATGGACATGACCTATGTTTGTGTGTGTCAATTTAAAAAGAAAAAAAAAGTGAGTGAGTCTGATAAAGTCTCTGGGAAATGGGCTGTTGACAGTTCTGGCAGGGGTTGATATCTCTATGGAAGCAAACCTGACAATGGGTTTGTTCCCAACATGCTAAAAGAGCATATTGTGTTAGCATTAAGTTATTTTGGCCATCAGGGCAAAGTTAATGTGTCATAATATTTTCTAAAGGTGTGTCTTTAAGTGCTCACCTCTCTTCAAGTGCTGTTTCTACTGGAACAAAGTCCACCATGTGTAATTCATAAGACATTTCAAAGGCCTGCTGCTACTATTTCCGCTCAGCAGATGAAATAACGGGGGGAAAATTCCTTTATGAGTTTAGCGAGACAGAGATCAGGCTGACTGACTAGATGAATCACCTCTCAGTATGCCATTCAGACCACACCTGCCGCTGAGGTAATGCAGATTAATAGAGGTATTTTTAGATATCAGAAACATCTCTCCCTTTTAGTTAGGCTATAGCATGCCACAGTATGCAGGTTCCAGCCAGCAAGGCTAATCATTCACTAATTATAGCGAGAGTGTATGTTGTTATGCTTCTGTTGCCAGCTGGTTGTCCCGCTGGAAGCCACATGATTAACGAGATTATGTGAGAACAAAAATGTAATGATCTCACATTTCAGGACTTTAGCAACAAATGGGCCCAGTCAACATTAAAGCTGATTCAGGGAGGTGTACAGTGGAAAAAACCTGCATCATTTGAAGAATCCTCCTCTGTTTTTTTTCAACCTCACCTGACATTTAAAGGATTACCAGAAATGGTCATCCACCTCCGTGTTGTTTGTTGACGATACATGACAGTAAGCTCTTATAGCAAATGTGATGAAACTGCTTATTACATCCTGATCTTTTGTTGCATTTTGGTAGCTCTCTGTGTTAGCCACTTACTGTGTCAGTGTTACAGCGGTGTGTTACCTGCCTTCTGTGTCCAGCAGTAATGGGAATAGCAGTAGCTGGAGCAGTCTGGGCCTGGAGGGGGAGGCGTGTGAAGAGCACTTGTCATTCTCCCCCTCTGACAGGTTGGTCAGCACCCGATTGGCATGGCTATCCTTGGAAAAGAAATGCACACAAGACATGGGGGTTTACCTAGAATGTGACAAAGAATGAACTGAATTTGCTATGAAAGCACCACAAAGTACTGAAGTATGTGATAGATCCACCAGTGGAAAATCTTTCTTCATCATATGAAAATGATTTAAACTGCCACTCTACAATATTCTGATTTATACTTTGTCTCATACTAGGAACCACCAGCCCCCTAACATGACCATACTTGAGCTTTAAACATTAATAGGCTTGACATGGCAAATGCTTGTTGATGCTAATCTTAGCATGCAATGTGTTGCTTAAGTTTTGTTGGTTCTGCATTGCTTGCATGCAATTTTTTGTCTTTGTGGGAAATATGTAGTGTTATTATTTTGTCCATGTTGTATCACCTCTGAACAGCCAACCAGTCCCTGAAGAACAACGTGGAGGGTTATTTTTCATTTAATTTCATAGTTTTAGAAACTATAATATATTAACTTTCAAATTAAGTCTCTTGCATGCATTATGACCGGGCATCCATTTTTCCCCCCCACTTATCTAAAGTCTAGTCACAGAGCAGGTTTCCTTTTGGAAAATCCCGAGATAGACCCAAGCTAGTGAATTCTAGATATACCCTGTGGTCTCCTCCTACTTGGGTGTCCCTGGAAAACCTCTAAGTTAAGCCTCAAGGCACCTTGATCAAATACCCAAAACACCTCACCTGCCTTAAGCATTGGGAGTACTCTGGGCTCCTTCTGGATGTCCAAGCTCCTCAGCCAGTCTTTTCGCCAAGCCTAAACTCATTTTTCTTGCTTCTTTCCTAACATTATTTTTTCAGTGACCACCCAGAGCTCATGATTGTAAGTGAGAGTTAAAATGTAGATCAAAAGCTCTGTGGCTGGTGCGCCAGTTTACCTGTTTCTCTCACACCCCACATACTTTTTTTTTCTTGTGAACAAAATCCGAAGATACCCAACCTTTTTAGACTAGGGCGGGGTCTCTCCCCAAACTTTGAGGTAGCAATCTGTCTTACTTTGTGTTTTGCCGTTTCATGAATGTAAGTGATTCATGAAACTGTAAGGATATGTAAAATAGTTGGAAATGTCATACAAAGGGAAACCTAAAGCTAATCTTAAACAGGTAGTAGACATGGTGGATGTTTAGAGGTGGCTGCATATATCAGTCTTGCAGCTGTTGCAACTAGAGATGGCACGATACCACTTTTTTATGTCTGATACCAATATCATAAATTTGGATATCAGCCGATACCAATATGAATCCTATAGTGTTTTTTAATCAACAAAACTGTTTTTTTAATATTTTGTATAAGTTCATACTCAAGTTAAAAAAAACAACAAAAAACCCCCACAAAAATACAGTATGCACCCAAAATATTTCATAGTTCAGCAATACTGATCAATCTAATAAACTTAGACCTACTCCATCCTCCCTATTCTGGTATTTTAAAGAGTAAGCACCATAACTAATAGGGTTCTAAAACTCCCAGCAAAAATAAATAAATAAATAAGGAACCGCCCTCCACCACATGATGCTTAATTGACGTAATCAACTTCAATTTGATGCAGTGTGGAAAAAAATGCAAAGATGTATTGCCATGTACTACCCAACTGACAGTACTACCAACCATTTATTTAGTCTTCCTTTCTCAGGCTGATGAATGGATTTTCTTTCAGCTTGTTTAGCAGCTTCAACTCAAAATGTGCTTTTAGAAAATTCCAGTATCATTTCAGCTCTAGGTGCTACCACTGAACGGCTGTATTGAAAATCTAAAAAGCTAACACATTCAGTTGTCCTTTTATAAGATATTATTTGACCGGATATATTAACATAGCCGGTCTGTTTGATATTTGAGACCTCTGAGAACAGAGTATCTCTGCATCTTGTCATTCCCTTATTAGTCCATGATCAGAGCTGGCAATAAATATTCACAGGTTTGTGCATTTTGATAGTCATAACATCAACTAAAGCTGATGGCTTCCAAGATTATATCAAAAGTGCAACAGATTTTCCAATATGAAACATGTCAAAACCTTTAGTTAAACAAAGGTGTTACAGGTCAGAAAAAAGAAGAAAGGATAACTTGAAGCTATTCTGAATCCACATTGATGTGTCTTGCTGATTAAAGCAGAGCACAAGGTTGACTTACAGATTTGCATTTTGTATTAGTTCTTATATTAGCAATTGTGCTTTTACTTTGATTTTAGTTAGTGTAGTTTTCATCAGCTTACAGTGGTGTAAAATGTATAATATATTGTAATTTCTTCTGTCTAGAAATAATGTTTATAGTAACAGAATATAATGTCAGTATATAATGACTAGCATTCATAAAATATTTAATAAGTTTCCGTACTGTTTTAGTGGTAATAAATCCCAAGACGATTATTGGTTAATAATTTCTTTGTGATCTAATTAATATTCAGTTACTTGTTAATAATATAACTACTAAAAGTATTTTTTAAATTCAGTTTATTAACATTATAGTTTTGTTTTAATAATAAGCTATTTTTATATATGTTGCTCACACCCACAGTTACTTGATGTGGAGCGTAGTAAATAGCAGTTTTGTGGCTACCAACAGGTGGCAGATTTCTCACAGAGTCACATTTGTGGTTTAGTTCTTTTTAAAGAATTCAAGAGATGTTAAAATGGAGGGAAAAAGGTTTGATTCATGCATTGTGTGAGTGAAACCTCAAGTAGACAGACACACAAAGATTTTCTAACTAGGAAGTACTCCACACCTATAGGTTTATACTGTTCAGGCACCTCCATTGATGCCCATATATATTTTGAGTGCATAGCTTTATCGCCCTCCTTCTTAGTTCGCCTCCTCTCCCTACTTTTTCAGTGCCGTCGCTCCTTTGCAGTCTCAAACAGTGAAACACCTTAAACGGTTTTCCTTTCTGAAAAGAAAATGATATCCTTATATCCTAACGTGCAGAGCCTGAGTGTCTGTAGCTGTGGGCTGTGTCAACAGGCCTGTGATTAACAACCTTATAAAGTGGTGAAATGACTGTTTACCTGCTGGCACGTCACACAGCAAATATTTGCACAATTGACAGAATGGATATCAAGTAGCTTTTCAGAAGGGAAAAATCAACTTTCACACTGATCAAGATCTCCTCTTCGTCACTGCGCATTAACTGACAAAAGACACCTGATCAGAAAAGTCAATTTACAGGAATTCAGGAAAGATATACGGCATCACCGTGTCTAAGACGTCTTTTGATCAGAATTGCTTTGGTTGCAGTGTTTGTGTGCTTTGCTTTTGTCAAAGGCTATTAGCTTTAGTGTGCTTATTGCCATTTCTATATCTTTGCATGCATCCTTGTGTGTCCGACCTGTTCTGTCTTCTTACTAACCTGTGTGGCGTTTCTCATCCAACAGTGACAATACAGAGGACAAGGAGGCTGAGGTCAAAGAGGAATCAAGTGGTAAGCACGTTTTATTGCCTGCAGCATCTTTCTTTCTTTAATGTTTTTAAGTAGACTGTGGCAGTGCTACAGGTTAATACTTGGAGTTTTTGGGACATCTAATGGAAAAAAAAAAAAATTTTGTGCTCTTGCTCTTTGCTGTCCGAGACACAGTTGGATTCCAGCTGACTGTGTTAGTCTGTCTGTGTTGTTGCTGGGGATTTAACCACCCCCACATTCAGCCACACTAATACTCATGCATGCACTCCATCCACAGTCAGTCACTCTGCCTTCTGTATGTCTCAGACTACAATTGCCTCCACTTAAAGGGGTCCCCTTATTGTGTTTGCTGTGCTATGGAAACCTGGGTTTGAGCAGATCAGGACATAGTGTTCTAAAGAAGGAGCGCTAGAAAACTGAAAAGGTGTGGCTGACGGCTGAGTGAATCCTTTTTCTCTGTGCTGCAGGGACACTCTGTGTGGACAGGACTCAAGTGCAAACTCCCAGGACTGTGCTTGTCATAGCAAACTCAGATGTCAGAGATCCTGGGAGTGGCCCTAAGCACGTCACCCTCGACCCCCAGCTCAGGAGCATGCTACAGTGGCTGGCAGCCTCCATGGCCGACATCCCTCAGATTCAGCTAAGTCCTGACAGAGAACTGCAGCAGGTGATTGTGGCTATATTCCTCACAAACAGGTTCCCTCTGTGGTCTTCATTAGTCAGCACTAAAACTCTTTTTAAACCACGTCATGTCGCTTCAGTGAAAGAAGTCATTCTTTCCGTGATTGTCTGTTTTGAAGGTCAACAATCCTGTAAAGTTCTGTGCTGGTTCCCACCATACTGTGCTTTGCTATGGAGACAAACAGCTGAGAAGCACCAGCTACTGTGACGATTGAGCTGTAGATTTTTTTTGGAAAAATCACCAGTAATTTCACCAGTTTGTTCCTGTTTTCTGCATTTCAGTAAAGGTCATAGTCATCGCTGTTACCTGACAAAACTTAATGGTATATATTGTTATACAATTTCCAAAGCCTGCACAGCCAGTAAAATTGTGGGGTGATACAGATCCTGATGTTTAAATATGGCCATGTGCAATGTTCATATACTAATTTTACTCTTTTTGCTTTTTTTGTTTTTCTTATTTAAAAACCCTGTGTTTGAACAAAAGCACAATCTCAAACATTTAACACTGTAATATTATAATAATACAGCAAAACATCTGCTACTGGGATGAGATTCTCTTTGCTTTATTTGATGGATTTTGGTCTAATGACGCCAGTATATGGATATGTGACCTACACATATTAAAATGAGCCCCTTTTCTATTAGTACCTACTCTGATTGACTTGCCACAGTTTTCAGGTTTCCATTAGGTCATAGTACCTGGTACTAAGTAATAAAATAGTACCTTCTCGGCTGGGATTCCAAGCAACACATACTAAAATGTGACATCGTCAGACTGCATGCCACCGATTGGCCTGGTCATTGGCATCACTCGATGGGTCATGAGAACATAAATCGCTACAAAGAAACAAGTCTGACAAAAAGCCACAGATCGAGCAGCAGATTGATCGTACTCGATTTTAATGGAAAACCAGTCGATCTGAGTCGAGTCGTGGTGAGCCGTGGAGAGTCAATCCGAGTAGATACTAATGGAAAAGGGGCTTAAGTGTGTTTCAACTTGGGAACGGTACAAGCATTCAAGAGTTTTGTGTTTCAGGAGTGTGTTACAATGACTGTTTAGGCATTACATTTACTTTAGTAAACATGATTACATTACATCATGTTTAATTTCAAACCCTTACAATTCTAATTTAACTGTCTATTATTATTATTATTATTATTATTGTTTTATTTTGTTTTTTTGAAGCACGGCTCTCTGCTTAGGTTATATTCAGAGAATTTTTGAGTTCCTTTTTTCCCCAGGCAGGAAGAAGTATTAACTAACACCCTTTCACTACTACTTCAGTAGTCAGCTTGTAAGGAAATCCTAAAGATTCTGAAAGTACAGGGTGGGCCATTTATATGGGTACACCGTAATAACATGGGAATGGTTGGTGAGGGTTAGGGGTGATATTAAAGTCCTGTTTGTGGCACATTAGTATATGTGAGGGGGCAAACTCCTCAAGATGGGTGGTGACCATGGTGGCCATTTAGAAGTCGGACATCTTGGATACAACTTTTGTTTTTTCAATAGGAAGAGGGCCATGTGACACATCAAACTTATTGGTAATGTCACAAGAAAAACAATGGTGTGCTTGGTTTCAACGTAACTTTATTCTTTCATGAGTTATTTACAAGTTTCTGACCACTTATAAAATGTGTTCAATGCCCATTGTGTTGGATTGTCAATGCAACCCTCTTCTCCCACTCTTCACACTCTGATAGCAACACCGCAGGAGAAATGGCAGCACAGGCATCCAGTATCCGTAGTTTCAGGTGCTGCACATCTCGTATCTTCACACCATAGACCATTGCCTTCAGATGACCCCAAAGATAAAAGTCTAAGGGGGTCAGATTGGGAGACCTTGGCGGCCATTCAACTGGCCCACGACGACCAATCCACTTTCCAGGAAACTGTTCATCTAGGAATGCTCGGACCTGGCACCCATAATGTGGTGGTGCTCCATCCTGCTGGAAAAACTCAGGGAACGTGCCAGCTTCAGTGCATAAAGAGGGAAACACATCATCATGTAGCAATTTCAAATATCCAGTGGCCTTGAGGTTTCCATTGATGAAGAATGGACCCACTATCGATGTACCCCATATACCATACCAAACCATCACTTTTGTTGTGCCAACAGTCTTGGAGGGATCCATCCAATGTGGGTTAGTGTCAAACCAATAGTGGTGTTTTTGTTTGTTAACTTCACCATTCACATAAAAGTTTGCCTCATCACTGAACAAAATCTTCTGCGTGAACTGAGGGTCCTGTTCCAATCTTTGTTTTGCCCATTCTGCAAATTCTGTGCACCGATCTGGGTCATCCTCGTTGAGATGCTGCAGTAGCTGGAGTTTGTAAGGGTGCCATTTGTGAGTAGCTAATATCCGCCGAAGGGATGTTCGACTAATGCCACTCTCCAGTGACATGCAGCGAGTGCTACGCTGTGGGCTCTTGCTGAATGAAGCTAGGACAGCCACTGATGTTTCTTCATTAATAACAGGTTTCTTGCGTCCACATTTTGGCAAATCCAACACTGAACCAGTTTCACGAAACTTAGCAAGCAGTTTGCTAACTGTAGCATGGGAGATGGGTGGTCTCGTAGGGTGTCTTGCATTGAAATCTGCTGCAATGACCCGGTTACTGCGTTCACCAGATATCAACACAATTTCGATCCGCTCCTCATGTGTTAACCTCTTCAACATGTCAATGGCTGTGAACAAAGAGAAACTTGTAAATAACTCATGAAAGAATAACGTTACGTTGAAACCAAGCACACCATTGTTTTTCTTGTGACATTACCAATAAGTTTGATGTGTCACATGGCCCTCTTCCTATTGAAAAAACAAAAGTTGTATCCAAGATGGCCGACTTCTAAATGGCCACCATGGTCACCACCCATCTTGAGGAGTTTGCCCCTCACATATACTAATGTGCCACAAACAGGACTTTAATATCACCAACCATTCCCATTTTAATACGGTGTATCCATATAAATGGCCCACCCTGTAGAATGGAAGGCAGAGCCTTCAGTTGTCAGGCCTCCCATGAAACCAGGTTCCAGTTTAAATTTAGGACAGAGTCCCTTTCTACAAACCCAGCTTACTGTGGTTCAGGTGACCCTGAACATCCCCCTTAGTTGTGCTGCAGTAGGCTTGGGCTGCTTGGGGACTTCCCATGCTGCGCTCAGCAATTCTCCTTCAATCCCCACATTTCACACTCTGTTTTTATGCCACTATTGCATCTCATTAACTTTTATTTACTCTCTCCTGTAAGTTATGTTTTGTTCAGTTTGTTGCTCGCTATCTCTCCTTTTTCCTGTCACTCCACAAAAAGAGGGAGTTCTTCCTCCCTCACATTGCCAAGCATTTGCTCTTTCTAATATTATGAAGTCTTTTCAATACAAGATAAATGCCTTGAGATGACTGTATAATCAATGTGTCCTTTCAGCTCCCAGCGGTAGTCCAGAGGCTTCGAGAGAGGAAGTGGAAGGTGGGTGAGCTGCTGCACATGCTGCTGCGCTACTGTGATGTGAGCCACAGTCAGCCCGAGGCCAGAGAAGAGGCACTTGAGGCCAGCAAAGAACCTCACTGCATCTCCCTCTTCCAGTGGCTTCTGGAGCGCACCTAAGGCCTCTGCTTTTTTCCCTCCTTGCTCTCCTCTCATTATTTCCAAACAGGGCTTTGCAACCTCTGTGAGCCCCATAAATCTGAACTCCCTCTCACAAATGTGGGCAGCACGTGTGTTGCATTGCGTGTATGGCATGCCATCTTTTCCCGTTTTTTTTTTTTTTTTTTTTTTTTTTTTTTTTTTTTCCTCCCCAGTTTCTGTTTTGTTGCTGCAGTTTCATCAGTTATCAGGCCTGTATGTGTAACCTGTGTTGATTTAATGAGGTGTCTCCTTTGCTTGCCTACACTCTTGAATCGAAGGCCTCACACCTTGCTGTGCTTAAGCTACAATAAGTGGGGGAAGACCCACCCGGTGTGTTTCCAGAGGGAGATGCAGTGTGTTGGGAGAAAAGACAGACTGGGAATCCCCACAGCTGCTGGGTGGATGATGTCATCACACCCACACCTCACCTCTCTGGTGGTATTTCCACATGTTGAGAGACCAACTGTACACGCGCACATATGCACACACAAACACATTTAGATTATTAGAACCAATTCAAGAGAAAAATTTGCATTTCCTGCAAAAATGCTGTGTGGATGCTGTAACGCTGAAGCTGTCTGCTAAAAATAGCTGAAAAAGATGAAAAGTTGCAAAAATTGTATGGTGGTGAAGAAACTGAAAATTCTGCTGAAAACAGCTGAAGAAGTAGAAATCTTTGCTGAAAAGAGGTGAACTGTTGCCATGAGCAGGATTCAAACCTGGCCCTCCTGGCCTCAAGGCGGCTACTCATCTCACTGACCCAAACTCGTTCTCACAAAAAAGAGATGGAGAAACTGACAATTCTGCTAAAATGAGCAAAAGATGCTGAGATTTGTGCTGATAAGAGGTGAAAAGGCTGAAAATTCTGCTGAAAATAGTTTTTTTTTTCTGAAAACAGCTGAAAAAGCTGGGATTTGTGCTGAAAAGGGGTGAAGAAGATAAAATTTCTGTTGAAAAGAGTTAAAAATGTTTAACTGTTAACTGAAAGAATTGTTGCCATTAGCAAGATTTGAACCCAGACCTCCCAGTCTGAGGACTGGGTGGATGGGATGCTTTACAGCATCCACACAAATACATGAACACAATTCCGTTACTGTCTTGATCCACTAGAGTTGTGCTGCAGTAAGTACATTTAGCTTTTCTCTAAATGATTCACTACGCTGCCATACAGAGAGGTTGATAAAACTCTGTTAAGCCCACCTCTGTAGTTTAATGAACTGTGCCGTCATTTTTGCAATGATGATCATGAGCAAATTTATTTGGCCACAGAATAAATAAGAGTTTTACCTAATACTGTAACCCTGCTTCTTCTAGTAGCAATCTACTTGGTTGTCATACTTAGTAAAATATTAAAGAGGAGAATGAGTCATAGTGAGGATTTATTAAAAAAGAAAAGAAAAAATAATCTTTGTATGTATGTACAAGGATTATTTTTCTATTTCTTTTTATAGATGTAAATATAAATATGCCTTATTTTTTTTGAAGGTAGAGTATCTAATCCAACATGAAATGCTGCTTTTACTTGTGGAGGAAATGGTCACTTTGGCTTACCGCTACTAAGCCGGGTGACTGATCACCCTCTGCAGTTCAGTAGTTAATTGCGTATGGCGGTCAGCTGTGTCAGTGGCCCTCGTCCAGTCTTGGGGAAGATCCAGTGACGCAGATAGCAGATCGTTGAGTAATTAAAGACACCGGCTCTGTCTGCACGTCGTAAAACCGCAGGCTAGCAACATCTGCGTAGCTCAGGCCTGGACTCACACATTCTGTCACCCACACTCCACAGTCACCTCGAGGAGTCGACGAGTATGAATACCACAACTTCCGTACAGTAACCTGCCCCCCTACCCCCACCTCATCGGTGCAACACACACACACACACACACCCTCATTACTCACCAGCCCCCACATGCACAGCACTACCAGCTACTTGCTGAGAAGCACTTTTTCTTTTCTTCCTCCCCCCTTTTTGGACTTAGCCTGAGGAGAGACTGGGCGTTTCCTATCCCTCCTCTGTGGACCTAAAATCAATCTACAAATTAATGGGATACATTTGGATGTTTGTATTTATTTATTGTTGTTGTTGTTTGTTTGGTTTTTTTTGTTATGTTCTGTTTTTCCCCAAATGAGGGACTGAAGGATGACATGATGCTGCAAGGTCGTCAAATTTAAGTTTGAAACACTGTAATATACCACAGTCTCACATGTATTATTATAAAACTACGTGTTGTCGGTGGTGTTTGCCTGCATGGCTCAATCTAACTTTTAAAGCTTAACATTGTTACTCTCCTCCTTGTGCTGGCCTACAGTAATGGTGCAGCAGTGATTCATGTGTGTCCACACTGCCTCACAGTATGCTAGAGGCCTCTGCAGATGCCTTCTTTGTTCCTGCTTAAATCTCTAGGCTGCCATATGGTCATATAATCTTAAAGGTGTTTGTTCTGTATGAATTGTTTACACATTACAATATTAATAGAAAAAAAATAACAATGGAATATATATATATATATATATATATATATATATATATATATATATATATATATATATATATATATATATATATATATATATATATATATAAATATAAATAAAAAAGGGAGCAGAAATCACACATTGAAGTATTAACCTGAGAGGTGAGGGACAGTATATATATTGGTTTACATTAAAGGAATGTATTAAAAGTCACAGACACTTGAGTGCTTCACTGTATAGATTCTCTCCTGATGTGACTGCCTAGTTTGTAGGACTTTCCCAGGTTTTTCCCAGCACCCTGCCCCTCTTCTTTTATTTTCATTCTTGATCTACTTTACATTCCTGCTCACCCCACATGACCTACAGTAGCGCTAATGTTGTCGTGTTTGTGAAAGCTGAATCTGAACCCGCTGAGACTGCTGTTTAGAAGCAGATGCTGTAAAATCTGTTTTTGTTACACTCGTTCCCATTGTTGTTTTCTGCCTCCCTCTTTAACTCTTATTTTGGGGCGTTTGTACAAGGAAAAAAACAACAAAAAAGATTCGAGAGTTGTACCTTACTTCTTCTCACTTGTGTATTTTCCTGCTTCCTTGTAAGATCCTGCCAAACAAAGATATTTAATAAATTATAATAAGTCATATAACAGTGAGTTCACTACTTGTTCTCCCAGTGGCATTGCTAAATAGTTTGCACATTCTAAGCTTGAAATCAGAAACTATACATTTATTTGTCAAAGCTTGGTGTGACAATAAAGCTTTTTCATGTGCTCTAGTTTTGTTTTTGTTTTGATTAATGTCTTAATGGTGAGAACACATCCGTGTATCAGCACGCAGAGTATCGTTTCACATTGCTGAAGTGTTGTATTACAGGTATTACAGGTAAAGTCTGCCAGCTTTCCGAAAAGGAAATGAACATATTTTTTTGGTAGAAACATGCAGCCATTATGCTCTTTACTCGTGTTGTAAATTTTTTTTGTCTTAAATAATGTCACGATGTATTGTTCTACATCTAGAATTAGCATGAGAACTTTAATTTCAATGTTATTTTATCTGAAGGAGGGGTCCCTGCAATTTCCACCCTCTATTTGTTAACTTCAACAGCTTGTGGTACCAAAAAAAAAGGAAACCCACTTTAATAGAAGTAATTCCTCAAGAACCACACTGCAAACAATCTTTGACCAGATATCCTTCCTGTATATCTGAGCTTGGGACCAGCACTAGCAGTTTGCTAGCAGGAGTCCGCTCGTGTCTCTTCCAGGTGTTGAACTGGGGATCGTTTAAACCTAGGCTGACTACATTAACCACTGCGCCACAGAACCTTTTTTGTTTTTCCAAGCTGCAACTAATCATTTAAAATCAAAAAACAATCTCACTGTCAGCAAAGCACCTTACCAATTTGTTTCAAGCACTTGGATGAAAAGCATTTCTTGGATGCTGATTAAGGGTGAGTTTCTCACTGATGACAACCTTTACTGCTGTTAAACTGCAGCTTCCTCCAGACCTAAAATAAAGGTGTCACTTTACTAGGCGAGGCAGCTCTCCTCCTCCTCATTATCTGTGCTGCATGTCTCAAAGAAAACAGAAGGGCTGTGTATCTATTGAATGATGGCTTCAATAACAGTTCATGGTTATTCCTGGATACGGCAGCACAAAACAACCATTGTTGCTGTGCGATTAGATCGTACCACACACACATGGATAATTGGGTAATGTTTGGTACAATGGCCAGAGCCTGTCAGGATACAGCTCTCTTAGCAGCAGATGAATGGAGATGTCTGTCTGACACAGAGGAAGAAAAAAGACGAAAGAGAGAGGGAGGAGGGAAGGTGGGAATACCTAATTGCAGGCTTTATCGTGATAGATAGGGAGAGGAATGCGTCTGACAAGCACATCTTTGATCTCTTGAGTGTTGGCAAGCCTACTGACAGACAACAAGAGGCTCTTAGACCAACCATAGAAACATATGGGCTGCTCAGCTTGTGGGTGACCTGACTGAGTGATGTCATTTCCAGGAGGTTTCTTGAAATTAGGGAATAACTGTATGGGGGTAAAAAAAAAAAAGAGAGAGATGGCATACTGAGAAAGACAGCATCCTTCCTATATTAGAAGTGACATGCCTTTCTATCACTCCTAATATTTCAGATCATCAAACAAATTTCAATATTAGACAAAAATAAGGTGATTAAACACAAAATGCAGCTGTCAAATTATGATTGTATTTATTAGGGCAAAAAAAGCAATCCAAACCTACCTAGTCCTAGGTGAAAAACTCATTGCCCCATAAACCTAATGGGTGGTTGTGCCACCCTTTGCATCAATAACTGCAATCTGAAAAAGAACTCTTTCATATCCTTTTGGAGGAATTTTGGCTTATTGGAACATGAAATTTCAAAGGATCTCAATCTGACTTAAGTCTTAAGTTTTTGTTATGCAGGTCTCACTACCATCTTGTGAACCTTCCCTTTCGCTCTTGTTGCTATCCCTCTGTCACATATCAGCCCTAACACTTGTCTCCACCTACTCCACCCTGCCTGCGTTCTCTTCTTCACCTCTCGTGTGCACTGCCCGTTGTTCCCTGTAATTTAAACTCATCTACCTTAAGGCCCTCTGCTCTTTACAACTTCACTTTCCTACCTGCCTCCCTCTCATTCTTTCACATGTATTTTTTTTCATTCCTCTGCTCTCCTCCACCTCCTCCCTACTCTCACTACAGATCACAATACCATCTGCAAACATCATAGTCCACGAAGACTCCTTCCTGAACTCATCAGCCAGCCTGTCCATCACCATCACAAGCAAGAAGGAGCTCAGAGGCGATCCCTGATGTGATCCCACCCCCATCTTGTACATAAACGGCTTCATCAACATACTTCATCAACACTTTTTAGCGATTTAAGTATCTGTTCATTCATTACATTTAAATTTACCTTACAGGTGTTTGTCATGATTTGTTTTGCTAATCATTACGCATTAGCAATAGTTTCAGCCATTTATCTATGCCTGCATGTTTTTAATGCAGTCTGTGTCTGGGATGCCTGATTTTACTTCATGAATAAGTCAAGATGAATTAATCCATAGATTTTTTTAAAATTAATTTAACAGTACAAAAACCCATGTAGACTAACACCACCATTTCACAGTATGCCTGTTAATATTATCCTACTTATAACATTTTAAACCCTTTCTTTCTCTTCTCGACAGTGGAAGCTATAGAAATGTTATCGGTTTATGTACTGGATATGTGAGAAAGCAACACCATGGTTAGGTGACACACATTATTCTTACGTACAATGCGTCAGTTTAAGGTGACCACATGCAGCTGGGATGAAACTTGGTTACGGATAAGACTCATGCTAAAACATGACCACAAAAACCTCAATCATAGATTGCAACAGAGATGAGGCCGCAGGAATGTCATTCTGACACAAAAGCAGAAAATCAGATGCTTTTATTAATCAGTTCTGAGAAGTGCACACACACACACACACACACACACACACACGCACAATGTTGTCAGCGTAGCAATATGTATAGCAGTTACTGTGTAGAATATAATCACTCAGCAATGTAGGGAGACAGACAGGAGCCCAGTACCATAATACCCTCTGTCTGTTCCACAGTAGTGTGGGCTGATGTCTGACACACACACAGTCTCTGACATCATATAGGCAGGGTTCTGGCTGGGTGCATCCTCTCGGGTTCCCCCCACTGTGTCGACTTGTAATTCACTGACATCACTTCCCTCTCAACAGCAACAAACGGCTGGGTTGTTGGGAGAGTCCACTGGATGAGGGGAGAGGAGGGGGTACGTTTGACTCAGACCCATGGAATCCATGATATACTGTACTAGGCTTTGTGCTGGAAAGGGGAAAACCAGCTACATCATCTAGTCTTTTGTTTACTTCAGTCTTTTTTCTTATTGATGCATCTGCTCTTTCTTTCATCACCATGGACTAATAGGTGTGCTTGCCTAATGGGCCAAGAAGCTGAATCACTGAGGTGGGTCTAAGGTCACGCTGGAGAGCAATGAGGCATTTCAACAGATTCTGACATGATAATTCAGAAATTAATTTTCTCCTGGATCGTGAGATCAATTGTTTTTAGGCAGAGGTTGCAGTCTTGCTATCCAAAAAGCTCAGAATCCAAGTGTAATACTGAAAATGTTTATGGATTGGAAGATGTAATCATTTGGATCTTATTGCAGCTTTTCTACTGGATGTCTGAAAGAGGCCCATTCAAACTATTTACATTGCACACAACTTGCTTGCACCTGTCTACATACAGCCACCACCTGTATTGGAATTAATATATTTTCTCATACTTTTACACCTTCTTTATGGTGGGCAATGAGCCTCTTCTCATTGTTTGTTACTGTTTGAACTGATTTTGAAGAAGATGTAAAGTATTAGTTTTTCACAATTATTTTGACTCACATAGCAAATACTTCACTTATTTCAGTGTTTTCCATCTACAACCTGTGATTCAGTAGCTTGTTGAACCACCCGTAGCAGCAGTAACTTGAAGTAATCACTTTCTGCATGACTCTAATATCACTGTGGAGGACTTTTGGCACACTCTACTTTCTTTCTTGTCCTTTCTTCAGTTTATAGAGGTTTGTGTATGTGCAGCTCTCTAAAGGTCCAGCCACAGCATTTCAGTAAGGTAGGTATCTGGATTTTGACTGATCCATAATGTCACCTGCATTGTTTTCTTTCAGACATTCTGTTGTAGATTCGCTGATGTGCTTGGGATCATTGTCCTGGTGCATGACCTAATATTGGTGAAGCTTTAGCTGCTTCAGCTCTGTTATACAGATGTGTTCATGGTCAACTCAGTGCCTGCTAGGTGCCCAGTCGCTGCAAAAACAGGCCCAAATCTGGATCTCTCCACCACCGTGCTTCACAGTTCTTGTGCTGATATGTTGTATTTAGTTTCCTCCAGACATGATAATGTGTATTATGGCCAAACATCTCCATTCTGACCTGCAAACTGGCAAACCATCTGATTTTGATAAGCTAATTGAGTGCATTTGATTACTGTGTAGTGATAACACGTTAGACTTACATGAAAAATCCAGAAACTGTCATTCTGAGACACAACCTAAACCTTGCCTCAGGGGGAACAAGCCACCCTACAGTCTCATAATGACTTTCCTATAATGGGAAAGTTGTGTTAGAGAGAGCATAATAACCACAGGGATCTATCTGCTCTGGTGACCCCTTCGGAAACCTCTTTAAGAGGGTAATATCATTTTCTAATTTTATGAAATACCTACATCTTCACAGGGTGACCTAAAAGGATCCTGTGCAAGAAAGCAACATGGCACAGCAGTGGTTACTCTATAAATTATTCATGACTTTATGCAGAGATGGTATCCTGCTGGTGTATCACAGTCTTTACTTTTCAGCACAGTCACAGTTTTATATTAAATCACACTAAGGTCGAATTTTGCTCACAATTTTGCAGTTAAAGTACTGCAAAGCTCCAACACCTCCCCATGCACACACACCACTCCCAGCCCCCACCGTCTGACTCCCATTGATAAATGAAACTTGGCAGCCTTGTAAACATATTGGATATCCTGCTGTGATGTTTTTGCTGATGTCATGGTAACACAAATTGCGGCAGACCTCTTTAATCCTTTTGACTTCATGACTAAGGTCACAACTAATGAAAGATCCCATGGAGTCACTGCCAGGGAGTTGGAAATGTTCATTTTTCAAAACGTGAGCACAACACTACCCATGACATTTCCCTGCTATTGTCTGCTTATTTCCAGGAGTGACCACACAGTGATGCTGTAACTATGAGTGTGTGTGTGCATAAGCTGGACAATAACTCCGGCACATCAACTCCCAGGGCACCTCAGACCCTGGCAGAATGAAAACAATCAGCGTGGGAGCGAAGGGATGGAGACAATTATGAAAGAGAGAGGGGGGAACAGCGAGAGATAAGAGTTTATGTCAGAAGGAACAGCTGAATCATGTTGGAATTGAGTGTTTATCTGAAAATGAGCAGACAGAGCAGACCTTGGGTGGAGGGGAAATATCATAGTCAAGAGGGGCCGCCGGTGTTTCCCAAACCGATAGCTCTGTTTTGACTCGTTGAAGATTGAAAACAGCCGCTGGAGCTCTGTGTGGACCTGGTAACATGGTAAATAAAATTAGATATTATCTGTGAAGACGAGTAGTAAGTCTGTCTGACTCATAAAAACAACAAACACCTCACAACTGCACATGCACACTACACATCGTTGTTCCCACTTTGGAGGAAAGGAAAACAGCAGGAGCAGGTTTTCAGTGTTAATCTAAGAGGTGTTGCTTCATCTGCTGTTGTGTCTCTCCTCATTTTCTGTCAGTTCACACCCACTGCTGTATTGACTCAGTAGTGAGCACAAGTTCAGCTTTGAAAGACAACACACGAATGAGGAAACATCTTGACAAATCATATCTTCCTTCCTGATGGCCTCGGGGAGTTCCGAATACACACCTTACCCTGGAGATAACAGTTTGCTGTGGCTTATTTGGGCAAAGCTGAGCCACTCTGATGACCACAGAGAGGAAGTGAAGGTCAAGTCTGGGAGAGCCTTGCAAAATGGCCAAATGAATAAAAGTTGTCTCATGCTGATGTCACGGCTGGTGCACATCGGTGCTTTTCCTCTTCCCCCATTGTCTTCCTCCACCCCTTCTGAGCTTAACTCGACTGCAGCCAGACTGGCAGTTGATCTTTTATTGTGTTGGATTGAATGCTTTGCAAGAGAGATGTGGTTTGGAGATCAAGAAAGTTCTAGCGAACATCCAAAATGTCAGTTTTGCTGTTTATGCTTCATTTTTGCATTACTTTTTACCGTCTTCAACAATTTATTCAAATATCTCAAAATGTTTTATATCAATAAATTTGTGATTGCATTTAGTTATGGAGGGAGGTCTATGCTAAATATCAAATGCAACAATTCAACTATTATCACTTACTAGCTGCCAAAATTATTGTCAGTTACATGAAAGTTTGCAAAAACAGGAAATCTCATTATGATAATTCAATGAACTGCGAGAAATCAGTGGAAATCACAAAGAAATTTATGTTAAACAACTTCTATTCACACAACAGCATAGATCTGAAACACAAATTTATAAATTCCTCCATAGACAGTGAAGTAATTGCTGCAAGATTATTCAAATGTGCAAAATGACAGGCACTTATTTAGCAATATAGCACTGAGACTCAGACTGATTGCAGCATGTTGGCAATCTGGCTCTGTTTATAAATTAGACCGCAAACTCTTGTCAATCTGTCTGAGAGTGATTGCAGTCAGTGTGAGTCCTACCATGATTGTTTTAATACCTTCCCACTGAAACTAAAAGTGGTTGCTGCAACTACTGGCAATCTGGAGAAAGATGGAAGAAATATAGGGCAAAAGAAGAGCCTGTTCTTAATTTTCAAATTTCAGGGCGGAGCAGCAAATTCCCTTTTATCATTACAGATCTAGACAAAGCTTACAATGAGTCATATCATTAATCAGACTGTAGATCTGTAATGATATCTTGTTGAAGTTACTAATTTATAAGATACTCACATACCAAATGGTGATGATGATTTAAAGGCTGTGTGAGAATACTGGACAGTATAAACATATGCTAGCTATGGAATTATAACATTTCCAGTATTATGGAAAAGTTTACATTAATGGACTCATTTGGCTTAGTACAGGATGGGCTCACTGTCAGTTTAGGTCAAAGATAATGATCATCAGTTTAGATTCTTTAGCATCGCTTGCCAAATTCCTAAATGACTGGGCTTGGTTGGAAAGCAGCCATGGCAGTAAGTCATGTAACATCAGCTAATATGTTTTAGAATTAAGCTGGCCAAATACTCAAAGAGAAAGCTTTGTAGTCCCTGTCCAATATGAAACAAATCTACCAAATCAACAAACCAGTCTTGGGAGATATTTAGAACTGAGTCATTTTTCCATGCTACACAGCTCCACTAGATCCCATTGTTCCCGCACTCCCACTCTTTATCGGCTTATACTAACCACATGACTACATTATAATAATAAGGCAAGGCAAGGCAAGGCAAGTTTATTTGTATAGCACAATTCAACAACAAGGTGATTCAAAGTGCTTTACAGAGACATTAGAAACAAGAACAAATAAAAAGCATGATTTAAAATTGATTAAAACAAGCAAATAAACTAACTAACTAATTAACAAACAAACAAACAAACAAACAAACAAACAAACAAACAAACAAACAAACAAAACAGTATATAAAATCAAAACAGATAAAATCAGAACAGTAGATAAAATCAGTAGTTAAATGTAAGTTTTGAAATTTAAGCTTAAAAGTGTGGATTTGGTGCTTTATTCAAATGCAGCTGAGAACAGGTGAGTCTTCAACCTGGATTTAAATAAACTGAGTGTTTCAGCTGATCTGAGGCTTTCTGGGAGTTTGTTCCAGATATAAGGAGCATAAAAGCTGAATGCAGCTTCTCCGTGTCTGGTTCTGACTCTGGGAACTGATAAAAGACAGGATCCAGATGACCTGAGGGATCTGGATGGTTCATACTGGGTCAGGAGGTCATTGATGTATTTTGGTCCTAAACCATTCAGAGCTTTATAGGCCAGCATCAGAACTTTAAAGTCTATCCTCTGACGGACAGGCAGCCAGTGTAAAGACCTCAGAGCTGGACTGATGTGGTCCACTTTTTTGGTCTTAGTGAGGACTCGAGCAGCAGAGTTCTGAATGAGCTGTAGTTGTCTGACTGATTTTTTAGGTAGACCTGTAAAGATGCTGTTACAGTAATCAAGCCTACTAAAGATGAATGCATGGACTAGTTTTTCCAGGTCCTGTTGAGACATCAGATCTTTTATCCTTGATATATTCTTGAGGTGATAGTAAGCTGACTTTGTTATTGTCTTAATGTGTTTTTCTAAGTTTAGGTCTGCATCCATCACTACACCCAAATTTCTCGCCTGGTTTGTGGTTTTTAGATGTATAGATTGAAGTTCTCTGGTGACCTGTAATCATTTTTCTTTGGCGCCAAAGACTATTACTTCAGTTTTGTTTTTGTTTAGCTGGAGAAAATTGTGGCACAACCAGTCATTGATTTCCTCAATGCATTTACCAAGAGCCTGTACAGGGCCTCGGTCTCCTGGTGACATTGTGATATATATTTGTGTGTCATCTGCATAGCTGTGGTAGTTTATTTTGTTGTTGTTTATAATCTGTGCCAGTGGGAGCATGTAGATGTTAAACAGAAGGGGTCCCAAGATGGAACCTTGGGGAACTCCACATGTGATACTTGTCTGCTCAGATGTGAAGTTACCTATTGATACAAAGTATTTCCTGTTTTCTACGTATGTTTTGAACCAGTTTAGTACAGTTCCTGAAAGACCTGTCCAGTTCTCCAGTCGTTTGAGTAATATGTTGTGGTCAACTGTATCAAATGCTGCACTGAGATCCAGTAAAACTAGGACTGACATTTTTCCACTGTCTGTATTCAGACATATGTCATTAAACACTTTGGTCAGAGCGGTTTCAGTGCTGTGGTTCTGTCTAAAACCTGACTGGAAGGCATCGTAGCAATTATTCTGTTTTAAGAAGTAATTGAGCTGTTGAGAAACTGCTTTTTCAATGATCTTACTTAAAAACGGGAGATTTGAGATCGGCCTGTAGTTGTTCATTTGTGTCTTGTCAAGATTGTCCTTTTTCAGTATAGGTTTGATTACAGCAGTTTTTAGTGATTCTGGAAACACACCTGATAATAAAGAAAAGTTGACGATCTGTAACAGGTCTGACTCTAAAGTCTTTGAGACCTTTTTGAAAAAACTTGTTGGCAGGACATCTAAACAGCAGCAGGAGGAGTTCAGTTGACCTAAGATGTCCTCCAGGTCTTTGCTGTTAATAGGTTGAAACTGTTTCATGGTGTTTAAACAGTTTTTTGGTGGACACAGTACATATCCTGGATCTGCTGTTGATGTACCAATTGCTTGTCTAATTTTTTGGATTTTTTCAGTGAAGAATTTGGCAAAGTCATTGCAGGCCATGGTCGAATGAAGTTCAGCTGCCACTGACACAGGAGGGTTTGTTAGCCTGTCAGCTGTAGAAAATAAGACCCGAGCATTATGGCTGTTTTTAGTGATGATGTCAGAGAAGTAGGACCTCCTTGCATTCCTCAGTTGTAAATTATAATTGTGAAGTTTCTCTTTATAGATGTCATAATGAACCTGGAGGTTTGTTTTTCTCCATCTGCGCTCAGCTTTCCTACACTCTCTTTTTTCTTTTTTCACCAGTGTGGAGTTTCTCCATGGAGACTTTTTCCTTCCAGAGATAACCTTCACCTTAATGGGAGCAATAGTGTCCATTACATTTAACATGTTAGCATTGAAGCTATTGACGAGCTCATTGACTGACCCTCTGGACAGGTCAGGTGTTAATGGGAAGACCTGGTTAAAAATTGCACTACTGTGTTCAGTTATACACCGTTTTGTGATCACTGTTGTTGATATATTTGTGTGGGCTGAGATTTTACTTTCAAAGAAAACACAGTAATGATCAGACAGGCCCACATCAGACACAGTAACCTTTGAAATGCTCAGGCCTTTGGAGATCAGTAGGTCAAGAGTGTGTCCTCTATTATGTGTGGCCTCTGTTACATGCTGAGTCAGCCCAAAGTTGCCCAGAGTGTTACTCAGGTCTTTAGTCCCTTTGTCCTGAGGGTTGTCCACATGAATGTTAAAATCCCCAGCAATAATTACACAGTCAAAATCAACACAGATCACAGACAGCAGTTCAGACAGCATAATAGTTAATGCTTATCATGGCAGGTTAGACAGTTCTCTAGCTAGCATTACCGTTAAGTATACCAACATGACTAGACATTTAAATAAAGAAACCACCTTACCTTAAGGCTAACATTAATAAAATACTGGCTAATGTTATACAGGAATATTACATTGCATTAACTGTGAAGATCAAATTTAAGCTTATGAGCTTAGAGCTCATTACCTGATGTTAAATAGTGGAATCATATTTTATTTTTTTCAAAGTTTTATACTCACCAGCTATGTTGTTAGCTACCTCAGTTCACATGACAGCAACTCAATGCATTTAGGCATGAAGACATGGTCAAGATGGCCTGTGGAAGATCAACTCGAGCATCAGAATGTGGAAGAAAGGTGTTGTGCCCATACAAGACAAGCTGGTCTGAGCATTTCAGAAACTTGTAGTAAAAAGTGCTCAGTTAGAGTAAAAAAGTACTGCTTAAACTGACCCACAGCTAAAGAAATATCAGAGTCTGAGGCTGGCAGTAGTGGTGCAATAGTGTGGTTAATATTTTTTTGGCAGACTTAGTACCAGTTGGGTAATGTTTAAACGCCACAACCACCTTAGCAGTTTCTGCCCATATCCACCTCTTTATGACCACAGTGTACCCACCTTCTAATGGCTGCTTCCAGCTGCATAACATCAATAATGCCACTCAAATCATCTCAAACTGGTTTCTTGAACACAGCAATGAGTTCACCATGCTCAGATGGCCTCCACAGTCACCATAATCGCAATCCGACAGAGCTCCTTTGGGGTGTGGTGGAATAGGAGATACATATCACGGATGTGTAGGTGTTTTATTAATCTTAACTTACTACTGCACCCATTTATCTACCATATTTATTTAATTATTCTGATCAATTGTTGCATTTTGCTAACTAGAAAGTGGTTCTGTCTTTTATTGAAATTCAATGTGACCATACCTGATAAATACAGGCTAATCTTTATGTCGATCAAAAATCATGACCAGTGCCATTTCTTTTCGTATTTTCACTGGAAAATACTCCACTGGTATCTCTGTTTAGAAAAGAAAACTGTTGACATTTAAGACTGAGAGCTGGGATGAAAGATGGAGGCAGGGCAGGAAAGTGGAAGCAGCTCAGGATGAAAGCATTTAGGAGTGCTAGTGTCTGTATCATAGATAATTACTGGTCTTTGAAAATCATATTGGCATTGGCTTTCCTCTCCTGACAAAGCATGAAGGCTCCATCTGGGTTTTTCTGTCCTTATGAATTTTTGTTGATTCTATGGGAGGTTTGTTTTCTCTTGTTACACATTTGCAGTGGCAAAAAAGTAGCGTATTACACTCTGCTCATCACTTTTCCTAAAAGTAATGTAGTATGTTATTTAATTACTTCCAGGAGAAATTAATTTTTGACATTGCTTGATACATTACTTTTTTAGTCCATAACATGATCTGAATTGCACTGTCACAACTGTCTGCTGTTGGTACCCTCTGGAACATATTTATAATAGCTATAAATACGCCTACCTTTAAGTGGCAATGCTTCATTCATGAAACACTTTAAAATAAATAACACTTTGCTGTGCATTGATCTGTGCTGCAGATTCTGCTGGTGTCGCTTGTCATTTTAGTGTTTCCCTCCACACAGTGCAGAAGTGCCTGCTCTTATAGTCTGCTAAGTCTTTACCCCGACTCTCCCACACTCCCCAGCCCACTCACATCAACTGAAACAGGATCTGCCTAATGGTCTGGAATATCCCTGTTTGGGCTGATCATCACTCCAATTTTCTTTTCAAATATGTAGTTTTGATAAAACCGCAGCCTGGTGTGATGTGAGGGCCGGGGGAGGGGGGGGGGGGGTGTAAACACTGGGGTTGCTATGGAGGCGGCAGCCCAAAAAGTTCTTGAGCTACGAGCAAAGCAATCAGAAAGGCAATGTGTGTGTGTTTGACTGTGTCCATGTGTGTGTGTTTTATTGCAGACTTGGAGTGACCTTCTTACCACAGAGGATGTGGGAGTGAGGGGAAAGAGACAATTCTTTGCTCTTCGTGTGTCTTAAAGAGCAGTCTCTCGATCAGATAAAAGAGCCCAAAAAATAAACAGTGGAAAAATCCAGCCTTGTTATATCCTTGGTGTTCAGGGTCTCTCTAAAGTCTGAATGACCTCGAGAAGATAAGTTGTTGTCAATCAAATCCTACTACAACAGCTGTGCTCAGGATGCGTGCCATCAGATATTTATGCCAGGCAGCAGTGCAACCATTTCCTCATATCTGGCTTCTCTAATTTATGCATTTCTACCCTTCTGGTTTGAAAAACAGGCTGAATCCAGTGGAATCTTTCTGGTTGCTTTGAAGTTGAAATAGCAATGGGCAGAACCATATTGACCAGACCCTGCTCACTGTGACTCCACAGTCCTGCAGTTTCTGAACCCTGCACTTTAACCCATGACCCTTCCCTCCAATGGGATAAGTTGCCGACGTCACAGTTTCACAAAAAAGTGTGAGGTTGCAGAGTTCAGTATCATAGTAAGTATACAGACATGTTTCACTAGTAATGCACTTAAAACCAGAGATAATGAGTTGCTCATAACAATGTAAGAGTTGGCTGGTGGCAAAGGTAAACACCCCGTCTCAAGTTTTATCTTTGCATGCAGTTATATTGGCACTTTTGGGTTTCTCTTTCTCTTCCTCTCTTTGTCTCTCATTCATGTTTCCTCTCATTTTTCTTCTTCTTTGTAGCAGCTACGGGGCTTTTGGCCGTCTTTCAGCATCTGAAAGAGCATCCAAATCCACTCTGTGGCTGTAGGCTTACATAGCAAAACACAGGGGTATGGATATCACTCAAACACACATTCATGCATGTGCACGCGCACTTGAGAACCAGACCGACATGAATAAAAGTGTGGGCTTACAGTCCAAACAAACACACGTTAACCTGAACACTGCTGTTTCTCTACTGCAGCGGCGAGCTTGTGACTCCTGGAGGAAATTGCTGAGGGCACAGGAAACCCACAGCTAAACACAGGTTCTCACGGTGTATTAATGAGCCCCTGACTGAGAGATGAGCACTTTATACCACAGAGCCGATACCAAGAGCAGTCGACGGCCAGCCAAGTGTGGGAGGTTGCTGGAGCCCTGACACGGGGTTCGAAAGGTCTCGTAGGTGAAGTCTACGTCGCTGCTGGTTTTGCTCTGACGCAGCATCAGGAGAAACTCCAGTCCTTGTGCTACATTTCAGAAGCAAAACATCAACAGAGGCAGTTCTATACAAGCATCGTAAAAACAAGAGTAATAGTAAGAGAGGGGGGAATGTGGTTACACTACAACATAACCAAAATCATGTGTGTGGTTTTATGAAGTTAGACAGCCCAATAATGATGGAGTATTAAATGATTGTAGCGCCATGGTTTGATGGTTTGAGCGTGGGGGGGTGAAGGGAACATGGGGGTGTGTGGGCACATATGAAAAAGCCAGCCTTCTCCCATGAACTCCTCTGGCACCCAGAACTTGGATTTCGCAAACGCGTCCAACCTACTACAACCACCCCTTCCCTTCTATTGTCACTACTGGTGCCTAAAATAACTCATGTTCCTAAAGGAGGCTCGTTTTCTGCTGGGTTTTCAAATACTACAGTGTTGTTCTGCTGGCACTAGGAAAACAGGAGAGGTTAGGGAGGTCACCCTCTGGGCTAACAGGAGCCACTGCCGTGTTTAGATGCTGCAACAACCACGATATATAACCACTGGACCGTCTGTGGACACACAGCCTTAATGAGGTGGTCCAACCGTAGCATATACCATTATCCCATTGTGCATGTTTTTAGAGAACGCTGTTGCAAGTGGATTATAATAGAGCACGAAGAGGAATTAATAGCATTCTCATATTTTTTTTTAGATGCATAGCTAAAGTGACATTGCTTGGCATTTCCACAGCTAGACGATGCCCATACTGTAGAATCACTTTTTCAGTCACTGAAAGCTGCAGTAATCAACACTGAGTGTTAGAAGTGTATCATAAACTATGTTTAATGGTAGAAGTGGATGCTCGGAAAGGAAAAAATAGGAGAGTAATTTGCCAGTTAATGTTTGGGTTTTAGGCCCATAGTGCTCGTGTTGTGATTCATTCCTCCAATGCTTATCGAGTTACCAGCTTGAATGAGCTTTTTTAGGAAAAAAAAAAAGCTTTGACAAAGTAACATGTCCAGAGCTAAGTTAGTAACAGGCGGGTAAATAGAGTGATACATGTAATAGCTAGGTAGACAAATATTACCCTCTGAGTTTTTGAAACCAAAACAGAGCTAATATTGGCCTTTCATTCATTGGGTGGTCAGAAACAGGACCCAAAGTAAATGTTAGCATTCATCTGTCACTGCTAGATATGGAATATATGTTGTAAATGTGGTCTGCAAAGCAAGTGTCACAGTCACTGTGTGGCTAAAAATCGATTAATATAGCTTTAAATAAATAGTTTGACATTTTAGAACTTGTGTTTACTCTCTTTCTTCAACACCACTATGTAGTGCTGTGAAAAAGCAATTGCCCGACTCCTGTTTTCTTCTTCTTCTTTGTCTGGCACACACAAATGTTTCAGATAATCAAACAAAGTTTAATATTAGACAAAAAATAATCAGAGTAAATACAAAATGTAGATTATAAAAGCTGATGTCATTTATTAGGGGAAAGAAGCTATCTAAACTCACCTAGCCTTGTGTGAGAAAGTAATTGCCCCATAAACCTAATAAGTGGTTGTATCACCCTTGGCAGCAAGAACTATAATCAAATATTTATGGTAACTGTAAATTTGTCATTCTTCTTTGCAAAATTGTTATAATTTAGCAGCAAAACAACCCCAGACCATCACACTACCACCACCATGTTTGATTGTCCATCTTCCAGATCTTAAAGATGTTTTTTCACCTCAGGATTCTTCCATGGATGTCATTTTTGCCCAGTGTCTTTCTTACTGTTGAATCATGAACACGAGGCCTACAGTTCTTTAGATGTTCTTTTGTGACCTCTTGGATGAATCTCGAAAAATAAAGTGTTTTGGACTCTTCTGGCAGATGTGAGAGTGCTAATAATCATCTAACCTGAAGAAAAATCATTACAAATTTGATGAGCTAGATGTACAAAAGAGAAGAAAAATTACACATACAAATTATACATCAAACTTCAGAGCAATTACAGCAATCTAACTTCACCATCAGGAAGGAGAATATTTTCAAAAGTCATGACAGAAACACGTATCAACTACTAGCTGAAAAAGAATTGCTTCATTTATGTCATTTGACAAACAGCTGTAAATTGCGACCTTTGTTGTATCAATGGTGATAGTGTAGAAAGCTTTTGTTTACTGTTCAAAACTCTGGATTGTTATAGGAGGTGCACATAATTAAAAGGCTGAACACTGATTCCCTTCATACAACTGTGGTAAGTGTCACAGTACCTGAATGGTGAGAGGAAATTTGAAATAAGTTTGTTCATGCAGGAAGGCCTATTATGGATATTTGTGGTCAGACTTATGAATCACTATGACACTGTGTTTTTGTATTAGTTATTCCACTGCTGCAATAGTGGAAATCCAGACTTGCTGTCATCTGTCTTCTGTGTCCAATTAATTTTCATAAAAATTCTATCTTTTTTAAACAAGCTTTTTAGATAAAACAAATCATTTTACTAAGCAAGTTCTTTTTGGAAAAGAAGGGGGAATGCCTGTTTTGGTCAAATCAGGAAGAATGTCTGTTCTGAATGTTTGAATGAGACAAAAATGTGTTCAATGTAAGTATTAAAAATAGAGAATAAACACTTAATGGTTTCTTGTTCACAAACATATGCATGAATTTAAAAGATGTTTAAGCTATTAAAGAACTCCAGATCTAAAAACACTGCTGTTGTCACTGCTGGGAATTACAAATCATTGGAAAGTGTAATCCATTTCTTGAATGTAATTCTTTTAGAAGGACAACAATGACGTCTAGGCAACATTGAAGATTTAAAGTGATGATGTGGTTCAATTTTCTTTTTGGAACTACTTTTCAACCATGACTAGACTTCATTAAAACACCACCAGCCAGTGGTTGTTCAGTCGAAATGTTTGCTCGTTCCATTGCTCGTAAACTCAATTCTGTCATTTTCACTCTGGTCCAATAATTTCCTTACCCATCTTCTTCGAGCCATTCAAACTCTGCTCTCAGTGCTTTATACTAGGGCTGCTCGATTATGGCAAAAATGATAATCACGATTATTTTCACTGAAATTGAGATCACGATTATTTGACGATATTTATTTAACCCTTTAAGACCTACTATAGAACCAAGTCCACCAGAGCTTATATTATTTTTATTTATTTTTTTTACATGCTGTAGTGCCATTTGTGGGAGCATTTCAAGTTGCTATACATCAATACAACTGTTATAGCCCATATTTTAATAATATGTATGCATTAAGTCCATAGTAATTACATAAATTGCAAAAAAGTGCAATAAACTACAAAAAAATTTGAAAATCGCTTTTGTTTTGTTTACATATATTTCTACTTGGAGAAATTTAAGAGGTTTATCCCTCAAAACTTTAAATACAATAAAGTTGCAAAAAATAGTTTCCCACCACAGGAAATTTATTTTGAGTGTCTTCATAGTTTTATTTTGGAGATACAGCAATTTTTATATACTGCAGGAAAAACAAAAAACAATCCTATGATGCAAATTTGCAAAGAAAACAGCAGGTGCATCATTTCACTGTGGGAAGTGTTACGAACAGCTGATAGGAACGGCAAAGCGTGTTTCTGGAATATTATGTTTTTGTTCCTGCAAGCGCTTTTTATGCAGTTTTTGCAAAGCTATATGTGGAACGAAACCGTGACCGAGGACAAGCTGATGGCATCAGATGTAAGTACAACTCCTCCGGTTTCATATGCAAAACAAATTATTGCGCTAGCTTACACGGTTCAGGTTCTACAGGGATTTAAAAATAGTTACGCAAAACGGAGCATGCTGCTCTGACCGGCTTTAAAGGGTTAACAATGACTTTAAAAAATAATATAAAATAGTGTGCAACACCACTGAAGTTTTTTTTTTTTTTTTTTAACTCTTTTCAACCAACGGCAGTCACTCTCCAAATAACTTCTGCTTAGCTTTCCGAGCTTCCCTCGGGTCCTCTTAATCAGCGGTCTCCACCCTTTTTTGCGCCACGGACTGGTTTATGCCCGACAATATTTTCACGGACCGGCCTTTAAGGTGTCACGGATAAATGAGGGAGGGGCTAATAATCGGCTCAGTCATTTTTAATGATCGTTGAAAGCCCAGATCGTAATCGTGATTAAAATTCGATTAATTGAGCAGCCCTACTTTATACATCATTCTGTCATTCTGCCTATTAGACTGTTTGGCTTTTCAATTATGCTGAAACTCTCCCAGATCAGCGTGTCACCAGCTATCTGTCAGTGGATCACCTCTGACACTCGGTCCCTCAGTATTGGTGCCCCTCAAGGATGTGTCCTCTCACCACTATTGTTCTCTCTCTACACCAATGACTGCACCTCCAAGAACTCGGCTGTTAAACTCCTAAAGTCTGCAGATGACATAACCGTCATTGGCCTCTGTGGAATACACCAGGCACAAACACACGCACACACAGGTATGTACTGCCAACTTCCACATTTATTGAAGCTTTGAGTGTTGAGTTTTGACAGCTGACTCAGTCGTACAGTCTGACAGCTCACGAGCCCAGCTGATCTCTCTTCTGGCCGCCCCTCCCCGTCTCACTATAAACACAGCGGAGGGAGACCATCATCAGTACATAAACACCATCAGCTGTTCTTACCGGCCTCGCAGCGCCGCCCTGTTGAGCCTTCTGCTGCACTCCTCCCCTGCAGCTGCGCCCGGGGCCACGCCTCCGCCACACACCCCCACCGCCCGTTCGAGGCCGGGGAGCCGTCCGGCCGAGCCAACTCCCCCCCCCCCCCCCGCGAGCGAGAGAGGAAATCGGCCACCGCCATCTGCGCCCCCGGCCTATGGATCACCTTGAACTTAAAGGGCTGCAACGCCAGATACCACCGGGTGATCCGGGCGTTGGCATCCTTCATGCGGTGGAGCCACTGCAGCGGGGCGTGGTCCGAACAGAGGGTGAATGAGCGTCCCAGGAGGTAATAGCGCAGGGAGCCGACCGCCCACCGGATGGCCAGGCACTCCTTCTCCACGGTGCTGTACCGGCGCTCGCGCTCCGCTAGCTTCCGGCTGATGTATAGGACAGGGCGGTCAGCCCCCCTCACCTGCTGGGACAAAACGGCTCCCAGCCCTCTGTCCGAGGCGTCAGTCTGCAGAACAAAAGGGAGGGAAAAGTTAGGAGTGTGAAGCAGCGGCTCCCCACAGAGAGCCTTTTTCACCTGCACAAACGCCGCCTGGCACAGCCCCGTCCACTGGACCAGATCCGGGGCACCCTTTCGAGTGAGATCGGTCAGGGGGCTGGTTAGCTGCGCAAACCCCGGCACAAAGCGACAATAGTAACCCGCCAACCCCAAGAACCGTCTCACCTCCTTTTTCGTCCTGGGGCGCGGGCAGGATGCGATAGCCGCCGTCTTCTCCACCTGTGGACGCACCTGCCCGCCCCCCAGGTGGTACCCCAGATACTGCACCTCCCTCCGTCCAACCGCGCACTTCTTCGGATTGGCCGTGAGCCCCGCCCCCCTCAGGGACTCCAGGACCGCGGCCACCCGCAGCACATGCTCCGCCCAGGTGTCGCTGTGGACGATCACGTCATCCAGGTAGGCGGCAGCATACGCTGCGTGCGGACGCAGTACCCGGTCCATGAGACGCTGGAAAGTGGCCGGGGCCCCGAACAGGCCGAACGGAAGTGTCACGAACTGGTACAAACCGTACGGAGTGGAGAAGGCCGTTTTCTCCCTGGCCTCGGCAGACAAGGGAATCTGCCAATAGCCCTTGGTTAAGTCCAGTGTCGTGAAAAAGCGGGCCGTGCCTAACCGGTCCAGGAGCTCGTCGACCCGAGGCATGGGGTAGGCATCAAAGCGTGACACTTCGTTCACCCTGCGATAGTCGACACAGAACCGTATAGACCCATCCTTCTTCGCCACCAGAACGATGGGGCTACACCAGGCGCTGTGCGACTCTTCTATTACTCCCATCCTCAGCATTTCCGCCAATTCCCTCTGCACGATTTTTCGCTTGTGCTCCGGGAGCCTGTAGGGCCGTGAACGCACCGTCATGCCAGGCTGCGTCACGAAATGGTGCTCGATGAGGGACGTCCGGCCGGGCAGGGGGGAGAACACGTCCGCAAAACGCTGTTGCAACGCGACAACATCCGCTCTCTGGGCCTGTGTGAGATGGTCATCACAAGGGAGGGAGGCGGGAATGATAGAATTTGGCACCTCAGGCCCCAACTCATCTCTCTCCTTCACCAAGCTCACCAGAGAAGCGGTTTCAACCTCTCGCCACAGTTTGAGGAGATTGAGGTGATAAATCTGCGTGGCTCCTCCCCTGTCCGACCGAGCGACCTCATAGTCCACGTCCCCGACTCGCCGTGTGACCACAAAGGGTCCTTGCCACTTGGCGAGCAACTTCGAGCTGGAAGTAGGGAGTAACACAAGCACTTTATCTCCCGGTGAGAATTGCCTGAGCCTAGCCCCTCTGTCATACAGGCGTTGCTGACGCTGCTGAGTCTGGAGCAAATTCTCCCGTGACAACCACCCCAAAGTGTGGAGTTTTGCTCTCAGGTCCAACACGTACTGAATCTCATTTTTGGCGGGGCTCGGACCGTCCTCCCAGCTTTCTTTAATCAGGTCGAGCACCCCACGTGGCCTCCTGCCGAACAGCAGTTCAAAGGGAGAAAATCCCGTGGAGGCCTGGGGCACCTCCCGCACTGCGAATAACAGAGGGTCTAGCCAGTGATCCCAATTGCGTTCATCCTCGTTAATGAACTTCCGAATCATGGACTTTAAAGTCTTATTCAGCCGCTCCACCAGCCCGTCAGTCTGAGGGTGGTAGACGCTGGTCCGAATAGATTTAATGCCCAGTAATTCATACAGTTCCCGCAGTGTACGAGACATAAACGACGTGCCCTGGTCAGTCAGTATCTCTTTCGGGATTCCGACTCGGGAGATGACCTGAAACAGTGCCTGCGCCACACTCTTTGCAGAGATGGTGCGCAGCGGAACTGCTTCCGGGTACCGCGTTGCGTAATCCACCAGGACTAACACAAAGCGGTAGCCGCGTGCACTCCGGTGAAACGGCCCGATGAGGTCCATGCCGATGCGCTCAAACGGGACCTCAATGAGGGGGAGAGGGCGCAGAGGCGCTTTCGGTATGGCCGGCTGGTTAACAAGTTGGCAGTCCGGGCAGGACGCGCACCAGCGGCGCACATCCGCTCGGACGCCCGGCCAATAAAATCGGGCCGTTATTCGCTCCAGAGTTTTCTCGTAGCCCATATGCCCTGCCATGGGGTTATAGTGGGCCGCCTGGAAAAGCGTTTCCCGGCGGCCCTGCGGCACCAACAACTGGGTGTGTGTTTCCTCGGTCTGAGTGTCACGACTCACTCGATATAACCGGTCGTTTAATAAGACGAAACGCGGGTAGGTCTGCGTGGCCTCAGGGCGCACCACGTGACCATCAATAGCCATCACTTGGTCAAAGGCTGAGCGTAGGGTGCCGTCACGAGACTGCTCCAGTGGGAAATCACCCATGGGGGACACTTCCGGGGCCGGCGGGACGTCCCGTGAGGGACCCGCCGGCTCCTCCCCCCCGGAGTCGGTGTCGGACGACCCCGCGTCACCGCTGAATGCCGCGCACACGCTACACCCCGCTTCCGGTCGTGATCGCACCCCCGCGTACTGCCCCAGTAGCTGATGAAACCCCGGCCAATTGGTACCCAGAATCAGGGGGTGCGACAGGCGCGGGCTAACCGCCGCCGTTACTCTATGCATTTTGCCCTTATACTTTAATAACAGCGGCACTATGGGATACCTGTGAACATCACCATGCACACACCTCACCTCCACCCATTCTGCCTCCAGCAATGCCCTGGGGCGAACCAAGCTTTGGTGTACGAGGGTCTGCGTGCAGCCCGTGTCCACCAACGCCTGGCGTATACCCCCTCGAGTCCTTACCGGAATACTGTATGTCCCTCCTGGACCGGGGAAGGGTGCTGGGGCGCCAGCAACGCGGAACACCTGCCCCACTTCCATAAGCGGACAATCCCTCCTCAGGTGCCCCGGCTGCCCGCACTTCCAACACTCCGGCCCCGGCGTCTGTGCTGCTCTCCGTGGCTCGGGGGCGGCTCCACTTGGCTCGGCTCCCCTGGACGGCACCAACGCCGCGAAAGGGTTAGTGGGGCTCAGCGCCGGCAGCCGCTCGGCCTGCCCTGGTGCCGGCACACGGCGCCTCGGGGCCGGCACTGGGGCCTGTTTGTTCAGCCTCCGTCCGGCGTCCCCGGGTTCCCCTGCTCCAGCGGCAAGGTGGTCCTCCGCCAGCGTCACCGCTACCTCCAAGCTTGCGGGCCGGTGGCACCGGACCCATCTCGCCGTCTCCGCTGGCAATCCCTCCGTGAACTGCTCCAGCACCACCTTGTCCACCAGCTTCGTCTCGCCCTCCGATGCCCCCGGTTGCAGCCAGCGCACCACCGCGTCGCGCAGCTGCCGGGCCCAGGCGAATGGTCGGTCCGTTGTAGCCAGCCGACAGGCCCGGAACCGCCGGCGATGGTCTTCGGCGGTGAGCCCCAGCCTGTCCACCACCGCCCGGCTCACGTCCGGGAAGCTGCTCCTCGACGCCGGAGGCAGACTCAGGGCCGCTGTTTGTGCCTCCCCAGACAGCAGGGGGAGCAGCCGCGGAGCCCACTCCTCCCGCGGCCATTGACAAGCCTCCGCCGTGGCACGGAAGGTCTCCAAAAAAACTTGTGGGTCGTCCCCGTCCCCCATCCGGGGCACCGCCACCGACAGTGGCGAGGGCTTCGGCGTGGCAGCGGCCCCGACCAGCCGTTCCAGAATTTGCGTCTGTCGGTCCGTCTGCTCCTGCAGCGCAGCCAGGTGGGCACGCTGGTCGGCCGCCTGATCCCGGCTCATCGTCGCCATCTCCGCTAGCATCTGCGCCAAGAATTGCAGAGGCTGGGCGGGTGGCGCGGCCTGTGGGTCGGACATTCCCCCACCGGCACTTTCCTGGGTTTCGGCACCACTTGTGGAATACACCAGGCACAAACACACGCACACACAGGTATGTACTGCCAACTTCCACATTTATTGAAGCTTTGAGTGTTGAGTTTTGACAGCTGACTCAGTCGTACAGTCTGACAGCTCACGAGCCCAGCTGATCTCTCTTCTGGCCGCCCCTCCCCGTCTCACTATAAACACAGCGGAGGGAGACCATCATCAGTACATAAACACCATCAGCTGTTCTTACCGGCCTCGCAGCGCCGCCCTGTTGAGCCTTCTGCTGCACTCCTCCCCTGCAGCTGCGCCCGGGGCCACGCCTCCGCCACAGCCTCATTCAGGATGGTGATGAGTCTGCATATCGGCAGGAAGTTGAGCGGCTGGTACTCTGGTGCAGTCAGCACAATCTGGAGCTGAACACGCTTAAGACTGTAGAGATGACAGTGGACTTCAGGAGACATCCCTCAACACCCCTCCCCTTCACTATATCAGACAGTCTGGTGTTGACTGTGGAGATCTTCAAGTTCCTGGGTACCACCATCTCCCAGGACCTGAAGTGGGAAACCAACATCTCCTCCATCCTCAAAAAGACCCAGCAGAGGATGTACTTCCTGAGACAACTTTGAAGTACAGTCTTCCACAGGAGCTGCTGATCCAGTTCTACACTGCAGTCATTGAGTCTGTCCTGTGCTCCTCCATCACAGTCTGGTATGGAGCAGCCACTAAACAGGACAGGCGCAGACTGCAGCGGACTGTACGGGCAGCAGAAAGGATCATTGGCGCCCCCCTGCCCTCCATCCAGGACCTGTACCTCTCAAGAACCAGGAAATGGGCAGGGAAAACCATCACAGATCCCTCACACCCTGGATACAGACTTTTTGACCTGCTGCCTCTGGCAGACGGTACAGAAGACCAGGACCACCCGTCATAGGAACAGTTTCTTTCCCCTCGCCATCTCCCTCCTAAACAGTTGCTAGACTGCAACTGCACTTTATGTACATTCTGTGGTATTTATTCACTTCTGCCATCCTGTATTTTATGTATATAAGATTTAGACTGGTTATTTAGGGTTGGTTTACACGCCTTTGTGTATGTATGTGTGCATATGTGCATACTTATACATCTATCTATATATATGTGAATATGTGTGTGTATTGTGCCATTTACATATAGTTACATATTGTTGTAATTGACATTGCTGTGCTTGAGAGTCACCATCTATCGGAACCAAATTCCTTGTATGAGTTTGCGCACATACATGGCCAATAAACGTGATTCTGATTGTGATTCCAGTGGTGACATCCTACATGGCGCCACATTCATATGGATTTGCCTGGATCCCTTTCAGCAGAAGAAGGAGAAGCCACATTCATCTGTACTACAACCAGTTCTACTCACAGTAGCTTCAAGAAACCACCACTCCTATTGACACAGCTACTGACATCTACTGGTGGGATTTTACACACTGTAACTTCATATGGTAAAAGGGCTGATTCCTATGTAATGCTTTTATACCAGGAGCAATCAAAGTGCTTTATATAACATGACTCATTCACAATGATACTCACAAGCACTTTTTTCACTTAAGTGCTATCTATCATTTTTTTGTTATATTTCTAACATTCAGATACATTCATACTCTGATGGAGGCGTTGGAGAGCAAGTTGTCGTATCTTGTCCAAGGATATTTGGCATGCAGACTGGAACAGCCAGTCCACCAACCTTCTGATCAGTAGATGACCTGCTCGCTCTACCCCCTGAACTTCAGCCACCCACTCATGACTTGTGTTCTCCCAAGTCTAGGACTAGAGTGGAATCACTGACAAGAATTCACAACTATTTACATTGCCCAAACTATAGTATCAAAAGTACTTTCTGCATGTCTCCAAAATATAGGGTTAGTTTGGGACTAAGGCTTGGACAGTCACTGATTAAGAGTTAGACCACAGAGGGTTAAAAGAGAAATAGTTGATCTGCAGTTCCAGATGAACTGGAAAAAAATGTGAAAATGTTTTCTTACATGTTGTTTCATGTCTCCTCCATTGCAGTTTTTACACACAAGCCCAAATGGCATTGAAACCCGCGAATACACATACTCAAATTCTTGCTCCATTATGTTTCGGTCGATCTGGCATCAAGCTGATAAACTTATCTGATATCACTCTTGCATTGATGCCCCCATCCATCTAAGTGGCATCTTTTTGGCATGACATGGGATTGTTTTGCAATCAGATTAATGAAGTCTTTGAAGTTCTTCATGTTAAACCAATACTGAAACTGACAGAGCATCAGGAGGATGCTAAAGCTTGATTCCAGACACCATGGGATGCCCTGCTTGCCTGTGTTGACATATCAGCACTGTCTTGCGAAAATTTTTTGGAAGAACAGACCCAACTATACCTTAAACAGCAGCTTGAAATAACTAGATTATGCAGAAAAAATGCTTACATATGCACTAAAATAACACTTCAAACAATATTTATTACAGAGTAAGAAACACAGGGCTTGACCATAATGTAACACGTGGGAATGAGGCTGGGGAAGATGAAGCTACAGGAAGTATGAAGTCTCTAAAGACGTTAATAGTTTAAATCAGTGCACACTGGAAAATTACCAACCCTAGCTAATGTTGTCTAATGTTGTTTTGCTAAACAATAATGTGAATTTGCCTCTAACGTGTTTCAGTTTAACAAAACTGACAATTTAATAGTGTATTAAGGCATCTCTAAACAAAATTAATGAGAGGATCAACTGTTGTCGATCAACAATACAAAGTGACATGTCTTTATGGAAGAGAAAACAGCAGAATAACAGCTAATTTCCAATATTTTTTTAAGACAATGAATCAATATCACCCCTTGCTTCAGCTGCACAGAACACCCGGGCAGGAAAAAAAGCTCTTTTCCTTTTCCTATCAGGAAAACTGTGGAATCAAAGTCCTGTAAGGCCCGGGTTTGTCCAATCTGCACATACACATAATTCACCATGATGAAACTCCGATTAAAAAACACCAACTCACTGCCCCGCCAACTCATCAAATTACTACAGGGACAGAGACAACTTCCTAGTGTGATGTAATATGATGCATGTTCACAAAAAAAGCGTAAGAGCTCTGCTTCAAATTCACTTTTTCATCTAAATTTTAGCCTTTATGTTTCGCAAAACATGTCAAATCAAAAGTACATTTCCAAGAAATATTATGCATGACTCAAAAGAAAAAAAAAAGACTTACAAGCTGCTCTTTACCATAACAAATATACTGAAAAAACACATCTGATTCACAATTCACAAGAAGTGAAGGGTTGCGTTTAGTGGGCTGATTTCACAAGTTTACTGTCGTGGTGCATTTCCGTGGTGCCAACCAGGAACTTACAAAAAAACAACAAAATTCCAATGCAGAGATGTGATAAATGCATGATTAAGAGTTTCCGTGCATTTTACACAAAGGAATGTCTTCAAATGTGACCTCTTTCCTGTGTTACAAGAAACAAAACCACATCACTTTATCAGTTATGCTGGCCCAGCCAGAGACCTCTGTGCACACAGACCCTAGGTTATTACATTAGACTAAAGCAGGACTAAAGCATATGGTTAAACACCACCAACAAGTGAGGGACCAAGAAAAAATCAGTTAGGTAACCATGGGAAATCAGAAACTGCTAATAGAAATAAAACACCAAACTGAATCTCTTTAAAAATATGCTGATAATTTAGAAAGTTCTAATTGTTTTAGCAGTGGTCAGACCCTCAGCCTCCATATACATGCGTCCGGGACATGGTTGCCCAATAGTAATGTGGCGGCAGCAATGAAGCACAGGATTCACAGAATGTTATACTTCATTCAGCCAGTAATCTGCACCACTGTTCATCAGAACTCCCTCTCTGAAAGACATGACGATGGCTGAACAGGACCAAAAAGCACCACTGAATCTGTTGAGCTAATGAGATCTGACACACAAAGACTCACTATCTTAAAGCAGAATGTGTCTTGTATATGTTTGACTTCACTGAGGTGCTGGAGCTTAGTTAACTGTTTAAGTTCAAGAACTTTTTGCCCCTCAGTCCGGACCCATTATGCAACTTCCATAAGTGGATGTGAGACATTGAAGCCTCCCTCTACTGGATAAGGAAACATCTTATATATCCAGTAGGTCAGAATAGACTCTGCATTAAAAGCTATTCTCGGGTTCTCCCTTTTATTCCGAAGGCGTCGGCACAGCAGGCAGCTTTGCCTGTTTTGTTTTGGACAGATTTTTATGCCGGTTGCATTTCCTGTCGCTACCCCCAGGGAACCTTTGGCTCCTCTTGAGATCAAACCAGAGAGCTTTCACTTTTTAGGTGACTGTGTAAACCAGTACACGTGGAAACATAGCGGTGTAAAAACGAGGAAGATCATATCTGAATACTTTTAAAATTTTTAAAAAGACAAGTTTTTTCTAAGCAAAGCAGCATTTTTTTTAGTATTTATGTCAAAAATTAATGAATGAATGAATGTATGGCTGAATATGTTTGTATTTTATTTGATCTTTTTCTCGGTTTTCTTTAAAAAACAAAACAGGAGTGCCCACTGATCACTGATGGGTTGGATTTTTTTCTTTTTTAAACCCATCCTCTTTGCATCCCTGCTGTGCGCCTAATTCATGTTCACGGGGTGTAGACGGGAAGGGGAGGATCACACATTAACGCGTCTCCACAAAGGGCCAGACATAAAGGGCTCGCTTTACCTGTCATGCGCTCAGGTCGATCCGGTTGACAGTCCTGCTCGAGTCTGTTTCTCTCCGGCTACCGGAGGATCCCTCTGATTGGCTGCAGACGCAAACGCGCTCTCTCAGCCCACCCACTGCTGATTATAGGGACTCTTGCAAACTCGGTTTCCTTCCTTGCATTGAGTCTGGGACCTGGCCCCGGGGCTGAACGGCACACACACAAAGCGCGCAGCATGGCAGCTACCCACAGCGAGTACAGAGGCTACCTGCGGAACACCGTCGACATCGAGGTGGGGCAGCAGCACCGCTTCCACCCGGTGCAGAGTTCGGAACCCACATACCGGCCGCTCCTATTCGGGACCCTCGCTGTTATGGGATTGCTTCAGGTGGCCTCCAGCGTGGCGATCTTATTACACCTGACAGGTTATCTCCAAGAGGTAAGAATCTCAGAGCAACAGCGTGGTGTGATCTACTGCATAGTTCGCTCCTATACTGCTTTCATTGTGTGTGTAGCTTCACTCAAACTTGGGGTTTGTGTGTAAATATTTACTTCTAAAAGACTGTCAACAATTGCTGGCCGTGAGCGAGGTAGGACCGGGTCCAGGGATGTTTGCGCAACTTTACAATACCTATAAATGTCAGATAACCTTTCTAGCTCTACATGTAAAGCAACCTGTGAAGATAAAAAGAGAGAGAGAGAGAGGGGGGGGGAGCAGCTTTCAGATCGAGCCACTTGTGCTGTTCTCCGCGCAAAGCTTTGGTGCACTTTGGTGTTCCTTTGAAGGTGCTGCGCCTCGGCGGCACGCAGTTAAACTGCTGCCTCGCTGCAGAAACACCCTGACTCGCTGATAGCATCTCACGAACCCCCCTTAAAGATTTTTTTTTTCCTTTCCACGAAGATTACCTGTTTTTGAGACGATAACATCTCAGCAACTGAGGCTCGGCTGCGAATCCAAATGTCAGTCTCCATGATGTCTTGTTTGCAAAATACAGATGTTTTCACTTGAGGCTGCCGCTGCTGCCGCTGAAGTTCTTCGTGCAGCGTGTTTACATGCCGTCCGCGAGCTGTATTTGTAATCTGTGTGTGACATTAGCTGTAAACGTTTGAGGATAAGCAGAAACGCAGTGGAGGCAGGGGAGTATGGCAAAGTTCAAGCAGGACCCTGTGGATGTTCCGACGTGCTGCCATGTGTGACAGCGCAGTGACATATGATCTGGGATCGCTCATATTCCTTGAAGACGCGTGTGTGGCATCTTGTAGGTTGCGTGTCTGCGATGATGTGAAATAATAATAATAATAATAGTATTAATAATTGTTTTTTCTACTTGATGGCGGTTTTAGAGTTGAATAATCGTCGTGTTTGAACAAGCCGAGAGGGCAGACCGCATCTCTGCTCTGTCAGGATGCACTAAGTTCACCTGGCGAGCATCTCTCTTCCTCCTTTCTCCCTTTTCCCATCTCTTCCACCTGTTTATGTGTGAATTTCGGGGGCGTTTTACAGGGCTCATAAAATCGTAATCCTATAAAAGTAATGGTACAAAAATTATGGCAGGTACTAATTATGCAATATCATACAGTTCATCAAAGTCTATATAATCTTAATGCTGCAGCTGGAAATGATTTAAAATACTCGCACTGTTGGATAGCTTTAGCTCTAACAACACAGCTACATATATTTGTACATTTATTGGAGAAATTGTATAAGATAATAATTCAGTTCAGTTTTAATTATATAGCGTGGAATTACAACAGTCGCCTTAAGGCACTTTATATTCTAAGGTAAAAACCCTAAAGTAATACAGAGAAAATCCTAACAATCAGATGATCCCCTATGAGCAAGCACTGGAGGACAGTGGGAAGGAAAAACTCCCTTTTAACAGGAAGAAACATCCTGCTGAACCAGGATCAGGGAGGGGCGGCTATCTGCCAAGACCGGTTACAAGTGAGATGAGGAAAGTATAAGTAATAAGTAACTAAAGTTTTAAAATAAACAAGGTGGTACCTCAGGGATACAGTGGAGTATAAAGTAGCATAGCATGAAAATACTGAAAGTGGTAGTTTGAGAGCCAATCATATTTCCAGAGGGGGCCAGTGCCACCCTATGCCTCCATTCTCTAGAGACACCCCTGATTATTATTTTTTGGCTTGTCAATAAAGGAACACTAAAGAAAGGCAGGGTTTTTATTATACAGATATGGATTTAATTCCATAGCTGTACAATAAAAGTGTGTGGAATTGTCTGAGAAGATGACAAGAGGGGAAGGCTGTCTTAAGTACCCAGCAGCACAAGAGGCCCTGTGGTTGGTCAGGGCTTTTTTCCGATGACAGATGCATATAGCAGCAGTCTGTGTGAGTCATCAGTATGGTGCTGGGCCATCATCTGACCACAACACCTGTAAAACTTCCTGGAGATGGTGAGGAGACCTGGGATCGGCACAGTGTCATGCAGAGATAGGAATGTGCTGAAGAGACTATTTTTAATTTAAAACAGCTGATTGGAATGTGAAGGTTAAAGTGTGTTTGCGTGCATGGGAGACTATTGGTTGTTATTACACACAGATAACAGAACAGCAGCAACTGAGAGCCAAAGCTCAAGTTACAAAACAGACTTTTTTTTCCCCTCCTGTTGCGGTGGAATGCAGAATGACATGCGGAAAATAGCCTCCCACTCTCTTGTACTCTCGCAGACACACACACACACACACACACTGATGTGTACTGTATGCGTGAGTCTTAATCTCATTTTACAGGACAGCCTGTAGACCCTGAGATATTTCTCCTATCTTGACCTGTCAGAGAACCATTCTTGAGATAGATTCGGCTCATTAAATATGATGTTATCACTGCATTAAAAACAAAACAAAATCTCTATAACCGTTTTTGTTTCTTTCTTCAGGTAGATTTGTCCACAACTCCACATCGGCCCATGGAGGTGAGTCTGACCCCTGGGTGACCCCAGGCAACATGCCCTCTGACACATTCCACTCAGATATTGTGCATTTTCACACGTCCCTCCTGCTGCAACATTATACACATGCTACACGCACACATGCACTTAGTTAATCAGACTTGATCATCTGTAGATTTTGATTTCCTCCAATCAACTCTGAAATTGTCATTAAAGTAAAGCTTAAGAAAGAAGTAGTTACACTGCTGCTAATTAGAGATAATGCCACAGAGGCTAAAAGTAATCTGCTTTAAGAATACGCCAACGCTTGCAAGGTATTTCCTTTTGTCACTGCAAAGGGGGAAGTACATGTTTTTTGTTTTTTTTTTAACAGAGAAGAGCCTAAAGCACTTGGAAAACAGGATAATCATGTGCAATTTCTGCAGTGACAGGAGTTATGATTTTCCCATGGGTATGTTTTTCAGTGCACACCACAGCTTCTGTAAAGCAAGCACAAAAACCCTAGGTGGTCACACAGGCTGGAGAGAGGTCAGACCACAGCAGGAAAAACACCTCTCTGCCTTTGATATAGCATTGAATAGCTTCTTGGGGTTTTTTCCCCCCACAAGTTTGATTAATCTTCGATGTAGAATGTAGTTTACAGCATTGGCCATTACTGAGTCACCCATTGGCGTCAGTGGTCGCAGAGTGTTTGTTCGATGATCGGGAGAAGCACGAGGGAGTTGTAAAATGGAAATTCTTAATCGCTGAAGTCATATTTTCTAATCCCTCTATAGAAGTTGCCGCCCATTTTTTTTTTAAAGTAGAGCAATAGCAAAAAAACAGTCCAGGAAGTAAAATAACACTGGGTTCCCATAATGTTTTAATTTCCTTTGAAATTATGTATTTGTGTTTGATATCCCTGGCGGAGTGCTTGCACAAACCACCCAGCCTGTCTTGTACTGAGGAGTTCATTGTGTCAGCCCTGCGGCTGTTTCCCATGTAGCACAGGAAGACATGCTGGGAGTTTTTATGAGGTGTCAGGATGACAGGTCCTCATGGCCAGTGCTGTGTTGTGTCGGGGTCAGCACCGAGACTGTTGGTGATCCCTGCAGACTATAGAAGAGAGTTGGTGCTCTCAGGCCTCAGCTGGACAGCTATCGGCTCATTTTTGATGTGAGACAGGATGTTCAGGCTTGGCCTGCACTGGGGCTGGGCCTGTGGTCAGTAAGATCTGGGGAGTGGTGAGAACACAGTGCCATGAATCAGACATAGCTCATGATCTGAATGTTTAGAGATCTGTTTTAGGAGTCAGATGCAGTACGAAATACAAAGAGACAATCTGCTTTGGTGGCCAAGTTCTGAGTGAGAGGACTTTTGTTCTAGTGTAGCATCACAGAAACCACTCATCAACATAATAGACATGGGGAAGGATGGATGCGGTGTGTTGTTAAAAGGCTGAACTGAAGCCTGCATTCACTGTGTTGCAGGACCAAGCATGTGCAATCCAGTCAGCCTTAGCTGCATGAATATTTTCTAAGCACGTCTTCATCGTGTAGCAGCTTAGCCTGGTGCAGAGTGGCTGCCATCCTGCACACTTTACTTCTAGGTCCCTGTGTCGCTCAGGTAGCTGCCAAGCTGCTGTTAACTTTGTTTAAATAATCTCTTCACTATGGTTAAAGAGGTATGACTTGGTCTCACCACAAATCAAGATAGATCCCACAATGTAGGGCCAACTGGGAGAGCATTCACAATTGCTTTGTAGCCTTGGCAAGGCCTTGTTTACCCCTGTCTCATTCCAGGGCGCTGCACTATAAACATGTTTGTGCAGCAAATTGTTTTTGGGGGACAGAGACTGCTAATCTTAGCTTGAGATCTGTGCAAATTTGTCTAGACTTAGGCTGTGAATAAATACTTAAGAGCAATATTAGAGCGTTAAAGGTGTGACGTTGCCAGACTGGCTTTGTACTGGAGTTTATTTGGAATGTGCAACTGTGCTCATGTGTGGTTTCACAACTGGTATGTTTAAAACTTTCAACACTCTCCTTTTCATTAGATTTTTTTTTTTTTTAATCTTGGCTCAGAGTTGAGGTGAGATAATCCTGCCATTATACCTGCATTCTTCCAATCAGAGGAAACTGCTTAAAAAGTTTAATAATCTTCACCCCAGTGTTTTGCGGCAAAGCCCTATCTGTTACACAGAGCATGTGAATAAATACTCAATTTAAAAACAAGTGATAGTGGCATAACACTACACACTAACACTATATATATCTATGTCTATCTATTTATCTATATATATATATATATATATATATTCCACCTTATCCCTGGGATGTCTTGAGTAAGAGCAGTCAGAAAACAACACTCACACCTGATATTTTAATTTCATGCCAGATGTGTAGGAGAGTTGGCAGCTCCTTTGCAACTGTTTACTTGCTTGGAAACCATGTTTTCCTTGACTGTATATGCTCTGTCTTGCCTGAGGACAGCCCGGTTCAGACAGTGGATGGCGGCGTCATCGCGGCCTTGAATAGAATCAGCAGTCAGAGACTGAATTCAGTCCAGACACTATTGCTGCCAAATCCCTGAGAAGAACAATCTTTCTGAAAGTTTACACTCACCAGGAGGTCACACACATCTTCAAGTATACACACATGCTCAGCTCCATGGAAAGAAGCAGTTATTCAAACAGACAGCAGAATAAAGCTGTGGGTAAAAAAATGTCAAAATCTTTTTAAAAACATTACAGCTTTATAGTGGGCCTATAATCGGATCTTTATTATATGTCATATATATATGTATATATATATACTGTGTACTGTTCCAGTGGTCAATGTTTATAGTAAACTTGGCTAAAGTTTCATATAGTGAGGTCATTGTATGTACAAATAGTCTCTCTTAGCCAAAAGTTCAGGCTCCAGACTGCTCTGTTTCAGTCATCTTTTTCTACTCTTAGCTTTGTATGATGTCATCAAGAGTGGATGCACTTAATACGGTCATCACAAGCACTCATCCTCACCCACCTTTAACTTTCTGTTTACTAGAGGCAGCCAATCACAAGAAACCTTGCTCAGCTCACATGGCTCGCTTTCAGACCGAAGATTGACTGAGAGGCTGTATACTGATAGCATCATGTAATAGGCCCTGCTTAGTTCTAACCATGCTGGTGCAAGTTAATTGTGACTGATTATATGAGAGGTCGCTAAGTTCAAAACCTCACGATGATAAGCTCAGGAACACTTTCATGTTTGATCTGTAAATCTGTCAGTTTGTTATGTCAGCTTTTCCACTTTTTCTGCAGGAGGTGCAGACAGAGCCAATGCTGAATGCACTGAAAGATCCAAAGAAAAAAGGACGATGCAAGAATAAAGATGGCATGGCTTCAGCCCATCTACCAATCAGAACGGATCAGGATTTCTCAAAGAGTGAGTCTTAATCGAAATGTCTTTTTTTTTTTTTTTTTTTACAGTTTCACATTTATAATAAATAAAATGTAAACGAAATATGTTATTTGCCCCATATGGGTTGATATAACTATTATATATAATATATGATTCATATTGTATGCATCATCCAGTTTAAAAAAAAATCGCCAAATGAAATGATTTGTTTTTAAACACTAACCAAAGTGCTCAACAAATGAAACATTAGCTTGCTACTATATGGCATATACTTGTCCTCTGCCTCATCAGAGGCTTCTGAAGCCGTTACCAAGATGCCCCATGAGTGGCGAGACTTGCTCATACTTTTCCATTATGTTTTACTTTCTACTCATTGTAAACTGTGTAAATCTTAGTTGTACAAAAATAGCTACAGCTATGGTTGAATTCATAACTTTTTACCCTTGTTCAGTAGTACAGCATTAAACGTCCTTTAGAAATTACTTTGCATTGGGATACAAAGATGACTTCCTGTTTTAAGTGTTGAGTCTCTTGATGGTGCTATAATGTTAATTCAATTCAATTCAATTCAATTCAATTTTATTTATATAGCGCCAAATCACAACAAAAGTCGCCTCAAGGCGCTTCATAGATACAGAGAAAAACCCAACAATCATATGACCCCCTATGAGCAAGCACTTTGGCGACAGTGGGAAGGAAAAACTCCCTTTTAACAGGAAGAAACCTCCGGCAGAACCAGGCTCAGGGAGGGGCGGGGCCATCTGCTACGACCGGTTGGGGTGAGAGAAGGAAGACAGGATAAAGACATGCTGTGGACGAGAGACAGAGGTTAATAACAGATATGATTCAATGCAGAGAGGTCTATTAATACATAGTGAGTGAGAAAGGTGACTGGAAAGGAAAAACTCAATGCATCATGGGAATCCCCCGGCAGCCTACATCTATTGCAGCATAACAAAGTGAGGATTCAGGGTCACCTGGTCCAGCCCTAACTATATGCTTTAGAAAAAAGGAAAGTTTTAAGCCTAATCTTAAAAGTAGAGATAGTGTCTGTCTCCCGAATCCAAACTGGAAGCTGGTTCCACAGAAGAGGGGCCTGAAAACTGAAGGCTCTCCCTCCCATTCTACTTTTAAATACTCTAGGAACAACAAGTAGGCCTGCAGAGCGAGAGCGGAGCGCTCTAATAGGGTGATATGGTACTACAAGGTCATTAAGATAAGATGGGGCCTGATTATTTAAGACCTTAATGCTTAACAGAGTTGCAACGAATATAAGTTTTACAATAGAGAGGTTAAGTTTTAATGTTGTGACCTGATTTACTGAACCTTTAGTTTGAAACTAGGTTAGTTAAACCAGATTACTGCAAATATAGAAAGGATGTTCTTGATAAACAACAAAAGTTCTCTAAAGGTGAAGTAATTCATCCAGTTTTTCTGTTGTTCTTTGTCATCACACAGAGAGTGAGCTGGCGGCCATCACCATTGAATGGGATGATACACATGCGCACCTCCATAACATGGGTTACCACAAGGGGAAACTGCTGGTGAGGGAAGCCGGTTCCTACTACGTTTACGCCAAAACTTGCTTTCGCTATTACAATTTCAAAGGGCCAATTTCAGACGACAATCCCCCAGTGGATGTTAAAAACACCCAGCTCTTCCAGTACTTGTGCCATGAGAGCATCAAACACAACAGCAAGGCTGTGGTATTAAGCAAGATGGGCAGCACTATGCGGTGGAACGGCACAACCTATAATATGTACTGTGCCCAGCAGGGACGAGGGGTCCAGCTGGATGTCGGAGATGCCTTGTTTGTCAATGTGTCCAACGCCTTCATGCTGGACCTGGCAGGAGAAGCGACGTATTTTGGGGCCATAAAGTGGGGTATCTGAAACTTAAATACATGGGGAGCGGACATGCTACTGAACATTTGATATGCCAAAGAACCACTGTTAGTGATGTTAATTTGTCAAAAGAGTTTTTTTTTTGTTTTGTTTTTTTTAAATTGTTTTGTTTTTTGTGTCACATTGTTTTGCATCAGATAGCCTTTTTAGACTCTTATTATGAGGAAAAACTTATGCAAAAGGTAAACACCTTTCAAAAAACAAACTTGTCTTTCCACTTTCTGTTTTTCCTTTCCCAAAAAGCAGAACTAGCACTCTCTACTTCACCCAAAATAGCACTTGAGTTTTATTGGACTTTTTTGTGGTTTGTGTTGGGGAATTTAAATACATTCAGTTTAGATTACAACATTTAGACTTAAGGATTGACATGTGTTTATGCACTAATTAAACGATTCACAAGGGAGCAACTAAGGAAGTAAGTTTGTTGGGAGGAGGTGCAGCAAGAAAGGATTTATCAGTGCTGATTGTTGGAGAAAAATGTCCAAAGAGAGAATTGGAGTTGATAGAGCATCTGCTTGTACTTAGCAGATTATCATAGGATAAAAATAAGGCCTTGGTATAAGTGTTTTCTTGAAAGTCTTTGGAAGTCAGATCAAGGCAGGCAGTGAAGCATCCTTGCAGTTTAGCAACTTTAGCGGATAGTGACAGTAATAGGTAATTTCACCCAAAAATTAAAATTAAAATTTAGGTTTAGTATGAGTTTGACTTGGGGCCATGGGGTTGTTGCTCCAAAAACATTTATTATCCATCTTTCCGCCCCAAGTGGTCATTTGAAGGTTACAACATGACAATGTCATAAATGACATGTTTGTTTCATTTATGACGATCAGCAAGTGAAGCAGATAGCAGGACTGTCTGACCATGAATGACAGGAATAGACTCCTGTCTCTTCTTTCACTAGACGGACCAAGTTGAGTTTGGTTCATCTTTAACTTAACTTTTTTTTTTTTGTTTGTTTGTTTTTCATTTGGCTCTTAGTGAGGTAAATGGGAATATGCACTAAATATTTATTTATTAGCTAGAAAAGTACAGAGACGGGCCACTGTTAAAGTGACCTTTCGGCTGTAAAATCATTTATATTTTATGTCTGTATGACATTCATTAAGCAGCACTTAGAGGAAATAGTAGGCACGCTTTTTGTTATTAAAACACAGGGGCTTCCTTTTAAATTCTATATTTATGTATCTCGATTTTTGACAATTCTGTGTGTACTTGCCTAGCCAAAAGCAATATGGTTATATTGTTTCTTCTACAAGATTGTAGCACACCTGTAAGACCTTCATCTGTTTTCATCTGCTAGATTTTTCTATTCAGTGTTCTTTTTATTTATGTTTGTGTATGTTTTAATAAAAAAAACCTACTTTTTTACAATTGTTTCAAGTGTATTGGAAAAGACCCGATCCAGGCTGTTGTTTGGTGTGGCTGAACTTCACAGGATTAGCTGCCTCAAGCTGTAAGGTGATGAACAGGCCACCCTGACTGTGATATGATTGCAATGTGAAATTTGATCATCTCCAAAATCTTTGGAAAATTCAACACCGCTGTTGCCAAAGAATGATGTCACGTTGTTCCTTTACCTCTGCACACCCGGTCACAGTGGCCCACTAGAAACCGCCCACTACTGCTAACTCACAGCAGATATTTGGAGACCCGGCTCGAAACGACCTGCAAAATAAACAAGAAACAGCCTGTATGTAATATGTAGGAGTCGTTTTGATCATCGTTGTAATGGGTCTCCCATGAAGCCCTGCGGCACGCAAGAGAAAGAGAAACTCTTAATGTTAGACCCAAAGCCAAACAATTCCTCTATTGTGTGATCTTGGGTGTTCACCAGCATATGGCCAGAGAATGACTGGGGTTCACACGTTTGTTCTGCATGCTGGGACCTCACACGACTCTCAGCTCATTGTTCAAACACTACTTACTGAGGGTCTGAAATGAAATCTGGGGGTGGAATAAAAATACTTGGCTGAGGTGGGTGAGGAGCTAATTAGTTTTTGAGTTTTGACTTGATTGGCATTGCCGTATTTCATTTCTGACTGCGGAAAGTACAATATAGAATTTCCCTTAATGAAAGTTCACAGAACAATAATACATCTTAAAGGCAAAAATGGGAATGCTATTTTTTTAGAAAGCTGTTTTATGCAAATAAACAATACTTGTACAAAGTTTTGCAACAACAAAGTAATTCAGCTGTGCTCAGATTTAGCTGAAGCCATAAGTGTAAACAATGGACTTCCGCTGTGTGCCACCCTTTTGATGTGACTTGATTTCTCAATTCTTGGCTCTTAGCTAAAACCATTAAAATGTGTTGTGTCAGTAAACATTATGGATAGCCTGGCATTCACTGGACCCCCACCCTGAGCATGCATCCACGCACACATACACACACGTGCGCGCGCGCACACACACACACACCCATATATGTACGCTGACAAAGAAGTCTCGCCTGCTGCGCTCAGAGGTTCATAAAATAGGTCATTTTTGGTACACGTGGAGAACTTATTTCATTACTCACATATTTTAAAACGCAAGGGGCCACAGCAACCAATATTAATGTCATATAGGTTTCAACGTACACTACAGGGCACAAGCTGCATCGCTTTCTTCTATTTTCCCTGGTGCCAGTCAGGGGTGTTTATAGAATTTTTTAAATGGGGAGGCACTGGGCCAAGAACCAGTCAGGATGAGGGCTGGGTGTTGAAAATGAATCAGATCACAAGGACTTTCATAGATGTGAGGCCTCCTGCCTCCATAAAGTCACATTAGGTTGCCATGTAGCAATATGGCAAAACTAGGTTCAACCACAGAGTAACAAAATACAAGGCTGTCCAGCTGTACATGAGTTTTATTGTACTGAGTGGTTGTTGGTAAACCCCCCCCCCCCCCCCCCCCCACACACACACACACAAAAACAAAAAACTATGTCTTAGACATCACTGTGAGTCAAAGGGGGAGTCCATATTTCAACTTAACAGCTTAAGAAATGTATTTTCTAGCATCTTGCATTAGTTATATGAGCATGCAGACATAATGTTTTAGTATTTGTCATTATATAGTTACATTTACAATGATGCCCTGAAGATGACAATGCTGTTTTTCCCAGAAAGGGAATCCAGACCCCATGTGTTCCCATGTGAATAAAAGTTTGCGGAGGCTCTTGGGTTCAAATCAAATTTCAGACAGTGGTGGTGCCAGCCCAGACCCTAGCCACACCCCTGCTGCCAACAGGTTTTCACATATTCCATGACAGTGTGTCGCAGATGAGCTCCAGCAAACACAAAGTGGATTTTATTTCCATCTTCTGCCGTTTTACGATGCATCTCCATCAGACGTGATTTCAGAGTTATTATTTCCCCATGGTTCAGAGAAGAGGTGGAGCTGTTGATTCAGAAAAACAAAGTCATGTGCTGGAAAATATATCAGGGTGTTTTCCCCCAATAAGCAGCACCAGAGGCATCGGTACTGAAGTTAATGCCATTAGCTAAGTATGGCTGCCTAGTTTTATGAGGCTTTGTGGTTTGGAGGAAATGGAGCTCTGAGAAGTCCGTTTTTACCGAGCAGCTGCAGGGCTTTGTTCTGTGCAGGTCGCTTGGCTCTCTTACATGCACTGAACTATCCACGCACTTACACAATTGCACTATCAGTATACAAATTTGTGCCTACTACTGCCCTTCCTGCTTCATGCACGCATACACATGCACGCATACACACACACACACACAACACACACAACACACAACACACACACACACACACACACACACACACAACACACACACACACACACACACACACACACACACACACCTTTGCTGAGTCAGCACAGTCAGCTATTTTCACAAGCTGGGCCCTCGCCCTTTGTCTTCACCCCAATATAGCTCAGATGTTTCAGGCTTTTGATGTCTGACGTTTTTACAGCTTGGCTAATACTAACATTAGTGTTATTAAAACAATAACAGAGTGAGATTTACAGGCTATACTGCAGACGCATGGGCGTGAGATAGCTGGAAGGGTTATTACTGTAACCAGGCCTGTCATCTCCTGCTTAAGCTGTCGGCAAGCAGACCTACACAGAGACTGTCTATGTCTCTGTGTAGGTCAGCAGACCTTTGAGGGGTCTTCAATTAAAGGGAACCCCATAATAAATTAAAAAGTCAAAAGGTCTAAAGGGCATTGTAATGGGTCAGCTGGTCCAAGTAATAATGGATTGCATTTATATAGCGCTTTTCAAGGCACCCAAAGCGCTTTACAATTCCACTATTCATTCACACACTGGTGGAGGCAAGCTACAGTTGTAGCCACAGCTGCCCTGGGGCAGACTGACAGAAGCGAGGCTGCCATATCGCGCCATCGGCCCCTCTGGCCATCACCAGTAGGCGGTAGGGTAAAGTGTCTTGCCCAAGGACACAACGACCAGGACAGAGAGCCCAGGGATCGAACCGGCAACCTTCCTGTTACCTTCATAACCATTACAGATGAGCTTCCCAACCGACCGTGACTGTGATTGTGATCGGCATTGTACCGATTGCCCAAGTACAATGTCAGAACAAAGAGATGAAGTCCATGAGTCCTCTCTATCCTTCTTTCTTTTCTCCCCTGTACCAAATGCTAAATTTTGCAATTTTCTATGGAGACTCTCAAAGGTAATCCCACTTTGGCTATAACTGAGACTCCAGTGAGCTTGTTAATAATCGTTTTTGACAATTTTTCAGAACCATGGAGAGCAAATCTAAAATTTGAACCCCCAAAACGAATGCCTTATTAATGCCTTAGCAAGCTCAAAATAAGGGAAATGTGTTATACGGCTAAGGTCCTTCAAGAAGCAGGTCATGCAAGATGGGAGCCATTTTGGTTTCACTATTTGGCAGTCATTTTGAAGGTCCTAACTAAACGAAAGGGGAGAGAGCTTCCAACAGACCTATGGCGACATCAAAACTGCAAGTAAAGGATTACATGTTAAATTTAATCAAAAACCAAACTTAGAAAGATTTTTCCCCCCAAACACAAATTTAATACAATTCATACGTTTACTCTACATGTGCACAGATTCACAACATGATGACTTCAGTAATGGCTCAGTCCAGAGTGCCACGATGAGCAGTATCTCTGCTCTTCCCACTGGAGCATGGACAATTGCAATGCAGTCAGTATGTAAGCCAAGAAAAAGCACTAAAGCACTCTTGCATCTACACTGCAAAAATGAATGGAGAGACATGCATGGCACAACACTGCAGAAAATATACCAAACCTTTTCTGTGCGCTAATACAATGAAGCCAATGCCGAAGTGCAAAGTTAAACTGCAGTTTCTCAAAAGGCCACTTACGGCTGAGCCTCTTTTCTGCTATTTTTGCGCTCGTAATGCCTTTCAGAGCATTTTTAATGGACTATTTGACAAAGACCATGACTTACTGTGTGCTACAGACTGCCAAAGAATTTTGTGCTTCAGTTATGATGAGTTAAATTCTATTATCTAAATTGTTTAATGCCTAGCACTCGCTAGCACTACATGACAACTTAGTGCACCTTCTCAACCATACAGTGTATGTGTCACATTGGATTAGGCAGGATTCAGAGCTATGCAATCAAAGGGGCATTTATTTACAACACCACGTGAGTTATGTATATATATATATATACAGTGATCAAGGGATGAGGGCTCCAGGGGTTCCAAAAAAGGGGTCCAGGGCAGGGGATAACAGGCTCACACTCCTCTTTGTACCAGAGTGACACAAACACACTCAATCCGATCCCATGCAGTGACTCACTCTCACTCACGCTCATCCAGGTCAGGTCCAAGGGAAACAGGCAAGGACCCAGGTAGATCTGTACAGGGAGATGGAGACAGCTGTTAGGAGAGAAACAGGAAACACAAAGAAATTTGCTACACTAACAGAGGTAAGTATAACAATCCAGCGAGGAACAGTCCTCCACCAGGGTCCTAAGTACTGGCTGGAACAATCAGAGGAGATTAGCAGCAGGTGAGAGTAGCGTGGATGTGGAGATCAGTCGGAGACCAGCTGCCACCTTGGTGCGAGGAGTGAAGACAGCACACCGGGGCAAAAATGGAGGACCATGACAATATGGTCCCAACTAAGCGTAAAAGATATTATTTGCACCCAAAGAAGAGCTTTGCAATGTCCTTTAAGAAGCCTGGAGAACTATTCATGAAGACTGTTTAAATAAATTACAAGTGAGCTTGTCTGAGAGAGTTTAGGCGTTTAGGCTGTGTCAAGGAATAAAGGTGCGTGTTTTTGACTTACATACTGTATTCCCATGAATGATTTACATTTTTCTAAAAGTCACTGAGACCATTTCCAACGATTCTAGAAGGAAAAGGATTGAGGGGCAGCTCAAACTTTTGCACAATACTGTTTGTGCCCAGAAATATCTAGCAACATGTTGACTGAAAGGTGCAAGTTACTACTACTTAGGTCCTCCTTAGCAAGGAACTCAACTTCCAGCTGACAAGTAGACCAGACTGTGGTTATACTGGGCAGCTTCCAGGTGTCAGAGAGTGTGTAACTGTGCCCAGAATATGCACATCTGTGGCCGCAGGGGTCAGTCAAAATAATGAGTTTCCATATGAGCCGTAGTTTGAAACTAACATTAATCAACTCCAAGCACTGAAAAAGGCCTATTATTATATTGCTTGTCATAAACAAACTCATCATTGTGTTAAGAAATACCCAGTACTGAGTTCAATTTACTGCTGGCACAGTAGAAAAGCCACCAAGCAAACTGAGTCTGAAAAGCCTTGAGCCAGCAGCTGACCATTGGTGGTGAAACCAAAACAAATATGTCTCAATCCGAGCTCTGATTTATGGAAGCTTTTGGGAAAATTTGAAGTACTTCCATACTAACCATTCCATTGTTAAAATGAACTAATAAAATACACCAAAACATTACTATTGTAAGCAGATTAAGAAGAATTACAGTTTTTTTTAAATTGGTTTGGTACTATTTTCACAACTAAAGTGTGCATTTTCAAATCTCTCAGTACAAAACTCACATTTGATCACATTTGTATATATATATATATACACATATATATATACATATATATACATATACACAGTGTTGGGAAGGTTACTTTTAAAATGTATTCCGTTACAGAATACATGCCCCAAAATGTATTCTGTAACGTATTCCGTTACGTTACTCAATGAGAGTAACGTATTCTGAATACTTTGGATTACTTAATATATTATCGTGCTTTTTACAACAACGTGAATGTACTATTGCTGTGTGATTTATTACTATTACTGAAGGTCCGCGACTCCGAACTGTAGTAAAGGGACCTCTGACTAATACGGCGGGGTCCCTGTCGGCTCATAGCCGAAAAAATAGCTTTACTTTGTTGTGTGGGTCAATTTTTCTTGCGAGAGACAGAGAGAGGCGTTGAAAGACTGCTCCAACGGAACTTATTGTTTTCGGAGGAAAACACGAACACGGTGTACAGTCGAGTCTTAATAGCTTACTTACAACTGGGCTCGTCAGGCACTCTTCTTGGCTGCAGTGGTTATTATTATATTTACATGTTTCCAGCTCCCGTTTTTCCTCGACGACAACTCGTACCTTTCCACTCCCCTTTTTCTCCCTCCTCGCGCTCACAGACACATAACGTGTATGGCAGTGCATTCTCCCTGCAACACGGACTACACTGCCCATGATGCTACATTCTTTAGAGCTATGCTTGTAGCATTCTGCCTGTTAGCTTAGCACAACAACAACAACGAAAAGGCGCTCTCTCACCCAGGAAACACACAGTCGCAGAAAGAGAGAGAGAGCGTCGCCCTGTAACCATGGCAACCGTAACGCTGCCGCCTGGAACGAAAGAACGTAGCTGTCAAACAAAACCCAAACAGTCCTGACCCGCGACAAAATGAAACAGGAAAGTACCGCAGTGTAATCCATTTATTTCAACAAAGTAACTGTATTCTGAATACCACCTTTTTAAACGGGAACTGTAACGGAATACAGTTACTCATATTTTGTATTCTAAATACGTAACGGCGGTACATGTATTCCGTTACTCCCCAACACTGCATATACATATATATATATATATACATATACACATATACACATACAGTGGGGCAAAAAAGTATTTAGTCAGCCACCGATTGTGCAAGTTCCCCCACTTAAAATGATGACAGAGGTCAGTAATTTGCACCAGAGGTACACTTCAACTGTGAGAGACAGAATGTGAAAAAAAAATCCATGAATTCACATGGTAGGATTTGTAAAGAATTTATTCGTAAATTAGGGTGGAAAATAAGTATTTGGTCACCTCAAACAAGGAAGATCTCTGGCTCTCACAGACCTGTAACGTCTTCTGTAAGAAGCTTTTCTGTCCCCCACTCGTTACCTGTATGAATGGCACCTGTTTGAACTCATCATCTGTATAAAAGACACCTGTCCACAGCCTCAAACAGTCAGACTCCAAACTCCGCCATGGCCAAGACCAAAGAGCTTTCGAAGGACACCAGGAAAAGTATTGTAGACCTGCACCAGACTGGGAAGAGTGAATCTACAATAGGCAAGCAGCTTGGTGTGAAAAAATCAACTGTGGGAGTAATCATCAGAAAATGGAAGACATACAAGACCACTGATAATCTCCCTCGATCTGGGGCTCCACGCAAGATCTCATCCCGTGGGGTCAAAATGATCATGAGAACGGTGAGCAAAGATCCCAGAACCACACGGGGGGACCTGGTGAATGACCTGCAGAGAGCTGGGACCAAAGTAACAAAGGTCACCATCAGTAACACACTACAACGGCAGGGAATCAAATCCCGCAGTGCCAGACGTGTTCCGCTGCTGAAGCCAGTGCATGTCCAGGCCCGTCTGAAGTTTGCCAGAGAGCACATGGATGATACAGCAGAGGATTGGGAGAATGTCATGTGGTCAGATGAAACCAAAGTAGAACTTTTTGGTATAAACTCAACTCGTCGTGTTTGGAGGAAGAAGAATACTGAGTTGCATCCCAAGAACACCATACCTACTGTGAAGCATGGGGGTGGAAACATCATGCTATGGGGCTGTTTTTCTGCCGAGGGGACAGGACGACTGATCTGTGTTAAGGACAGAATGAATGGGGCCATGTATCGTGAGATTTGGAGCCAAAACCTCCTTCCATCAGTGAGAACTTTGAAGATGAAACGAGGCTGGGTCTTCCAACATGACAATGATCCAAAACACACCGCCCGGGCAACAAAGGGGTGGCTCCGTAAGAAGCATTTGAAAGTCCTGGAGTGGCCTAGCCAGTCTCCAGACCTCAACCCCATAGAAAATCTGTGGCGGGAGTTGAAAGTCCGTGTTGCTCGGCGACAGCCCCAAAACATCACTGCTCTCGAGAAGATCTGCATGGAGGAATGGGCCAAAATACCAGCTACTGTGTGTGCAAACCTGGTAAAGACCTATAGTAAATGTTTGACCTCTGTTATTGCCAACAAAGGTTATGTTACAAAGTATTGAGTTGTATTTTTGTTATTGACCAAATACTTATTTTCCACCCTGATTTACGAATAAATTCTTTACAAATCCTACCATGTGGAGTCATGGATTTTTTTTTCACATTCTGTCTCTCACAGTTGAAGTGTACCTCTGGTGCAAATTACTGACCTCTGTCATCATTTTAGGTGGGGGAACTTGCACAATCGGTGGCTGACTAAATACTTTTTTGCCCCACTGTATATATACACATATATATACATATACATATATATACACATATACACATATATATATATATATACACATATACACATATATATATATATACACACATATATACATATATATATATATATATACACACACATATACACATATATATATACACACACATATACACATATATATATATATATACACACATATATATATATATACACACATATACACATATATATATATACACATATACACATATATATATATATATATACACACATATATATATATATACACACATATACACATATATATATATACACACACATATATATATATATATATATATATATATTTATATTTATATATGTGTGTGTCAGTGCGCCCCAGGGTGGCTGTGGTTACAATGTAGCTTGCCATCACCAGTGTGCGAATGTGTGTGTGAATGGGTGGGTGACTGGATATGTAAAGCGCTATATAAATACAGGCCATTTACCATTTACACACACACACACATATACACACACACACACACACACACACATATATATATATATATATATATATATATACATACATACATACATACATACTAGGGGTGCAACGATACACAAAATTCACGGTTCGGTTCGATACTTTGGTGTCACGGTTCGATATTTTTTCGATACAAAAAAATGTTCATGCCTTTTTAATTTGTCATTTATTAAAATTATAAATATATATTTTAACTCAAAAGTACAGTTTTTAAATTTAACCCTAACCCTTGTGCGCGTTTTTTATTTTGACAGCGAATGCGCACCTGCGGACCACTTATGTGCAGCCCTGGTTATTTAGCTCGTCATATTGCAGCCACAGAAATTCTTTTGTCCATGAAACCATAAAGCTGCACTTTCTTTTTGCCTTATAGTCTCATTTGTCATAACTTCTCCGTTTTGTGGTAAGCTTTTCTTTGGCTGTCACTTCTTCACCCCGACCTGTCTTATTTGGCTCAGCAGAACTAAAATATATATACTGCTACTTTTACACACGACTCACATAAGCTCAGCGATTCTCTGCGCGATCAACCTCTCACATGTTTAAGCTTGCTGCGGGAGATTTCACTTGTCATGTTTGCATAGTAAGCTAACGATTAATAAGACGATGTCAGAGGAATTGGTGCACAAATTATCATCACTCACAGATCAGTGCTGTCATTGCAAAGTGAAAGCAAAAAAACAAGCGCAAATTCAAACGCGATTTCAATATGTCACATATTGACAGTGACATAATTACCCAGCTACATTTCTGAAAGAATGCAAAAGCATTGACATATATTTTTCCTACAATAGCCCGACGGGCAGGGCAGAGAGATTTTTGTAGCCCGACTGGAAAGATCGCTAGCTCCGGGACGTCGGGCTAGCGATTTTGCAAGCCCTGTATCTGATTGAGGAATCACTCATCTTTGGAAAAGAGAGTTTATTACAGAGAAATGTCTCTTTCCAAAATAAAAGCTATACTATCCGCTTCTTCTGGGCTATATTCTCAGCAGCATAAGGAGAATCACGTGCTAACGGCTGTCTAAATGACTCGGCTAAAGTTAGTAGCATGCTTGTTGTTTTTGTCTTTGCACTAGGATGATGTCGGCGTAAATGTGCAGTCATATTCGTTGTGTTCCCACTAGTGCTTTCAGGTTAATCTCGTTGAAATGACCTTAACGCCACAACACCAAATCTCCGTTAACGAGCTACCGCCGATCGCCCCGTGCATGGGGCTAGACGGCCAACACGTTAACGAGCTAACTGCGCTAACACACTAGTTCACACCAATGTAATTAAGCATTGCATGGCACATCCAACATACTGTTTTACTTTAGTCCATGACTCGCTTACCTTCAGGGTCATACGTCACATGAAAACCAAAATAATTCCAAACGCCAGATCTGAATGAGGGTGGGGGAGGTCCATCTTGCAAGGAGAGCTTAACTTCTGTCTCGCTAGCTTGCCCTGCGCTCTTCCTCCTGACTATGCTGTCTGTGTTGAGCGCTCAGTGGATCTGCGCTCGACAGTGCAGCCTAGGCGGAGTAGTCGAACGCAGATTCACTGAGCGCTCAACACAGACAGCATCGTCAGAAGGAAAGTTGATAAAATAAATTACAAATGTTGTATTGTTCGATACATATGCGTACAGAACCGAAAGCACTGTATCGAACGGTTCAATATCGATACGAATATCGTTGCACCCCTAATACATACATACATACATACATACATACATACATACATACATACATACATACATACATACATACATACACACATACACACGAAAAAGGGAGAAAAAACAACAAGTCATTTACATAAGCACAATATATTTTTTATTTTATTTTTATCACTTTTACACAATTAATCAAGCCGGTCATTAACATTGGGCCATAAATTTTCATCAACATCACAATGGATGTCTTCGTTGTTCAGGCACCGTGGGAAAAATTTCCTGGCATGACGAATCCAGGCTTGACATTGCTCAGGAGTTATATCACCACAAGCTTCACACATGGCTTGAAGAAGGGAGACATGCTCATGGGGATGGCGATCATACACCTTCCACCTCCATGTAGAGAAGAATTCCTCAATTGGGTTGAGGAAAGGGGAATATGGTGGAAGATAGAGTGTCATGAAGCGAGGATGTGTTTGAAACCATTCCTGAACCAGCTGTGCATGGTGGAAGCTGACATTGTCCCACACAACAACATAGACAATGTCTTCTCCCTGACAGGCCTGCTCCAGTTCATTTAAAAAAAACTATCAGGTGTTCAGTGTTGTATGACCCTAGAACTGGTCTACAGCCTACCACACCATCTTCAGATATAGCTGCACCCATTGAGCTGTTTCCTCCACGTTGTCCAGGGACTTGGATGGTAGCCCTTTGTCCAATAAGGTTACGTCCTCTGCGTCTAGTTTTTGCCAGATTGAAACTGGCCTCATCAACAAAAATATACTTGTGATGATTCACAGCAGCGTCCAGCTCCATCACCCTCTAAAATGATAATTTAGTTAGTTTTTTTTTTTACAACTAATAGTTGTCAGTACTGTTACAGTAATTGCATGCCAGTTTAGTGTTGTACCTGAATATATTCTGAACGCAGTTGTTTCACCCAGACATTGTTCCTCTCAAAAGGAACCAAGTAAATTTGTTTCATGGAAACCTGGTGCTTCTTCAAAACTCGGGCAATCGTTGGAAGGCTAATTGATGGCACATTGGCAAAGGTGTCATTGTTGTTCTCAATAGCCTGTTTGATTTCAGACAGCCGTATGTCATTCCTTGCCCTGACCATTTCCACCACAGCCAACTCCTGCTGGTCAGTCAAAACACGTGGGCGACCACCACCAGGTTGTCTCCTGTTAATTCTGAGGACAATCATATACTGTCAATATTGAAGTATTACAAATTACATTACTGTAAACTGACAATTACATGTTGTTCATCTATACAATAGAGTACTATATTTTAGAAGTGAAGTTGCTATAGCAGACATACCAGTTTTCTTGGCGAAAAGTTCTGATGATAGAGCTGACAGTTGACCTTTGTAAATTAGGCTGTACCAACCTGGCAGCCTCAGCCATGGTAAAGCCTCTGTTAACCACATGGTCAACAATGATGGCCCGGACTTCATTAGAGATGATGGTGCGTTGTCTTCTGCCTACATTTCTCTGAAGACCACCTCTCTGTTGAGGAGCACCACCACCTCTTTCTCTTTGCCTGTGCCTGTGCCTGTGCCCACCTCTCTGTCGAGGAGCACCACCACCTCTTCGATGAAGGTTTCCTCTCCCTACGAGTCTATCCTGCTCCATATTTGAACAGTGCAAAGTCTCAAACACAGTTCTACTTATATGGTAACTAATTGTGATCATCAGGGGGAAACAATTAGCAATTAGTATTTCTAGATTGAAAGCTCTTGCAGCAATGTGTAACTTACAAATGACCAGACAACAATCAGTCAAGTTAAAAATCCATGGACATAATGAAGGATTCATTGATTAAACATTAAGATCAGTTGAATTAAATGATAGACAAATGTATTAAACTGAATAATAAGAGGTGCAAATCAAAAATTTGATAGTGACAACATTATGAAAGGCAGTAACTGTGAACAAAACATTTATTTAGATGAAACACTTATTTTGTGTAGTGAAAAGGATATTTTGTCATTATGTGTATTGTACTGACACAATTGGAAATATGCTGAAAAGCACTTTGAATCACCTTGTTGTTGAATTGTGCTATACAAATAAATTTGCCTTGCCTTGCCTTGAAATGTTTGAAAAACGTGCACTTTTGATGATCTGTTGTGATATAAGTACTAAGAGTTTTGAAAATGTACCAATTGCTTGTGAAAACTGCGCCAAACCAATAAAAAAAAAAAACTGTAATATAGAACTTATGTCGAGTGTTAAAAATGAGTGTTTCTATGTCAAATCTGGAGGTGTTACAATGGAAACATTAACTCTTGACCTCTTAACTCTGAACTCCTAGAGGGGCTATGACACCAACAGAGTAAATTCACAGACTCCGCCCCCAGCACGGCTCCAATCGAAGCTGAAGTGAAGCCGTTTCAGAACATTTTGCTCTACATATTTGAGTTGTTTGCCATGCTTGGTAAGTCATTTTTTCAAAAGATTGTTTCAATTATTATTATGAGCTTTTACTTCTGTGGCTCTTTGGAGTTGAGACAAAGCTGTGTGAAAGGCATTAGCCATGTTGCTCGGTGATAGCATAATATTCTGTTTTAGCTAGCTGAAAGGTATTGTTTGCGGGCAAATACCACAGCCTTGAAAAAAGCTTGCATGTGAATTTTCAGTCAAACTTTTGGTCTAATATACACCTAAAACAATGTCTAGAATGTGAAATGTTGGTATAATGGTGCTACTTGAAGCCTGAAAATGATCACCCATAAAAAAAAACAAAAAACGAGCAAACAGCAGTAGCAGACGTCCTGACTGGATTCTACGTTAGCATAGATCCCTCCAGAGTTTTGTGCACACGGTTTAGGTAAAAATGAAAAAGGTTGAGGTTTTACATTTAGTTCAGTATTACCTGTTGCCTGTGTCCTTGTCTTTTGGGAAAATACTTTACACAAGTAAAGTATTTAAATTAACACTCTCTGGTGTGGACCCATATAGACACTTTAATAGTGTTGAAATCAAATCCGACAGTGTTAATTTGGACATGCTGGATTTGCTGTGTGGGGTTAATTTTAGTCGGAGATAACGGATTGATTTAAATTCTGAGAAAAGAGTAAAATTTAAATGTCCTTGTCCTTTATCAGTTGCTCACAGGTTTTGTTTGTTTTTTGCTTTGTTTTTGGTTGCTTTTATTTCTTTTTGAAACATTACATAAACATTTTAAACATATACAAAACAATTAGACTTAAAAATAATCAAATTTACTGCAATAAATTTTTTGGGGAATTTAAAAAATCTGCATTGACTGCAAGCGTTAAAATCAGTCAACTGACTTTTTTTATTTAGCTTTTTAAATTTTTCACATTTTCTTTTCTTTTAATAAAGACTTAATTTCCTGTCAAATATGGTGGGTCACCCACTCTTTGTGGTTGTTTGATTTTAAAATGTGGACGGGGGATTAAAGACTAATTGAAAGCCCAGAAACACCTGCCATGTCTGTTAACAGTGCAATGTGTTATTGGTGGAAGTCAACAAAATACTGTTGAACTGAAGAAGTGTACTTAAGATTGAAATTTAGCAGTCCTAAAAGCCACTGAGGCAGTCAGTTGCTTTAATTTTTCTACATTTTGTGTGAATGTTTTTGAGTTTTCAGTGCCCAGATCTTTACAAACAGTTGTGAAAAATGAATATTGAGTTTTGCTAAACTGAAAAAAAAGTGACTCTGTTGTAGTCATTCTTTTTAAGCTATGTCAACTTATTCCCATGGGAGACAGGGATGAAAACTTTAAGTTCCGGTTATTAAATATTTTTGAATTTAATTATTAAATGTATTACTTTTATTTTAGTCAAAAGGTACATTTTGAATGTAATCAAAATATTGGAGTTCTGATAACCTTTTAAGTTCATGAACTTAACAAACTTAAGGCAATTGGTTGCCTTTAAGTTCTGCTAACGTCTTCAGGTTTACAGCGTACACAGTCTTGTTGGCTGCCTCTTGGGTTGTGCTTATTATGAGTTTGTCCTTAAGACATGAAACAGTTGCTGATATGATCTGCTGTGTCGGTTTCGTTTGGCTGTAATAGTTACATTTTGTAGTGCTAGCATGCCACAAGCATAGATATGAAACTTACTCAAAAGAGTCAGAGGACTGTCGTCAGTCACTGTGTCAGTTTTACAGCAAGTTTACCATTGGAATCCAATGGACCAAAAGAAATGCAAAATGAGAATTACAAAGCCGCTCAAAACAACCCTAAAGACACACACACAAAACCAAAACACAAAATAGAAAAAAAAAGCTTAAATGACCATAACCAGATGCAAAATCACAAGACATACATGCTCGAATGCAACATAACCACAAAGAACTTCCAATAAACTACAGATAAATGCAAAAGTAGATGAGTAGAGGCTATTGGGGTATTTTGCACAAATGTCGGTGACAGTTTTGAAATGTGTCCAAGCAATGATTGTTTGTGCATCTGTTCTGTTAGAAAGAACTTTTGGTTAGTTTGCATTGACCGGGAAAAATAATGTGACATAGATTATTTCAAATTAAAATAAATATAAGTTTAAATTTGACTGTAAAAGAATGTTCATAGTTTCTCAAATGCTCCCCCAGCCCCTAAGAGTTTCTAAATGTGCCCCAGACTACTTATTTTCCTTCTCCTAACTTGCCTTATGGGTATCATTGAAGTTTTACCTAATGCAATGTTTTCTTTTCAGTTTTTATTGTTTTTATTGCTCTGACTAAAACCCTGCACTACTCAGGATTCTAATGGCTGGTTATCCCACAGATTTGAGCATTGCATTTCAGAATACACCCAGAGGAAGAGGGAATGTCAGTACAGTTAAAAACAGGAAAGACTGTGGTTAAACTTACACTAATACACACAGACAATGAAGGCATGGCCAGACGCACACAGATATATGCACCCATGCAACTACACTTAATAACTCACACACACATGCATACACAAAGGGACTCCCCATCCCAGTCATGGTGCTGCAATTCTCAAGAATAATCCCAGATAAAATGTCTCAGATGGTTCAGTTAGCTTCCATTAAGATGTCGTGACACCTGGGCAGTCATAAATAACACTGACAAACACTCTAATCCTCATAAGGATTAGTGCAACTTAGATCCCTTGATTAAATCAACGCAGAGAATCAGTGATATAAAGATGCTATCAAAATGGGCTACTCTTTTGATACTATTCTGTAGAAGATGTGTTTGATTGTGTCCTTTCTGTCAGTCAGTCAATCAGTCGCTGAGTCGGATGTGTAATGTAGTAACGACAGGGATGAGTCAGACAAACACATTGTCAACAAAACCTAAATCTGCGGAGGCTCTCAGACTTCCCAAACCACCAGCAACAACAAGCAACACACCCAGAATCAAGACAAGTTGGAATGTCATTCATATGGTCCTCATTTGATCCCTCTCCCATCCTCTCATATTTTTTTCCATCCCACGTCTATGATGAATTCGCTGTTTGGTTGTTTGGTTGGATGACTTGTTGACCCACTGATTTGTTCAGTGGATGATTTTTGTGACACTGAAGTAAAAATCTTTACCTTTATGAACAGAGTCTCTGGTAAAGGGAACGCGTGGTGGAGTCCAGCTCAATGGAGTATTGTGCCAATGCTCTTGCACAGGTTGTACAGGGACCAAATTGCTTGACAACCTGTAACCACGAAGTCCACTCTCATAAGACGACATGAAGGACACTGTCATATTCCTTCTCCAATTGGTTGGTTTACATTAGCCTTCCTAATCCTCAAAGGTCTGCTCATCAGTGAACCCTAATTCCTAACTTTCAGATGACATCTTTTTTTTTTCATTAGATTGTTTTCCAAAGCCTTGGCAGTTAGGGAACAAAGAAAATAAGAATTCTGACTGACCCACATCAAAACGTATTCACATATATTGACATTTAGTCTGTTAAAAAACTTAATATAGAAAAATGTGTGTTCCATCCATCCATTTTCTTCTGCTTATCCGGGGCCGGGTCACGGAGGCAGCAGCCCAAGCAGAGAAGCCCAGACCTCCCTCTCCCAGCCACCTTCTCCAGCTTATCGGGGGAAACCAAGGTGTTCCCAGGCCAGCCGAGAGATATAATCTCTTCAGCGTGTCCTGGGTCTGCCCCGGGGCCTCCTCCCAGTGGGACATGCCCGAAAAACCTCACCCAGGAGGCGCCCAGGAGATGTTGTAAGATGCTTGTCAGATGCCCGAACCACCTCAACTGGCTCCTTTCGATGTGGAGGGGCAGCGGCTCTACTCTGAGCTCCTCCCAAAAATGTATGTTTTTACCATATATTAAAAAAAACTATTAAAAAAACCGGACCACCATACAGTTTACAAATGGAGGAAGTAATTATTTGATCCACTGCTGGAACTTTGCTCAGCTACTCCCATTGTATAAAAGATCCTCATGGGGTGAGAATGATCATGAGAAAGGTGGTGCATCAGCCAAAAACTACACAGGAAAAACCTGTTAATGATCTGAAGCAGCTGAGACCACAGTCACCAAGAACATCATTGGTAACACACACACACTGCAAGGTCCCCCTGCTCAAGAAGGCACATAACTGAAAATGGCCTTTCGATTAGATGTTAACATTCAGACAGGGCGTCCTTTGGGTTGGGTTGTACGACTAGTTGGCTGATTGTTTGGTTATCCGGTGGGTTGTGGTGAAACAGACATGGCTATCCCCCAGCTTGCTGTTTATGTAAATTCTAAATATTGTTATCTCTTAATCCTTTCATTGTGTAACAAATTATAAAAACAATACAATTACTGGTCATAATTTGGGTTTCAGTACAGTAGTTACATGTTTCAGGTTCGCTTTAGGATTGTGTTTAAACAAATGAACAATTGCTTTGGGTCAAACTGTGAAGAGTAGGTTATTTTTCAATCTCAGTCTACATTAAGGAGCAAAACAAGTTAGTCTAGTTGGAAAATGGTGGATTAAATTGTGACCACAGGCCACAGGCAATTTACCATGATGTTTCACTTTACATAACTCATATGACAAAACTTCCCCTTCATACTCAAATGGAAATCAGTATCATGGTTGGCAATCTTTCCTACGCTTTGACAAACTAGGCCAATGTCAGCTGCAATGCATTGCATCAGATTTGATCTTTATCTTTATCTCAGCACTAGAACACATGTATTCTGATTAGTGCAGCAGTTTTCTATATGGCTGGCCTTGATACGACCACACAGAACATCCTAACCGCTACAGTGTAGCACTACCAGGAAGGCAGTCAGCCTCGGCCACATTCTGTATCTGTCAGATCCACATGGCTTTATATCGAGAATCTCATGTCATTAAAACGTCTCCAGCTGGTTTCCCCCCTTCACAGTGTTGTGAATTCGCAGCCTGTCAGCGAATATTTTTGGACTGCCTGCTGTTCAGGCACATTGGGAGATGAATTCTCTTATTACAGTGTGGACAACGAGAAGGGACAGTCAGCCAAAGATCTGTCTGTGGTGTGGTAGGCCATCGTTACAAATGCAGTGTGACTGTGAAGCAATGCATAGTAACAGCCTTGCGAGTATGTTGAGAAATGCTACCTTAAATAAAATGAGAACTATGAGGTAAATGCCTGCAGTCTGCAAGCTGGACTGAAGTTTCAGTGTGAGTTGACTCTGAATTATAATTCCTTGAATGCACAAAGAGCATGGAACAGGTTAATCAGGTTTCAAAGAAAGCTGCGGGTGAGAATGGACTCGGAACAAACTCAGGAACGGTAAGAATCAGGAAACAGTATGAGAAAAAAGCTGCAGCAGTCTTAAACAAACTTGAACTAAAGCCAAGGTTTTGAGTATTTTTCTACTAATGTGATATTTGATTGGCACAGTGTACTTTTGCTTCATTTTTGTCATATTTTTTAAACGTACTTTTCAAAGAGTTTTTTACATGTCCACTTAGGTGGAAAACTGATGTGTATGGAGTGACACATGATGAGTGTCCAACACTGGCACAAATACAAGAGCTTTTGAATAGCTGTCCACTGTAGTGACTATACGTGAAAGGGTTAAAAACAATCTAAACATGTCACCAATAAATCATAATACAGTAATCAGATCATTTGTGACTGAAGGATCTTTTTGTGTTGACCCCAAACATCGCTCCAAACCTAACAGGTGTTAGTGTTGTCCCCTGATTGCCAAGAGTTTAGAGAACAATTTAAAAAAAAGGAAAAAAAGAAGGAAACACATGGTCACTGAACACCCGAAGACCCTGACTTCATAGGAATTTATAATCAGACTAAAATCCTCATTTCTGATAACCCTACCTCCCTTTGAGAAAGGCAAAACTGACTTTTTTTTTTTGTCAGGAACAAGCAAGATGTCATAACAGTCCTTGTAACTAAACACTCAAAATCCTACAGCTGAATCAGCACCAATATCAAACTACAAGCTACAGGATTTATTTCAGGGTATTACACTGATTTTAACTTAACACCATCACTGCCAGTGACAACATATTCAAGCAATCATTGTTTTCACATGTTGCGATAGCATTAAAGATCTAACTCTGAGGTCTTGAATTATTAGTCATTTATGAGTCACTGGTAATTTCAAAACAATACTCTGGCAGGCAAAGTGTTATTAATTTAGCTATTGAGTGTTGTATGTATTGTACTCTTGTGTAAATATGAATCCTGAAAAGCCATAAAGTAATTATTTTTTGTGCCTCATCACATCAGTTGGAAGCCCAATTTTAAAGGGCAGCTGTGCTGCTGAGACAGGCAGGAACCTCATACCGTGCTCAGCTCTGCTGTGTTGTTACTTTAGGTCATGTTCCTGGAAACCCACTCAGGCATTTTGTAAACTGAAACCACTGGATTGTATACAGATGATATCCATTTACTTCTGTGGTGAGTTACCTCTGTGTATCTTTTCATTACACTGCTACGTCCTCTTTTCAGCACATTCATAGGCTGCTACCATTTATAATACAGTGCATATCTTTTAATTAACATGAAAAATTAATTAAAGTTGGAACAAAAATTTGAATGAGGAACTAATGGGAAGGGGTATTGTTTAGTGATCACCAAACGACAAAGGCTTAGCATGACAACAGTTAGTTCAGTCTAAATGTATGTGGCACCAAAGCTGTCCTGCACATGACACATAGATTTGACTTTAAATCACAAGCTCTCTAGCTGTGCACAACCTGTTTTCTTTTACTCATATACACACAAAACCAGAGCAGTGCATAGTTTCCTGCACACACAGTAAAAGGGGTTAACTTCTGGGCTGTTTATGCACATTGTAAGTTTGTGACCTCTTTCAAACCTCTGTTTACATTTTTTCTGTTATAAAACCCACATTTTACAATAATTCTAAAACAGTATGGGTAAATGCTTATGTAGAGATTTGAAATACAGCAACAAATTTTAAATTATTTTATGTCATGCATCCATATTCAGTAAGTGAACTTTTCTCTTTGACTTGCATAATTTTTAATAAACGTCAACCATAAGTTACTTTAAACCTTTTCTGCACAACGTTTAGCTTAAAGATAAGTTAAACTACGACTCATCTGTGTTGGCAAAGTTAAATTAAAGGCATTGTTATTGAATTTGCCATGTTTCTGCTGTTAGCTTTTGCTTTTTAGCTGTTCTACTTGAGCCCGCAAATCTCTCTCACGTGTGTCCTCTTGGAGAATTATTTTTAAAAGGGGTTTTACCACTGTGTCTAAAAGCTAATTTTATAGGTTGTCTGGGGAAATATTGCTCTGAAAACTAAACATGCACTCAATTCCACAAGCCCCATACATACTCCGGGTTGCTTTGAGTTTGATCTCTGATTAGAAAGGATGATAACACTTTCTGGTCTATGGGTAGGTAGAGATGGGTACATACTGGAGATATCTATGGGATTGATCACAACTGATAATAACCCCTAGATCGAATGATAACAACGTGTCTGTGTGGTAGGTTACGATAAGAATTGGTTTTGGGGGATACGTAATGTTTGTGCAAGAGTGGCATAGTGGAAATGATTTGGAAAAAATGAATGTGAGTGGCTCAGAGCAGCTGAGAAGAAATCTTTTGAAGACAGTAAGTCCGAAACTAAACATTATTTGCAAGCATAACTAATATAAACCTTGCTAATAATAAGCAAAATGGTCAGATTACTCCCCTGGGCTGGTGAGCACAAACTATATAGGTATAAAAGATGGCTGTTGCTCCCAAGGTCTGCTGAACCTTGGGATACTTTAATGCTGAAAAAAATACTCTGTGTATACTCTGTAAACACTTTCCTGATAAGTTATTGGGTTCGTTTGTTTTGGATCATACTGAAATGACCATTATGTCCAATTTATAAAGTCTGTTCATTCTAAGTTTCAGAAAGAGGATTATCAGGATAGGCTCATCAGTTAATGATGACAGTTAATGATCTGTAGAGTTTGGGATTGTTCCAGTATCTGATTTAAAGAGGAATCAAAGAAAATCGCAAAAGCTGGAATTCTTACTCCGCATAATTTTTCAACCAAATGTCTGCAGGTTACATAGTTCATCAAGAACAGCTTCCCTCTTTCTATTATTTTTAATTTCTAAATCTTGAAAACTTTAGATGACACCTTTTCATTCATTTTCTGTTCTATGCTACTACTGATGAGCATTTGTTGTCCCCTGAAAAACAACTACTGGTGCCATGTTTTTCCGCACTTTGTGAATTCATTTTAGGAATGTTGAAAGTTCTGAACTCAAACTTCAAGTTCTGGGCCCTATTTCAGGAAGCCGGTTTAGAAAACTCAGAGTGAAAAACGATACTCAGGGTTGAGTAACCCCGAACTGTCCAACTCAGAATATTCCGTTTCAGAAAGGCTGATAACAATTAGTTCAATCAACGCGGAGTTGCTACAACCCCAAGTTAAGCACGCGCACGAGGATACATAAAGCCCCGATCAGTGGAGCACAGATTAAGCGAGTCACCATGGAGACGGAGGGAAAGAAGGCGCGGTCGACGTATTTCACAGCGCTCGAGGCGGAAATTCTGATGGCAGCATATGCCGACAGCATGCACATCATGCAGAAAAAAAAGTAACACAGCCGCAGCTGCAAAAGAAAGGGAGCATGCATGGCAAAACATAGCCGACAGAGTCAATGCGTGAGTGTTAATTTAAACATTGATCTAGGGATTTCCACCCATTTAACACGTTATTTCATTATATTTTATTTTGTATTTTATACATTTTATTTCGTGATGTGATGTGAGCGCAGGTGCAACCCAACAGGCCCCCAACGTTCCTGGCAGCAAGTAAAAATGAAATATAAAAATATAGTCCAAACAGGTAAGGTGTAATTGTATTATGAGCCATAGTGCTTGGTCTGTTTGTCCGATGTAAATCAATTGCAGTTAGAGGCTACATTAATTTCCCCTCTGTAAGCACTTATTGAAATTATCTGAGCACATTATAAGTACATATTTGCTTACTCTGTATGCTCAAATGTGACCCATTATGGCCACTAGAAAAAAAGCGGAGGCCCGAAAAACAGGTGGGGGTCCTCCAGCCTGGCCTGGCCACTTGGCTTCCACATTTGTGATAATGTTGGCAGCATCACATATGATCTTCACAGTGCAGAGAACACAAATTAGCATCCATTACTATAATGAAATAATTTGTTAGTTTGAAATGCTACAGGGAACTATGTACCTGTACATTAATGCTGTGGAAAGACTTCCTGTTCACATAGTCTCCTTCATTTACTGAAGGAGCAATGATTGGAATGTGAGTGCCATCTGTACAGCCAATCACGCCTGGGAACCGTGAAAATAAATGTAAAATTTAAGTAGTAGTTCAAGTATCACCACATCATGTATTAAGTTTTGTTCATCCTGCTACCTGCAATTTTGTGGCATCCCTCTTTGATAAATCTTGTGGGTCTATGACCGGGGAACACCACAAACGAGTACAGGAGACGTTTCAGTGCAACTGTAACATTCCTGACTGCCCGACAGACGGTAGCCTTGGAAACGTGCTCAGCATCACCAATATTATACAGAAAGCTCCCGTTTGCAAAAAACCGAAGTGCAATACAAATAATATGTACAGAACTGAGAGCATGTCCGCGATGTGTCACATGCGCAATATATGGCCTGAGGATGTTATCCAAATAACTTATTGATTGTGCTGAGAAACGGTAACGTTCGCACAGGAAATCATCAGGTAATGATAAAATGTCCAAACGCGCTCTAATCACTCTCTCCCGGCGGAGAGCTCTGCGGAGTATTTGGGCTTCAAGATCTACTGGCTCTTCAAGGAAGGGACACGCCATGTCTGACACTTCCTACTGTCAGGTTTCCGACAAAGAGGCGGAGACAGTCAGGGTTAGTTGTAGTAAACCTGCTAGGGGGCAGGTTAGCTTCACGGAGTGTGTCGTCATAGTGACTCACTCAGGCTTCAGCTGAACTCGCTTTGTGAAACCGAAAACCCAGAGTTTTCGTTAACTCAGGGTATACTTACTCAGAGTTTGCACTAAACCGGCTTCCTGAAACAGGGCCCTGAACACGAACTTCCTTACTACATTAAATGTACATAAACAGTTTTATTTATTTATTTATTTATTTTTACAACTGCTAGCACCATTTGCCAAGTAAAACTGCATTAGGTGATTGATGTTTTAGATCTAGGATCTGAGTTCTTAACTTCCTGCGAATGTGAAACACAAAGAAATCATGGAGTGATGAGTAAACATCGTTCTTGACCCTGCAGGTGGATGTTGGGGTGGTGGAGGGGATGAAACCACAGGCAATGATGCATGAGAGCAATGCTGGCTAAGTCACTGACATGTGGGAGAGGGAGATAGAGTGTAAATAGACCAGCACCAGCATATAATGTCACGGCAGTGAGGCATGTTAGTTGCCTGCCTGAACTAGCTCACAGGCTTCACTATGCTTTGACAGTCATTCAGCATCAGTATCGGTTTCCAATAAAAGATACAATTATGTTAAAAAGAACACCCTGTTTAAATTCAGGATGAAAAACAAATTGTGCGGTCTTTAGGGATGTGCCATATCATGTCATGCAACAACATGACAATAATACTAGTATAAAAAGTGTTATATCATGTTATCAGTGACATAGTAATGCCTTTTACAAACAAGACAAGCACAGGCAGGGCTGAGAGTTAGCGCCATCTGTCAGCCTCTGATAAAGATTTTGTACCCAAAAAAGGGAGTTTCAACACAATGCTTTACAAAACGTGCAAGAACACTGTTCCTGCTTGAGGTAGGAACAGCAAATGTGTTTTATTGCTCGAGGCAAAAACAAAACAGGGCTATGAAGGAGAAGGTATTAGCAGCTGGTGATGTGTGACTCCAAAGTAAACAAAGGACTCAACTGATGGCTGCTGAAGTACCTGCTAGCTGCATTCCAAATGACAGGAAAAGCAAACTGTGGAAGGAAATTACTGATGCATTTACATGTTGGAAAAGAAGGGCTTTAAGCAACAGGTTTAAACAGGTTCAATTTTATTATGAGCCAATATTGTGCAAGTTAGTTTAATGTTTAAAGTGTTAAGCAGTTATGTTATACAACTGTGATGATATATGTGATGATTTGTAAAACTCCAGAAAAACATCTTTTTGCGATACAGCACAACGGGGTGGCTGTAGCTCAGGTGGTAGAGCAGGTTACCTACTAATTGGAAGGTCGGTGGTGCAATCCTTGTCTGCTCCAGTCTGCATGCCAAATATCCTCAAGACAAGACTAACCCCAAGTTGCTCTATGAATGCATGTAAATATTAAATAAAAGGCACGTAGAGAGAATTAGCATTGAAAAAGAGGGCAAGCTGTATAAAGGCAGTCAATTTGCCAACATACAAAATCGTCCACACGACTGTATTTAAGCATTACTCTGACTTGTTATCAGGTTTTCTGCTAAAGGTTTTGGACAGCAACCAACACTCAGGATGCATTAAGAATTAAATGTCAGCAATCAATTAAAATGTAACAGAAAGAATGGGCCAAGGCTGTCAAATCCTAAGCAAGTGCTACCTTAAAAGCTAATTTATACATATAGATAGAGATACATAACTGAAACTGACCAAAATGAGTCTGTTAACATAAAGTTCATGAAACAATTGAGGAAAAGATGTTTAAGGTTGTGATTATACATGCCTGTCCTGGTATGAAGCAATTGTCAGAAACAACAGCTTTCATAATGATGTTGTACAGATGTTTGTTTGGGCTAAACCTCATTAGCTCTGATGACCCTGTTTGCTTCCTGTGACATAAAAAACATCCTGTTGCTGTCAACCATTTGCAGGAGTCAGCTTTGTAACCTATACTTGTCCCTGCATGGCAGATTGTTCCAGTACGTCATAAACAATGGAATAACTCTACCCAACACACACAAAAGACTCATTTATCAAATTACTTTGACTGAATAAGTTGACAGAATAGAGACTGGCATCCTAATTACTGCATATTTTTCTCTTGCTTTGAAAAGTAGATATCTGATACTGTAAGGCATGGCATTTTCCACCTTCAAGCCAGTTTGACTTGATTGCAGGAGCTGATTAGGTGCAGCCATCAAGAATAATCTAAAACGATAAAGTTGACATTTGTAGCTTGTCACTTTGATCAAAGTAACACGATGTGATTTTCTCCGCATGCTGCTTCATCATTTCTTATGCAATCCTTTATGATTCAGTTTCTCTTCTTTTGAAGCTGTTTTGTTCTTGCTTTGAGATCCTCCACAAGTTTTATTTCTCTACCCAAACAGTATTTCATCACTGCTTCTTACACTCTATTCCCACTCTGACCCTAGATGACTTAAGTGTTTGTGAAATTGTACAGATAAACAAATGGCTCTAGCTCTCCAGTGAAAGCAGTCATGACATTTGTACAAAAGAGTGAGCTAATTCAAATAAGGAAACACAAGCCTGTGCACACTTACACACATGCACACACTTACAGGACACACACAGAGAGCTAGTAAAAACTTCCCCCTACTGGGTTATTGACATGAGATTGTGCACCTCTGCCAAACATCCTTTTACCAGAATCCAGCTGACCTTGGAAAGGGATCAAACTCAAATGTGCCAGCAGCAAGACCACACTGATGAGTTAGAGGTACCATGTGTGTTGCTTAAAACTGTATCACCTGAGAAAAAAAACATATTTATTCTTAGTTAATCCTTCCACTGATTGGAAACAAACATGTCATGGATAGTTGTTTCCCCGCAGCGATCCGTCAGTTTGTCTGCTCCAAACCACGGCAGCAGTAGCAAATTAGAGAGACAGGAATCTAGGAATCAACAACCCTCTGTCAACAACCGTCTCACTGTCTGTAGTTAATGTCAGTCTGGGAGAGGATCTCACACACGCACACACTTGCATATACAAAGGATTACATGCCTGCATAGACACATTTAAACACATGAGCACTTGCACACACACAAACAGCTGTTTAGAATTAGATCGCTAGGGTGATGAACTCACTGACAGTGATTCGACTCATGCAACATTCAAAGACACACGAGGACGTGGGAAAACACATAATATTCATTGGGTTTTTTTGTCATCTCTCTTTGATGTTTGCGTGTGAGTGTCAAGCCCATAATACTGCAGGCAGGTATCTGTTTTTTCAGATCGAACTGGGGATAGTCCTGAAGTTGCAAAATCAACAATATCAGGGAAGCGTACAGGAAATGTGGTTTGCAGTATTAATAAAACTCGGTCAGAAACCTATCGACAATAGAAATTTTTGCCATCCTTGAATTTAAAACATTTGCTCAAACACTTGCTGTTTTGGTAATGTTCTCTCTGGTTTTTGAATTGGATGGACTGGCATCACTAATGATAGTTTTGGGAAAGCATGCTTTACAAATGCACAACTGGAAGCAAAGCTGACATCTACCCAACTCTGACATCTACGCAACTGATGCTTAACAGTGAGTGAGGTTGTTAATCAAGGACTCGGAACAAAAACAGACCATCTCCACACTGGTTTTATGGAATTTCTTTAATGCTGAAGTGTGTAAGATATTTGTCCCATTCATACTGTTACAAACATCATGAGTCTTAAGGTTCAGCATGCTTTTAAACAGTAGACTTTAGGGTCTAATGTAAAAATTAGAGTCAGATTTGGTTCAAAACCCACATTGGGTTCATAGCTAGGTTGAAATATGATGTCGGTAATTGTTTTCTGTCACAAATGGGTTTTTTGTTGTTGTAGTTAACGCCTAGTACATCTTGTCAAAAGTTTTATGGATGGTTAGATTCGAGAGCTAAAATTAACACCTGAAAACTTCCCAGCGTGGGTATATGTTTTATTTCACGATGGAATTGCAGAGGACTATCTGCTAAACCATTGGATACATTTTCTAAACTAGTCAAACAGGACAATTGAAGCTGTAAAGTCTCGACTTTTCTGGAAAAGCCTATGTTTACCTTGCCTTTAATTGGCTCTGACCATAACATATTGTTTAACCTTAACCAACTGAAGCTAGTAATGAGCACTTATCGTCATGGAATAGACATGCGGACTGTAGAAGAGGGAAGTCTAAGAGAACTAAAATGATTAAGCAGCCGACAGGTTTAAAATCTTCAACCTGACCAATAATCCTTCAGTACATTTAAAAGCAAATATGTTAAATTTAGGGTCAAAACTTAATTAGCATTCAGATGTGAACTGATTAACCTTTAATTCATCTGTGAAAATATTTTACTTTTGGTCTGTTCTTCTCTCACACCAGTGCAATCGTCACTCACCACCTGGACGAGTCCCCACAACCTCATCAATAACGGGAATATGAAGGACCACTGCTTTGGCACACTGGAAGAGATCCAACACCCACTGAGGAGACACAAGTACAAAGTGACATAAATTAACTTCCACTAATAGATCTAAAATTAGCTGCCCAAAATTGCATGAGGAGATGATCTTGAACATGAGATCAGGCAAATTAAATGAGACACAGTAAGGTTTTTCATTCCAAGGAGCTTTTTCCTCAAAACTTCTTAACACTACAGGGGAGAAGCATTTAAAGTATACCTGAGTATTGGTGGGAGGTATATCCCTCCCCTATACATTTTAATTACTACCTTGATTGAAGGCCAAACTTCATTATTTCATTTTAGTGAGCATGGCCCACACTCACTGAGGCTTACATGCCATTGTTGGGACTGGTTTACTCCTTTCATACAAATAAATGCCAGTTTGACAACATAAGGAGCACTGATGTTGAAGCAGCCCTTTGTACTCTCTTGCTATCTGAAGGCACACTGTATTTAAATCCCACACTCCAGTATTTGGCCTTGGGTTTGATTCCGATCCAGTAAGTGTTTGTTCCAGTAGGCAGTAGCTTTACTGTAAACACAATTATGCTAACTGTGGCAAGATTCAGTGACCACATGAAGGGAGATAGTCTCTCACGCAAAACACTCGCTCAGGCACTCTCACACACTATACTTACTCACTGACTTACATGCTCATAAAGCAAAACATGGCACTCATCTGCACCTGCAATCTCACGATACTGACCCATGGTCTGCTCACATGGACACACACCTACACATCATAAACAGTTTCCTCTGTGGTCAATGTGATTAGAAAGCATGCTGAGAGTGTACAACAAGGGAGGGCCGGCCCCCTCACTGCATACACACTGGAACCACAACAGACGAAGGAGGGTTTACAGACCAAACACTCCTCAGGTGGCCACGCCGATGGTGTCCAACACTATCTGCAGGAGCACTAATTCACAAACGCTTGTGCATAAAAACACACCCCGAATTACAATATTTTCATAGCTAACTGCTGCACGTGAGGTGATTCACAGACACATTGGCTTTCTATCTTTTGAACACACACACTCATGCACGCACGCATGCACACACACACACGCACACGCGCACACACACACACACACACACACACACACACACACACACACACACACACACACACACACACACACACACACACACACAGACTCAGAATGCCCAGTGTTTCACCTCATGCAAGCATCTGTTTGGTCAATAGTGTCATTTACATCATTCTTTCCACTGTGGGAGTGGGCAGGGCTCTCTTTGGTTTCAGTCACTGAAACCAGTTCATTGGAGTCACTGTACTTCCAGAGCCAACACACACACACACGCACGCACGCACACATGCACACATGCACACATGCACACAACACCCTTGCACTACTGTTATTCCTCTTAACTTTGACTTTAAGGGAATCCTCTCTGGCCTGTTCCAGTGACATTAACACTCCTACCGCGCTTCACTGACCTCAGGCAAACACTCTGACAAATTTATCCCAATCTCAATTCGTTCAAACAACGTGCACATTAACACTGCCAGCAGGGGAAAAGTTCAGATGTCCCTGCTATGGTGTGCATGTCACCAAAGCCTCCTTGCCTCAGGCAGTTGACGCTGACCAGACATCTATCCATATTGGCTGAATGTTTATTGAAAATCTTTGCAGGCTTGACATTTCCCACAGAGCGGGGTGCATTAGTTTTATTATTCACCACAACGTCAAGTGAAAGGCTGCGTTAAATCAAACAAACTGCCACGAGGATTCTCTGCTACCCCACTTGTGTGAGAGAGCCACTTAAACTGGAATGCGGCTGCAGACGTCATTGGGACCCAAGATGACTTCACTTTATTTGGTACCAAAAATAAGTTGCACAACTTTATTTAGTTTCATTAGTTTGGTTCTCTGAAGTGATCTAACAGTGGAGGCGGTGCAGACATGGGGAGCTAAAGGTTTCTTCAGGACTGCAAAATAGTTTGCCTTTGTTTATCTGCACCTTATGGTGTAGTGATAAAAATCTGTGTCAGAGACAACCGAAAAACATTGTTTGAAAGTGAAACCTCGCATCTTGGGCTCATTTGAAAAGGTCATGAGGCTCAAACCACCCACGAATAACCTAGTAGTGTCCTAGCATTTCCTCTCCTGCTTCCTGTTACAGATGCAGCCCCCGAAGATGTGGCTTTCATACAAAATGAAACAAAAGAAGAGTTGCAGTGCTTTTTCAGGAACATCGTGTTACTGTGAATTTGAGTGACTTAAATTTCATGGAACTCCACCACATACACGGCAGTGTTTGAGAACTGCACAAAAATCCATTTTTTGCTATCTTGGCACCTCTTTTGCTCATTTAAAGCTCCTCTGAGCTACAGAGTAAAATCATCTTTTTTCCCCATTTAAGGTCTTGGCGTAAAGTGAGGCTATTTTGAAATACATCTCGAGAAAGATAATAGCAGATGTGGTTTATCCACTGCTGCTATTATGAGAAAGCGACACACAGAGATGAATTTCAATTTTAAAAAGGCAAAGAATGGTAATCTCTTACTGACAAGTTGCCTCAGCAGGCTAGAATGCAATACGACCACAAAATCAGTGGACCCAATCTCTCACCTAGCTGTCACCACTGCTATTGCACTTTGAGTGTTACATGTTTCCATCTGCTGCCCTGCTGAAAGTCACTCATGGAAACCCAGGACATCATTAGCTGAGGAAGAAGTGCAGAGGTGAAAATGGTTGCACCAAAGGAGAAGACTGAAAATGTTTCCTGGAAAAAACCATTACGACTGCATTTTATTTTTTGCTTGCACCCCAGGGTTGATTTTCTGTTAAGATAACCAGTAAGACGCTCTTTGAATAAAACTGGTTTTGAAATTTGCCATTGCCATAATCCCCACTCCAAACACTATGATGCATTCCTGTTCTCGCAAATCAGCGCAGGGAACCAGATAATGATCCCCAAAACCCCAAATGCAAATCATCTCCCCGTGTCAAAATCTATTTCTCAGCTATAGCGCGAACTAGCCTTTTGCAAGTGCTTGTCACCGCGCTGCATGTCAGCGGGAAGAAAGCTGATACCCACATATCTGGCATTTCAAGACACTATAAGCCCTCATGATTTGATTTGTCTTCTTGATAATTGGAACAATTACACACAGCATTAGTAAGCCCCATCCACCCATTCTGTTCATGACTAATTTTTCATGGACCTGAAGTTGGGGGAGGACAGGCTGTAGGAAATGACGATGGAGTTGAGTGAGGTGTTAATGTCTCCAACCTCAGACAGATGTGGTGGATCTTGGATAGACATGTTTCTGGTAAGACTCCCTTACAGAGGAGCAAAAGGCCAGGAAACACTTGCTCATACAGTCATCGTGTGTCTATATGTGTGCATGTCTGTGTGTGTGTGCGTGTAGGGTTTGGCGCTGTTGCTATGGCATAGATCTCATTTCTGAGAATATTAATAACCCTTTGAGGGTGTCACCTTTTTTGTTACTATATATGGTTGTGGTCCACACACACACACACACACACACACACACACACACACACACACACACACACACACACACACACACACACACACACACTGAAAACGCATTGGAAGACTGTATCAATAGCACCAACATTTCTCACCTTATCCAAGGTGTGGCCGTGTTACACCTCAGCATCTCTGATTCATCAACCACATAGCAAATTAATTCAATCATAGCAGAAAATAAATGCATGTATACATGGTTTAGTGGTCGGGCATCCCTTTAACCACACAGGTTTGCTGTTTATCATTAAGTTACCACAAAAGCTACACTCCTGTGTGTTTTTATTTATACTATTATTGTGGATTGCTATCACAACAACAACTGTTTTACTGTAAATAATTAGAAATGCATGCAAACATATGCATGGATATGTCTTAGATTCAAACATTACTGATAATGTTTAAAGAGATTATCATGTGACTTTTAGTGGGCCAAGTGGGTAAGACATCTCAAACAATCTTGGGGGGTGGAACACTTAGACCTTTTACAACTAAAGAGGTGACGAGGGAGAATCACAATAGTCTCCAATGCAATGATGCCTTTCAGTATACTTTAGTTAATAAAAGCATATGATGTATATAAGAGATGTCAGGCCATAGCCATGGAGTTGTGGGAAAAGATAATTTATCAGAGGCAGCAAATGTTTTGTGCAAATGTTTTGGCGTTCTACATTAAATTAGAAGTTTTTGCATCAAATTTGATATTTTGACTGTAGCTATCTTTTCTAAACTGGCATTAGCGAACAATGTA
>NC_140541.1:14539949-14717449 GCF_057382185.1 Mchenga conophoros
GTTGAGACCATAGACAGTATAAAATATCATACATTATGGTAAATGGACCAGAGCACTTTATAAAGCATGCTTCATTCAAGTGCTTTCTATGTAACACTCACATAGATTCATGCTCTGATGGTGCATCAGAGCATGAGCCACAGCTCCTGAGCCACAGCTAGCCCAAAATAAAAAGAAGACTCTTGGTTCCATACGCAGCATGTTATAGTGTATGTGTGGTTCTGGTCTGGGACCTCATTACCAGAAGAGCAGAATGAAAAATAACTGCTGGAGACAGCTTTGCAAGTACCTAACTGAAATTTTAGCACATTTAGTACAACATCCTGAAAGGGTGCAACATTTAGCTCCCATAGTGGCAAAGGACCTAAATTAATTCATCACAAGCTTCTTCTAAAACCTATAGACTTCTCTGAAGCATATAGCATACTCTCTGCCAACCCATATCATCATCCTTGTTTTCTGTAAACTAGCTTTTGTTTGTGTGTGTGGTGACTGCTGCTCCACCTCAGGCTATAGGGACAGACATGGCTCAACTGTCCATCAATTATTGAGAGAGTTGCAAACAAAAAGTGGGGGTTTCCTAAATTCCAGCTGACTGACTGACAGAGTAATCCAGTGTATGTACATGCTGATACCAGTGCTCTATTGTGAATCACAGTTGGTGTCACATAAAGGTCAGACTGACAGACTCTGTCTGTCTGAATAGTGAGTGGAGAGGCTGATGACATGAACTGACCACAATGTTACTGTTTGTCCTTATGCTGAAAAGATAAGTGCAGGTAGGTTGGTAAGAATCACTCAGAAAGATAAGGAGGGAGGAAGAAATGAGAAAATGAGGACAATACTAACCAGAGCAAGGTCCCCAGCCAGTTTGCAGGATTTTATACATAATGTCTGTTTGTGTGTGTCTGTGTGATGCTTAGAAAACAAAACGAAAGACACACACACACACACACACACACACACACACACACACACACACACACACACACACACACACACACACAAACAACTCGGTCTTTGCCCCCAGTCAGAGTTGGAAAAATTACAGTTTGATCCCCTTACCCTTGGAAACTGCCAGTCTGTCTGTACATCTTCACAAGTTTATCAGATTGCAAGCCGGGGTTTCACGTCGCCCGTGGGATTCAAGTTTCTGTGTTTTATTAAAAGCATCGGTCGTGCTGAAAACGAAGGCACACACAGTCGTATTTCTGCATAACTGCCTCTGTGCCTTTCTTCCTAATACAATATTACTGTTATTGCTTTACAATGGATAGGTATACTTTGGAGCAAGACAAGTTAGGTGAGTGCTCAAATAGTTAAAGTTGAATGAGGATGAATTTAGATTTTTCTTTGTCATTACTGCAAAGTGGATAAACAATGAGACAAGATCTTATTTAAATTTCCATTTGGGAAGCCTAGAATAATCTCCTGAGGACAATGCTTACAGTGTAATTGAGTAGAGCACAATTGTCATTATGTGTGTGAAACATGTAATGACAGTTAAAAACTGTCACTGAAAGCTCTCCACAAACAGGAAATGGGCCGTTAACTTGCTTCAGGGAGAATTTTTCCAGCCTGATTAACACCATGGCATCAAGTGAATATTATCGTAAAAGCAGCTTCCCTGTCTGAGATAAAGAATAAATATACTTTATCTTTCTTGTACAACGTTAAAATTAGAGGATTCCATGTCTGCTGGTTACCCTAGTACCCTAGAGACACACACCCTAGAGACAGCTAGCCTGCCTCTGCCTACCCAAGGCAACTGTCAGTGGTTGGTGTTACAAACAGCTAAATGTAAAGGCTTAAGACATTGGATGGCTGTGGCTCAGGAGGTACAGCAGGTCATTTTCTATTGGGAGGATTGGTGGTTTGACCCATGGCTGCTCCAGTGTTCATCAGAGTGAAAAGGGTAGTCAGAAAGTACTGAGCTGGGAAATGGACTGCTTCTTCTATAGTGCTTTTTCTCAACAACATACAACATGCCTCAGTTACCCATTCATTTATGCACTTTTTTTCTACATTTAAAATAATAATAATAATGGATACTTTATTGATCCCCATGGGGAAATTACTTGTTTTTCTCTGCATTTGACCCATTCACTCAGTGAAGCAGTGGGCAGCCCACTAAGCAGGCGCCCGGGGAGCAGTGTGTAGGGACGGTACCTTGCTCAGGGGTACCTCAGGGTAGCCGTTAAGTGGATTCGAACCGCCGACCTTCCAATCATGGGGCGACCACTTTACCTACTGAGCTATCCCTGCCCCCCAAAAGCTTTCTGCCTAACATTCGCACTCTGATGGATGCTTCGCGGGGAAATTCTGGGTTAGTATCTTGCCCAAGAATATTTGCAGACTGGAACAGCCAGGTTTCAATTTGCAAAGCTGGACCTCATCACACCTCATACTCTGATGGATGCATCAGAGAGCAACATGGGGTTAGTATCTTGCCCAAGGATATTTGGCAGACTGGGATCAAACCACCAACCTTCCAGTTAGTAGGTGACCTGCTCTACCACCTAAGCCACAGCCGCTACTACATTATGTAGCGCATGAGTAGAAAAGCACTGTAATAACCAGTTTACCATCTACAGATGGAGGAACCGTTCTTTACAATTACCAATACAGTTTGCTTTTTCATATCTCTGTTTTTCTGAGTATATATCTTTGAGCTTGCTCATCTTGTTGCAGTAATATTCTATCGGCAACCTTCCGATTACAAGACAAACTGCCAACTCTTGAGCCACGATCGCCCCGAGTACTTTAAACAATTCTGTGACGTGAAAGACTAATGACTGTTATGAGAAACACTTGTTTACAGTTCTTACTATCAGGAGTGGCACAATCAGTTATCAGTTATTATGTTTAAGGGGTAATTACCTTTTTACTTAGGGCCAGGTAGGTTTGGGTAACGTTGCTTCCTTAATAAGTCATAATTTAAAAGTGCATTTTGTATACACTTGTGTTATCTTTGTGTAATATTAAAATGTATTTGATGATCTGTGACTGTGACAAATCTAGTAAAATACAAGAAATCAGGAAGAGCACCAATACTTTTTTTTCACAGCACTGCACATGTTTCTAAAGTCCAATCACTGTGGTAATCTCTGCGAAGTCCCTTTGCTCTGTGTTTTTCATACATCAACACTAAAAGTAAAATTGCATGTGGGTCCCCATTAGGATAAAGGATTGTGTGAGTGTGTGGGACTCTACCCTTAGGCTCATATTGTTAACTAGTCATTATGTGACATACTGCATTATTATTTTTTAATAAATCTAACAAGTACTATGTGATACATTACGGTTTTTTGAATAACGACCCCAACACTCACAATCGTGACATAACTAGTTGAACAAGTCAGGAAGTCCAATGAAATTTAATAGAGTAGAAGTACAAAGTAATACAACACAGAAACGTACACCTAACACAAAAATTAAACTTGAGCAAAACAGTGACTGAGTTAATCTACACAGATGCTTTCTAGAGATGAAAAAAGGGCGAACTAACCTATGTCTGATGATCCTTGGCTCTCAATCTCCCTTCGACCTATGAAGTACCAGACACACGCCATCCAGTGGGCCAGCAGGGCGAACATGGACATCAGCAGGGTCAAGACCACAGCACTGTACTGTGAGTAGCGCTCCAGCTTCTGCAGCAGCCGCAGTAACCGAAGAAGCCGGACTGTCTTCAACAGGTGGACGCCAAAGTACTGCACAGAGATACAGGCAATCTCAGCGCTCTGGCAATATTTCATTCACTGTATTTCTTAAATCAAATGAATCATTAAGAAAGGTTGACACTCAGTAATGTGGGATACTGTATATAATACACATCATTTGTTCAAACAGTTGGTAGTTTTACTCAAAAGTTGGAGCTTTAATGGATTCACTCACATGAAATCAAACATTTTTAATCTTTATATACAAATATATATGTGTATATATGTGCGTGTGTAATCAGTTCATCTTTTTTTGTTTGTGAGACATGCAGTGTGTGGACCGTCATGAGACATGTTGGTGTTGATGTGGTGAATTCACATGGGAGCTTGTTACATTATGCATTCATGTTCCCTTTAAAAACAAAGCTCACTTCCTTCACCGTGTTAGTGCTGAAAATGAATGGAAACTGAACACATGTCAGTATTCAAATATTTAACTTTACTATTGGGGTTTAAATTAGGGCTGCTCAATTAATTGAATTTTAATCTAAATTACGATCTGGGCTTTCAACGATCATTAAAAATGACTGAGCCGATTATTAGCCCCTCCCTCGTGCTTTACTCTTGCGCTGCTCCGTGTGGCAAATCGAGCGCACCTCTCTGCGTTTCGAACGTGTCACAACAATTAAGAGGACCCGAGGGAAGCTCGGAAAGCTAAGCAGAAGTTATTTGGAGAGGAGAGTGACTGCCGTTGATTGAAAAGAGAGGTAAAAAAAACTTCAGTGGTGTGGAAACATTATGGGTTTGCGGAGTCAGACGTGGATCAAGTAGACATAGTGTGTAAACTTTGCTACAGTGTCGTAGCTGCACCACAGAGCAACACTGCAAAGTTCACTAAACATAGATGTTTACATTTTTCATTTATTTTTTATATTGCAAACATTTGCACTGTTATCAGTATTTGCACACTATTTTATATTATCTTTTTTGACAATCTTTAAAGTCATTATTCAACACATTGTTATTGTTAAATAAATATCGTCAAATAATCGAGATCTCAATTTCAGTGAAAATAATCGTGATAATCATTTTTGCCATAATCGAGCAGCCCTAGTTTAAATTATGTAGGCTGATTTGTCACACTCACACTGTTTGATTCTCAGTTCTGTTGGTGTGGTCACACACAAATGTCAACAGACAGAAACACACACACACAGTAAGACACAGGGGAGACTCACCACGCTGACATTGAAAGCATACAGCAGGTCAAAGGGCAGGGCGGCAATGAGATCAACAAAGAGCCAGGTGGTAACGTAGTGAACGCAGATGGAGCGGGCGTCGTAGACGACCTGACCCGACGTGCTCACAAATGTAGTTCGAAAGTTCAGCAATATGTCTGCAGAGGACAACAACAACAGCAGCAATCAAGTGTCACTTAAATTACAGTGATGCATGGTAAACGCACAGCTACTTTTCAATGAGTCATATACACACAGCATGCATGGGTTACTTTAAATAAAAATAACAACACAGTATTAAAAAACAATTTATGCACTTTTTTTTCAAAGGGGTATCTTTACTGGGATGTCAGCAACCAGAGGTGTGGACTCGAGTCACATGACTTGGACTCGAGTCAGACTCGAGTCATTAATTTTATGACTTTAGACTTGACTTGAAAAAATGTTCTAAGACTTGTGACTTGACTTGGACTTTTACACCAATGACTTGGGACTTGAATTGGACTTGAACCGGTTTACTTGAAAAGACTTGATATTTTACCCCAAATATAAAATTTAACATGCATATTATATAGAGATTGAAAATGTCACGTCATTCACGGGTAGAACCGCAAAGGATTCTGGGAACTCGTGGCAAGCGGTACTAGCGCACGCAGGCTTTCAATTAAAATCAGTTATACAGCGATAAAAAGAAACACAAAAATGTCAAGAAGCTGTTGTATTATTAACTGCAATAGCCGGTCGCATGACAGCCACTGGAAGCCGACGGGTAAAGAGATCGGTTGTTATCGGATTACGTCGTGGAAGAGAAATTGTTCGAGCCATGTTTCCGAAGTAACAAAGAGGCGACGGATGGCCTGGATTGCAGCCATTCAAAGATCAAATATAACGTCCCAGAACTCTCCAGCTCACAGGTTAGTCTGCTCCAAGCATTTACACGAAGGTCAGTGTTTTTTAGTAGTTAATACGTCATTTTCATAACATAATTGGTGATATAGGTTACAAGCAAGTCTGGCGCTGAACAGAAATTGTCGCGCTATGCTCCTTTATTTATTGTGCATAAATAGTGAATTGTTCTGACACAATATTGCGTTTCGCTTCTGTTATTATGGTACATTGACAAAAACATATACTTTTATTCACAGGATAAAACAGGTTTTTTGTATCACTAATTGCCCAGTACGATTACAGCATACAATATTATTGTCACTGCTACATTTCTGTAACGCGTACCAGAAATTATTTCCACTGCTAATTAATTACCATTGAGCTCAAAGGTCCTATTAATAAACGGTTAACAAATCTGTATTTATGACGACAATTTGTGAGACTGGTAAACTTATGATACGTACGATGGTCTTTACTTTCTACACAGTGCATTTCAAGGTCCTGCACCCATCCGTCGGTAAACTGTACCTGGGCTTGTTGCAGTGACCGGAAGTTACTAAACTTCATGAGTGTATGCACTCACTCCAAGAACCGTATGATTATAAATATGCATATAAATATGCTAAGATGAGATAGCTGACTTCATCTAACTAGCAAATGTTGTCCAGGCTACGTTGGTGATGCAGTTTTTTTTTAATGTGTATGATATTTTTGTCATGCGATTTTAAAGCTGGTCCTACAACCGCATCCAAGAATAACATGCAGCTTATCTCAGAACTGTCGGTGAAAATTATTCTTGGAGCTAGGTTTAATTGAGCTGCATTTTAAAGAGGTGCAATTTCACAATTTGTGTATATTTTCTAAGTTCACTATTTTGTCATGTGTTGAGAAAAACACAGATTTAAAAATTACATGGTCTAATATTTACATTTAGCATAACTGCAACATTATTTTTTCGTTTTTTTTTTTTTAAAGACTCGAAAGGACTTGAAATTCAAAGTTTCAGACTTGTGACTTGACTCGGACTTTTACACCAGTGACTTGAGACTCGACTCTGCCTGACATTACTTGAGACTTGACTTGAGACTTGAGGATAAAGACTTGAGACTTACTTGAGACTTGCAAAACAATGACTTGGTCCCACCTCTGTCAGCAACAACCAGTTGTTGCTACCTGATATTAAAAGCTCCGTTCCCCTTTATTGTGAGCAAAAATCACTTTTAGTTTACAGTGGAGTTGAGAGCTTGTCCAGAATCAATGTGGCTCTATAGCCCCAAATGTAAATGTCTTGGGGTAAAGATACTTTTATGGTAGTTTTCATCATGTTTTTGAAATAAAAGTGTGTTGATACAGTTTGAGATGCTTCCATTACAGGGATAGTTTTTTTTAACACACCAGATTCAGATGGTCATTAGTTGTTTATTTTTAAAGGTACAGTTTTTAAAACACCACCACTATATGTCCGGTTTTATACCCCTCACAGTTCAAGTGCATAATCCATCTATAGTGGATTAAAGACATAAATAGCCACACCCAGCATTTCCTCCTAACAGCTGAGGGTGGCTGGCAGGTTTGTGTGTCAAAACATTTTTGCGCACAATATATTTTCACATATTTAAACAATATCATAACTTGGCAATAAATCAGGAATAAAAAACAGACCAATAATTCGCATTTAAATAATAATAAAAATAATATGTATTTTCTCAAGTTTAACCCCAGAGTCATCTCTGTCTGCTGTTCATCTGCAGTTAGTGTAGGCTGTCAGTCTGCTGTTACCTCAGGTGTTAATACACTAAGGAGGCTGTAAAACAGGTAGATGAGTAACTGAAGCTCACCTCTGACTGATAAAGTAGCTCTAATATTGTTGGACTTGGATGCTTAATGAATAAACTCTCATGCAATGTGAGAATATAATCAGACTGTTTATTAGAGGGATCCATCCAGCTACTATAGGGCGGGAGGTGGGTACACCCTGGACAAATTGCCAGTCTGTAACAGAGGTCTAAAAAAATAAAAACATGATATAGTATATAGTACCGTATATATATAGTTATTGCTTGTTTTCAATTTAGACAAATTACTCATAAGATATTTGTGAAAGCTAAATTGCTTAAGCTTAATTGAACGGACATCAGCAAAGTGCAATAGAAACTAGCTCACTCTCTCAGGGTAAGTGATTTTCTAGCTGTAGGGCATTTTGAACAACCAGGGGAATTTCAAGATGGTTTCTGATGACTTGCTTCCAGAAGAACCACAACATACAGCTAAACGCAGCAACTGCACCACCCAGTCCTTCAAAGTATGATATGATCCTATTCAAAGAGCCAAGGCTTTGAAGCTTGCTGAAAAAAAAACAGACGAGGACAACACGACAATAAAAAAAGACAAACAGTCATGATTAGCTCTTCAATGTTTGCTCTATGATTTTAATTTTACTGCATGGTATTAAGGAACGAAATGAATGAATAAAAGGTGTCCCGGCAGACTATTTCAATCCACTATTGTTTGCTGGTGAATGTATCAATAAATAGGCACGGCCTATTAGTCCTAATAAATGGGATATCGACTGACAGGAGTCAGACATTTAACTGCGGGTGGCTCGTGTAATTTCATTACGAAAGTTTATTGATGGAGAGCTTGTGTTCACTCTTTCCCATTAACACAAATCGTCCGCTGAAGAGCACTCATGTAAGTTTCCTGCAGTTAGGGTGGACATGACCGAGGACAAAGAGGCCTGTTGTTTTCTGGGAAATGACTTAACAATCAGATGTAATGGCTTATTGTGGAATTGCTCATATCCTTTTCCCTGCAACATTCATCATTAAAAACTTGAACAGAACTTTTATAATGAGAACTTCTATTAGGAGTCACATGCCTATCAGACAAAGGCTGTTTGACTAACTTCCCATCAGCAGACAGTTGATATAATCAAAAAGAATTTTGCAACAGTTACACTGCCAGTAAAACGTTCTTTGCACACCCACTCATTCAGGCCATTTTCTTTTTGTTTCTAAACACTTGAAGAGATTTCTTAAGCTGGCCTAATGTTTTTTTCCTCATTTGCTGTTACAATTGTTCATATTGAATTTGAATTTATTGAATTTATTGAACAAGGCCAGAGTTTCAAAAATGTTCAAGTATTCCAAAAGCTCAGACTTCACTTTTATTTTCACAAAATTTTGTTTATTTTCTTTGATTTTTATAATGTCAAAGAGAGAGAGCACAACCCCAATACGGTCGTCTCATGCACACAGCTCTGAGTGTGTACACAGCACGCCTACTCAACTTTTTTACTCAACTAAAAGTTGAGCTCACAATGATTTCTACTGTGGGCTCCAGTAGATTTTCTTAGTGTACAGCTGACCTGTGCTGCTGCTGCTACTCTTACTGCTCTTTGTGGGTGAATGAATTCAATAAGATGTAAGCAGATGAGCTATCTTGGCTGATTTCCATCCTCTATACGTGCAGTATGCTGTTTATATGCTGCCTTTACATGAGAAAGAATAAAGTTGGTTAAAAGGTGGAAGTTAGTGAGTAACACCAGCTTAAATTTAAATTCGTGTCAACTCACGCTGACGAAGAACACGTCAGCTGCTGTGCACCAGTGCATTACTGTAAACTGACCACAGCTGATACCTGTCACTTTAAAGCATCACTCCATTTATAAATCAGTCCGTTTGTAGATGAACTGAAGGCCTGCGCCAAGGCCCAGTAGAAGATAAATGTGAATAATGCAAAGCTATGCTAGCAGAGGCAGCAAATAAAGCACAGAGCTGATAATGAGGATACTAGGTAGTTCATACAACAGGTGGCAGTTTTCAGCAGTCCACTGGTGGTATTTATTTGTAGTTTAAGCCTCCGCTCTGCTGTGTCAAGGTATTTTTTTTGGTATACAGGAAACAGAGCTCAACTGCTATTGTATTAATTCATATTATGGCAAGTCCATCGTTACTTTATCAATTTAGGTCAGGACAGAAGAACTCTTAAAGTTTCTTCCAGAATGATCAGTTGCTGTAACGACACAGACTCTCATGAAGACAAAAGGAAGACTACCAGCTCCCTTTGCTGCAGTTACCAGCCTCAGAATCAAATCAACAATTAACAGCCTCTCATATTCATCAGTGGCCTCATTAATGCTTGACAGACTCTAGGCAGCACACACATTTTATTTTATTAGCTTTTTGGAAGAGACTGGGAATCAGGCCATTAAGCTTATAAGGCTACTAAGAAAACCACGGCTGAGGGAGACCAGGAAACACAAGGAATGGAAACGAGACCAGTGGAAGTCTAGACTCTTGTCCAAAAAATTCAGTGTGAGCTTCTTGATTTAAGATGCATTTTATGAGATACAGCAAGTGTCAATAGAAGATTGAGGCAAAGCTCTGAAAGACTGTGGAAAGACTTTGCTGGAGATTGTTGGAGATGTTTTCAAAATTCAAAGCACAACTTAACCCCTACAACCTCCACAACACCCTACTGAGACACAGTTTCTTGTCTAGTTTGAGTGAGACAGCCATCATTTTTCAGGAGCAAAATGAGCCAAAAACACATTTCTTTTGACCAAGAAGCAGACTGACAGAGGGACGAGTTAGACTACAGAGTGAAGGAAAAGTCCTCAGCATTTGTTAAACAATGGTACAAAACATTCAGGTTTCATTTTCTTGGTTCCTACTTTCTAGGTGTGTCCAGTCTTTCTAAGACTTCTTGCTAAAGGAAACAAGTTCTATGGATGGTTAGAAGAAAGCACCAACATGAGAAGACGGCACACTATCTTACCTAAAATGAAGAGGATCTCGACGAGGATGTCGCTGACGCTGGGCGGGCTGCGTGAGGCGCTGCCTTCATCCCGCCCTCCCCCGACCGTGAAACACACGTTATAGGGCACAGTGACGGCCACGTAGAAAGTCGCCAGCAGAATTAACCAATCCCAGCCGGCCTTGAAGGTTCCATAGTGGAGCAGGATGAAGCGAGATTTCTGAATGGCTGCTACTTTGTATTCCGGGATTGGAGGCTTCTCCCCAAACATGTTCTGGATTGAGAGGGAGACAGATGTCAACAGCTCTCTTGTTTCAGGTTTTTGCATCTCTCTCGTTGTCCCTCTGCCGGGCCACGATAACACGGCCCTGTGCACACACTTATCGAGCCACTTCAAGCTTCGAAAGCTCACACTGTGCAGAGGCATTATAAAAATCCACAGGAGTGGAGATTTCAGATTCATTCCACTCGATATAACAGTGCAGCCATGAAAACAGTTTCAACCATTCATAAGTGGGTTATTGCTTTTGCAGAGTTTGAGTAAAGTCTACCAACACTGACAAAATGGTTTTCCCAGCACTAAGAAGGAAGAAGAAATGTGGGACCACTGGTTCCAAGCATTAACTCTCACACCTGTGAAATATGTTTTTATGAAAAAGAATCTTATTTGTAATTCATTCATTTCCTTTGGAATCAGGAAGATTAACCAAAGAACTCATTTTGTTTCCTGTGTGAGGTTCTCTGCACTCAAGTAAAAATCTGACGTAGCTGTACTTTCAGTTTATCCAGTTCATGGAACTATGAGCCTGAGTTGTTATGTTTACCATGATTTTTGCATGTCCAGCATAAACCATTTATGAACTGTACAGACAGGCATTTAGTCTGAAATACAAATGATACTGTTTCATTTTTCTAATGGGATTGTTGTTTTGTTGGGTTTGTTTAATGAGCTCCATCAATGTAAATGTTTTTTGTATTCTGGACTATTTTTATGTGAGAAAGTCAACACGTAATGGAAAAAATGATTTGACTTAAAGCAAATAATGAGCAAATCAGGAATCACCTGGTAGCTGATAATCTGTTCATTAGTGAAATTTAGAGTAGATGTTTATTTACTGGCAGTGAGATTTTTATATTAGTGAATCACTGGGTAAAGTTTAGCTCAATATTATCTGATCTAACTCATACATCCATTAATTCCTGATTGACTCTGCAGACACTAAACATTACTGATTACATAGAGCCTGAATCATTTCTTTGATTACTTTACTTAATTAAAGAGTCATTCTTTGGGTAACGGTGAGATTCTCATTAAGTAATAAAGACCTACTGAGTAAGAACTGGGTGCTTCACAACATGAACCTCCCATAAGATATTTTTTTATGTCCTGACTGCTTATTTTAGCCTGGGTCAGGAGTCATTAGTTTCTAGATCATTAGCTATCACGTGATTCCTCGTTTGCTTCTCAGTTTTTGTACACAAGTTATGAATTTCCCTCTTTTGAGAAGTTAAAAAAGCAAATAATGATGGCCCTGGGTTGGTGGTCATTGAACATGCAGGGTGCAAACTGCATCGTTCTGCATGTTTCCTAATCACTGACATCAGCTAAATGTAGATCTGCTTTACCACGGAGTGAACCAAAACCAAGCATAGTCCTCTTGTCCTTCACGCCATCTGTCAGGGTGTGCGCTGCCCGCTGGACTGCAGCAGACCTACAGAGAGGTCAGCTCACTAACACACAGCCATAATCATCATCTCCTGTGATGCCAGGTCTGAGCAGTAATGATAATTTCCCATTTCATAACATTTCGTTGTCAGTTTGCAGTGTTCTTCTTCTCTTGGCTCTCCTTCATCTTTCCTGCTTGGCTTCTCATGTCTTTTGTATAGTCTCGCTTATTCTCTAACCCTAAGAGAGTCTCCCAGACTTGTTCTCCTAAAACCTAAAGACGAATTATGGATTTAATTAACTGGTCCCTTAACGAAACTGACAACTCTGGGCTTGGGAGAGCCTGATTGTCCTGTGGAGACGTTTGCTGCTGGATACTCGATGGTCGGATGCATCGTGTGTCTGATGACACTCTCGATGGGGGACATTCAACGACAGCTACCAATTTGGAACCATAATAACAGAGTTCTGGCTGATTGGAGCTGGCTTGGACCTGGCTTATCGAAGAACAAGAAGCGGCTACAGTTGTTCAAAATCCCACAAGGCTGGCTGTGTGTACTCAGACTGTGTTTATTTGAACGCAATATGGATATGATCTTGGAGAAGCTCATGGCTCTGCTATATGGATAACATCTTGAAGAAGAACAACAGGAATTGAGAGACCTGGTGACCAGTGACGGACATTAGACGAACTGTAAAATTGGAAGCAGTTTGTTCGCACTAACCAAAACAACTACCATCTTCATCTCATGCAGGCCTCCTGACTCCAGCTGGATGCTCAAGGCAAAAGCTGACGGGAATAACAATTCTCCTTTAGATAACAAGACTGTGTTGTGACTTTCTCCCTCCTCATTCAGGGTCGCCCGTGTCGACCGAAGATTGTTGACTTTTGCCTAACTGGGTTAAGGGACACTTTCTCTCAGCTAAACATGAACACACACACTCTCACACGCACACATATGCATGTACACTGACACAGACCTACACTCACTCTTATGTCTTCTACGTTGTGAGATGTGCTGATTCATGTGCTGAGGTGTTTTTTTTCTGTTCTCAAACTGATCTCCCTGTTGGAGCTCAGTCTGGGAGGAGTTATTTTTTCTCCTCATCTTTCCTCATGTTGTGCATTTCCCATTGTTATACCTCTCTGACCTGTCTTCCCCATGTGATGTTGTAATATATGTATGGTCGGAAGGGTAAGATGGCGCTGGCAAAGGTCGGCAGCCTTAACCCAAAAAATATCCCACGCGTGGGACTAATAAAGGTTATCTTTTGCTTTTTGACACACAATCATTTACTCAAGCTGAAATGTTTGGATTGTGTTGTCTCTGTTACTTTAAACCACACACCTGCACCAACAGCCGGGTGCACTGCTTTAATGCTCAACTCTTTTTCAGTCTGAACTCATGCTAAGGCAAATAATACAAGCTACTATGCTATCAGTGGCTTCCCCGTTGTTTAGTTCAGGGACTGCTGTTGCAACTAGGGGAGCAATTAAACTGACTGCCTTTCATCATAATGAGGCAATAACCTTTTTTTTTCTCCCATCTCCAGTCTTTGGAGAATCTTTTCATGGCTGCATAACATGTATGTGAATTAAAAGTTTTGCATGAATAAAGTAAACTCATGATTTTAACTCTGTCACTTCAGTGTCATCACCAGTGCCAAAGTCCCAAGTGTGAAGCTAATGACTGAATGAGAGGCAGTCTGGAGCCAGCCTGGCATACAATAACACTTCCTCTGGCATCCAAACATGTTTCGTTTTTATTCTAATATGAAAAGAATATTCCTGGCCACAAACTTAGCCTGCAGCCAGTGAATTTACATTCCTAAATTTAATGCTTCTCACGTAAACATAGTGGAAATACTGCTAACCCACCCAAGCCCTACGCTTGATCTTTATCCAAAAAACCTCCTCGAATTAGTCAGCAACAGCTCCACACTTCACTGTGTCCACATCGCTGATTGAACAGACTAGAATAACTCACATAAAACTGACATGTAACAAAAACATTTGACGTAAGCAAAGGTAGACATACAGTCAGAGCTATATGCTGTTTAATGAGCATTACAGCGTTGTCCTCATTCTGGGACCTCCACAGCAGACATGGTTAATGGAAAAAAAGAAATACATTAACTAAAAGTTCTTGACTTTGTTAGTGTGCAGCTTGTTTCACGTGTAAGGAAACTCCCGACGCTGGCGTGGCAGCTTCATGGGTTGCTGCAGAAAGATGTTAACCACACAGAGAAACCTCAGTCATGTAGATGTAGCTGTAAATATAAAAGGAGAGAAACTCACATTGTTGATCTTGAGCTTGCTCTTGTCTTGTTTCTGCAGGTGTCCTGACAGGTGATAGAGCACAGCTCTGCTGCGGCGCCGATTGGCGTTGAAGCCCGGAGGGCGAGTCACCTGATGCACCTCCAGACCCGTCTCTTCATCTGTGGAGGAGACAGAAACATGCTGAGCTTTGATGCAAGAAACGAGAGGAATTTAAACCAGTTTCTGTCTCATCCGCTGCATGCCAACTAAAGCGCACGCATAGCTCAGAAGTAATGCTTTGACTGCTATCTTTTTATTTGTACGTGTAAGGCTGTGAAAACATAACATAAAGTAAAGAGGTCTGTTTAGGACACGCTCACAGAGTCTGTGAAAAACTAGAAAAGCTGAGATGGACTGATGGAAGGTTGCTTCTTTTTCATATATTGGATAGAATTAACTGTATGGTTAAACATCTTTACACTGACAGAAAGAGAAATTTTGTTGTTTCGCTCTATTTCAGATCAAAGCTATGTATGTGGCCCCCGATGAGTTTGACACCCCAGTCCGGGTCCAGGTCAAAGTTTATCTGGGTTAGGGTTTGTTAAGGATTGGATATTAACCCGACCTATAACTCTATATGGGACGCTTGTGATCTCATGAACCGAATGAACTGTTGTTGAGATACATGAAAAAGGATGAAGCCTTCTGAATGGTACTCCCTGACCTGGATTACAGAATCAGTAATATTTACCAAGACCCACCAAGTATCTTATTCATATCATAACTTTCATCATCATCAAAAAAGAGAAAAGGACTAAAACCGAGTGTGCTGAGGGCTCAACAGATAGATTAAGAAAAAGATTAAAGGAGTTGTTCTTTGTAAAGCTATTATTCAGATAGAAAATATTTCCTCTATTTCCACTTTTAATGTCCTGTTTCAACTGTTGCCCTGTTCATAACATGATTTATTATAACCATGGCTGGAAAGTGCCCACCCAAGTAACCAAATCATTTTCATTTTCAACAAGCAAATTTGATTTGTACATAATATCTTGGCTGGATTTCAGGCGGTTCAGATAGTGTATGAAGAAAAGCATCTGTGCCTCTTTCCACATATACAGCATGGGGTTATTCAGAGGACCATCACTAACTAACACACATGCACACGCACACACGGCCTTAACAAGGTGTGTGTTTTGTGTCAGAGGGAAGAGCTGCACCAGCACCTGTTTTGACAGATATACAAAAAGAAGGCGTGTTAGCTGGGCAAAAGTGTAGCTGCAGATATTTTTATCCTTAGAAATTTTAATCTGGGGAGTACGTAGACGTTTTTTCCTGAGCTACATTATTGCTAATTTTAAAGATATCAGCACTCAAGGTCAGAGAAGGGCGAATGAATAATTTTACAGCTGCTAATACAAGTCTCATTAACGTCTCCTTGAAAGCAGTTTCTGAGACACAGGATGAATTGAATGCACTTTGTTGCTTAAAGCCGTCAGCCTTTTGCTGTGTTTTCCCCTTCGTGTCTAAAGGACAGTTTGAAGATGAAAATCTCGTCTTTAATGTTTACTCAGCACACAGAAACACTTGTGACATGTTATTCTTCACAATCTTTTGCAAACCCACAGTTCTCATTTTGTTCAAAGTTTACCCTAACCCAGTGGTGAGGCTTCTAACCCGAGCTTTTTGTTACCAAATCCCTCACCAGCAAGGAAAAATCCCGGCAGCAGCCAGTGGTTCCCCCTCAACCTCTCAGCAGATATACCTATGATGTCAGTTTTTCAGTTACCTCATGTAGAAAATATGGCGTGTGACACCTGACCTTGAGGCCGAGCTCACTGAGCTTCAAACTTGTCTGCGAGTTTGAACAGATACACCTACAGTTGTCGCATTCACAGGAGTCCACGAGGCCCTCCTGTTAGCTTGCCGGGCAGGGTGATGACAGTACCCCATCAGACTCGTGATTTTCATGATTTTCTTTATGCATTTCTTTAATAAATGATTGTAAAAAGTGAGGCACTTGCTTGCACTGGTAAAAAGAGTGATCCTTTTGTTGAATCCAGCTGAGATTTCCCATCGTTTACATCATTCCTAAAAGGCTGCCAGGGTAGCACGTGTCTAAACTTTTCAATAAGATGCTTTAAACTGTTATTGTGATAATTCTTCAGCTCTCTTATACTAGGACTGTGTTAAATGAGCAGTCTACCATCATGAAAATAACTCCCTTTTCTATGACATAGAGAAAATCACATGGATTTCATACAGCAGTGGTGCCACTTCAGAGAAGGTGAGCCCACCATGAAGCATTGCAAACAGCAGCTCTGAAAAGCAATGTTTAAGAAAAAACCCCTCCAACTCTGAATATTTCCACTTCATCTCGAGTGCTCTGATTACTTTTCTTCTGGTCTCCTTAGACGATTGCTATTCATCTCTGAAATTATAGTATATGCTGACAGCATTTACAAGGTTAGAAGGAAGCTTTAGTTCAGTATAAATGTGCTGGATTGCTATTTTACTTCACACCTTGCAGTGAAATGCAGTACACACACCTGCAAGATATTCACATATTTTACTTTGTACACCTGTTTGAAGCACAGAGAAACATCTCCTGATGCAGGGGTCAATCAATAAAGTTTGCCCTGAGAAAAATACAATTATGCCCCTTTTTAATGGTCAGGTACCAGGTTATGCTGTTGTTTCTATGTTCTTTAAGCACATGGGCAAACAATGAAAGAGAAATGATAGAGGTGGGTTGACCTGCTTTAGGGCAGGTTTCTTGGTTTGTATACATATTCATTATGCAATGCTACAAATTCACAAGAACCAGATGTTATTATAGAAGCAACAGAAACAAACATAACATATCAGCAGGTTAAGGCATTAAAACTTATTATTCTGTGAGCCACATCACTGTCAGCCACAGTGATCTTCTTTCCATTGATAAAGGACTAATACATTGTATCCTATGCTGAAAGAAGGAAGCACGTTTTCTTAGTATTTAGAGAGATCGTGGCTGATACTGGCTAACCAATGTTATAAAAAACAATTTTAAAATAATCGATGTGTGTGCCGATTTGCTTTGACCTCTCCAGCACATTCACGCATGTAAACAAACCAGTGCATGCAAATGAATATGCAGGCTGACCTGATCACCCTTTCCTCCGTTCGATATGTACAACAGTAAAGTGTACAAAGGTAGCATGACCCATACAGCATAACAGTAGTAATGAAATGATTCTTTATGTCGTGAGCAGAGAAAAATGATTCAAAGCTATTTATAAGATGTGCTTTTTAATGTCAGTGGACGCCGCACTTGCCAATAACCGATTCCTGTCTGCCTCTAATTAACATGCAAATATTACCTAGTAATTAAAATTGCAGCCTCGCTCTTCACAATTCAGTATTTTCACCAATTCTCAAAATGTGTGCGTAATCTGGTTCTCAATGTACATCTAATACGAGGAAGCCATTAATATTAATGAGTTCAGTACACTGACAGTGTCAGGGTCCTGGGACTGGGCGACCCAGGATCCCTGGGCAGTCATGGACCTGTGTATTATTATTATGTATTTTTGGTGTCGTTTCCCCTTCTCTGTGCGTGTACATATGTGTGTTTCTCTGTGCTGTGTTAGTCTGTGTCCCACTCATATGTTTAGGCGAGGTATGGGTGTGTATGTCTGCGGGTGTGCCTGGAGGATGGAGCTCGGCCACCTGCAGGCCTGAGGGGTGTGGCCCTGCGGAGGGACTGGCCACACCCGAAGCCACACACCTGCCGCTGATCAGGGCTCGTCGGGGGAGCTACTTAGGAGAGTCTTGGAGCTCCCACCGACGCGGGATCATTGAGTTATCGTACCAAGTTAGTGTGTCTGCATATGTCTGTGTTGTTCGTATATGCCCGCCAAGGGTTAGTGTTGACGGCTGCCTCTATGGTTTCCCTGCAGGAGGAAGAGTGGTCCAGAAAGGCAGCACGCACGGGGTGTGCGGAAACACAACAGCGGGGAGCACGAGCACGAGCACAGACGTCGGAGGGAAGCACGCACACGGGGTTCAAGGGAGCAACGGGGAGTTATTGTGTTTACAGTTTTTCACTGTGAATAAAGAGCACTGTTTGCATCGCAGAGTCTGCGTTTTGGGTCCTCCTTTCCCCACATCCCCACGGCCTGCCAGCCAGACCGTGACAGACAGATTCTTAGTGAGATTTACACTGGGGAAATAAGCAATTCAAATTATTAATTGATGCCTTAATTGTTGTTTGCTTGAAATGACAATAACTACAGCGGAACTGAAAAGCTGAAGGGCCAAATGTTCTGCCTGCTTTCACCATTTCCACGGGTGAAGAGTAATTAAAATTAGGCTCACACTATGGCAGCATAACTAGATAACTGCTGACATGAAATGAAACATAAACATGGGGACATCCCTAACACAGAACAGATATTACTTTATGCAAATTTCATGTTATTTATCGAATACTGCCATTCTACTGGCCTGGGACAGATATTCTCAAGTTGCCTTGAGGCGCTAACCACGGCAATATTGCACACCAATAATGAGAAATAATAAAATCCACATGAGGAGGTTGAAGGGCTGAAATCACACTCAATTTACCACTGAGATTACAAAAAATATGAAATCAGAAAAGAATAAGCTTCAATATCAAAATAAAGCATCTTAATTTGTTTGATATTTGGATTTATTAAACTGCTGACGTGGTTCATGCATATGTTATGGCTTGTTGTGTTGTCACTTATTGTTTCCTGCCCTGTTTTCTTATTGTTTTGTTTTAATTGTCTCATGTTTTTACTGACTGTGAAACACTATGGTGAACTTTGTTGTTTTTAATATGTGCTATATAAATACATTTTGATTGATTTGATTGATTGATGTTTGTCTTGGATTAATTCGTTTAGGTCTGTCTTTCCTTGTTTATTTTTACATGTTTGTAGAACATAATAAAGAACAATTACAAGGATTTCATAGATTTTCTGGCAAATAAATAAAAATGTCCTTTTGGCCGCCATGCCGCTGTCAAAATTTTGGGCCACGACTGTAGTGCCAGCTGGCGTCTTTTATACAAACTCACCAGTTTCAGGTCCTTGCTCAGGGTCCTGCTCCTTCTTCTTGTCAGTGATGTCTTTGTGGGACACGAGAAAAAGAACCACCTCGCCCTTCTCATTCTTAATCGGTACAATGTCCAGAAGACACCAGAACTTTGTACCTGGAGAGAAAAATAAATGCAAACCTACAATTAATGTGGTCTTTCGTAATACAAAAGTGGAAGCGGTTAAATCTTTTTCTCCAATGTACCAAATGTTTCAGTCCTATACATCACTTTTAACAGACAAAGTCTGTGGAAGTCTTTACTGAACTATTTCTGATGCTCATAAATGTGAGTTATATGTGAGTTTACATTTTAAACCAAGCGAAACAGTGTCTGACTCATGTTATCTCATTTTTTTACATTATTTTAATTTGTTAATTTTCCAATTAGTGGTAAAAAAGTGGCATTAACCCACCGCAGACTGCTGTTACCTCAATATTAATGATGTGACCAGCAATGTTTAATGTTTAATCTGGCTGCCTACTGCCGTGTACATGCCGCTGAACACAGACTCAGACTCAGAAAAAAAACCCCTGATGAAATTGGCTTCAGGAGCAGATTACTTTGACATTTTAGACAGACATTTCCTTCCATGTGCAGACACAAAACAGAGCAGGCATCAATCACACTGATTAAGTTAAAAATACCATAAAAGAGGAGCTGGGGTGGACGTGGGTTGCAAAGTTGCATGCAGATGCTCAGGAACTGTGGGTAGGCTGAAGTTGCTTAAATAGCCCTAAAATTATTCATAAGGAATCTATTAAAATGTGAGCCATCATCTAACTTGTACTGAGATCAGCTGATCTGCCTGAACAGGCCCGAAATGAACTAAATAGATGAATTTTGTTAGTTTTGAGTGAAACTACATACCTTCACAACATTAATCTTGCACACTGAAAAATGGTACTTAAGGGTACCTAGTATGTTTTTCTCATTTTATACAATATACAAGATCATGTGGTGTGTGTTAGGTTTATATTGTTGATTGTCATTTATGCTTAGAAATATAAACTCATATATTCTTAGAGTTTTATAATCGATTGCATAATGATAGAGGTCTGATCCTTAGCAGTCTGCAAAGACTCTGTGTGCCTCCAAGAGCACTCTGGCACACACACACATCTTAAGGTCATGAGAGAGGTCATACCTTCTCTTACTGACATATGGTATAGGAGAACACCTACTCTGTATCTGGTTAAGTATAAGAGCCCTTTGTTTGAATGAACTGCTGGACTCCCTGGCGCCAGTAGGTGTGGGGAGTCTTCACAGGGTCACATCTTGACCCCACACACACACACACACACACACACACACACACTTGTTCACATGTATGTCTGTGTAAGATGTGTATGTTTTAACAGGAAGAAACTCCAGCAGAACCAGGCTCAGGGAGGGGCGGGGCCATCTGCTGTGACTGGTTGGGGAGTGAGGAGAAAAGAGCCAGAGATCAATAAGAATTAATGGTTAAATACAGAGTGGTTTAGAAACCCACTGAGTCAAAACCAGGAGTGAAGAAGAAATGTGAGCAAAGTGTAAACTTGCAGCTTTCATTTAAGCAGTTAAACGTTGACTTCTTAGTCAACTGAACAACAAACATGTTCTCAAAGAACCCAAAAAACTCATTAATATCAAAGCTGAATGTTTCTGGAAATAGTTTTTAGTTTGTTTTTAGTTTTAACTATTTTAGGGGGATATATGTGTGTGCAGGTGACTATTACTGTGCATAATTATTAGGCAACTTAACAAAAAACAAATATATACCCATTTCAATTATTTATTTTTTACCAGTGAAGCCAATATAACATCTCCACATCCACAAATATACATTTCTGACATTCAAAAACAAAACAAAAACAAATCAGCGACCAATATAGCCACCTTTCTTTGCAAGGACACTCAAAAGCCTGCCATCCATGGATTCTGTCAGTGTTTTGATCTGTTCACCATCAACATTGCGTGCAGCAGCAACCACAGCCTCCCAGACACTGTTCAGAGAGGTGTACTGTTGTCCCTCCTTGTAAATCTCACATTTGATGATGGACCACAGGTTCTCAATGGGGTTCAGATCAGGTGAACAAGGAGGCCATGTCATTAGTTTTTCTTCTTTTATACCCTTTCTTGCCAGCCACGCTGTGGAGTACTTGGACGCGTGTGATGGAGCATTGTCCTGCATGAAAATCATGTTTTTCTTGAAGGATGCAGACTTCTTCCTGTACCACTGCTTGAAGAAGGTGTCTTCCAGAAACTGGCAGTAGGACTGGGAGTTGAGCTTGACTCCATCCTCAACCCGAAAAGGACCCACAAGCTCATCTTTGATGATACCAGCCCAAACCAGTACTCCACCTCCACCTTGCTGGCGTCTGAGTCGGACTGGAGCTCTCTGCCCTTTCCCAATCCAGCCACGGGCCCATCCATCTGGCCCATCAAGACTCACTCTCATTTCATCAGTCCATAAAACCTTAGAAAAACCAGTCTTGAGATATTTCTTGGCCCAGTCTTGACGTTTCAGCTTGTGTGTCTTGTTCAGTGGTGGTCGTCTTTCAGCCTTTCTTACCTTGGCCATGCCTCTGAGTATTGCACACCTTGTGCTTTTGGGCACTCCAGTGATGTTGCAGCTCTGAAATATGGCCAAACTGGTGGCAAGTGGCATCTTGGCAGCTGCACGCTTGACTTTTCTCAGTTCATGGGCAGTTATTTTGCGCCTTGGTTTTTCCACACGCTTCTTGCGACCCTGTTGACTATTTTGAATGAAACGCTTGATTGTTCGATGATCACGCTTCAGAAGCTTTGCAATTTTGAGACTGCTGCATCCCTCTGCAAGATATCTCACTATTTTTGACTTTTCTGTGCCTGTCAAGTCCTTCTTTTGACCCATTTTGCCAAAGGAAAGGACGTTGCCTAATAATTATGCACACCTGATATAGGGCGTTGATATCATTAGACCACACCCCTTCTCATTACAGAGATGCACATCACCTAATATGCTTAATTGGTAGTAGGCTTTCGAGCCTATACAGCTTGGAGTACGACAACATGCATGAAGAGGATGATGTGGACAAAATACTCATTTGCCTAATAATTCTGCACTCCCTGTAAAGGTTCAGATTGACTCCCTCTATATTTTCATACATGAAGGTGTTCTTAAGGTGTCCTTTTTTTCTCATTGTACCCACTGTACCAAAATGTTGATTTAGCCTTTTTGTTTTTTCTTGATTAGGTTTATTCTGTCTTGTCTAACCTTGGCCTCCTTCCCATGGACAAAGCTCTTGTTGACATTTTCCATCAAAAGCAAATTCAGGCTTTTGGACTTACCTCAGACCTAGTCATTAGTCAATTGTTCAATTACTTGTGAGTCTGTGAAAATGGAGAAACTATGTAAAAATATCTGTAATCATAAATGGAGTGTTTTTATCATTTTTGAATTAAAGCTCAAAGACTATCAATCACATCTTAGTTATTACTAATTTAGAATAGAGAAGAGCAGACCTAATTGTATTATGAGAGTATGTTCACACTGCTCTTTCAGCATAGAGGGATTTGCTTTGCCATCTAAACCCTCAGAATACACATGGTGTGTTGAGGAGGTGTGGTGGCCCACAGATAACACACACACCTTCACTACAGGAGAGTCGCCTGGCTGCCTTACCGAGGGCTGTGATCACTGCCAAATATAGATGAAATAGCATAATTAAAGCTGCTTGTCTATGTGTTGACACTATCAGAAATGTATTTAAACTCGAGCTAAATCAGTTCTAAAATCAAGTGATCTTAAAAAGTAATCAACACCAGGCTTGGATACATACATGGTAGAAATATCCTAAAAATCACAGCTGGTCTCAAAAATGCTGCTCTTCCACCTCAAAAATATTTATGCCCAAACTGATGAATAAGTAATCTGATTACATGTACTGTTGTAAAACATTTTATTCTGTTACCAGTGTTCATACACTTAATCACCAGATCACCACAGAACTGGTCAAATGAAATGTACTTGACTGGTATACATTCAGTTTGTACAAAGCATATGTTCCATAATAATTAATCATTTAAATAAATAAATCTTAGTTGTGTTCCTTCATGTCATCCAAGAACAGATTTTTCGAGTACGTAAATCTTTAAAAATGGCCCAAATATGTAATTTATCCTTTTAAAAGCACTTCCTCATGGAGTAATACATATTTGGTTGCCTAGCAACAACGATGATGAGATTGATGTATGTGGGACTGACTTGAAATAAAACGTGTGTAACATGAACCAGTATACACAGATGGTTCCGATACTTTCAGATAATCTTCACGGGGTTTATTGACAGTAGAACAATAGGTGAATAGTGCATTACCAGCCTTGTCCCTTATATAAGGGTACCAAATAAAACATTTAAGCCCTCTTTACTGTCACATAAATGCATGAAATCAGGCTAAAACTTGTTGCTTTGGTTTTCTGTTACCCATCTAAAGCTCTGATTTGTGATGTGATGGGCTGCAACTGGTACAGTGCACACTGTTTCCTGGAGCTCTGAGACTTGTGCCAGAATAATAAGGGGATCATGTATGTAAATAATACATTTAAACAAGGAAGAGGATTTCTTCAATAAAAACATAAGCCATATTGAGGCCAGATTTGTCCCTGTTTGACTGGAACACGACAGTAAACAACAGTGCTGGAAACAGCATGTGCTCTCTTCTGTTCTACCTCTGTTTGCCTAACTCGAATGATGATATCAGGATAACTTATAATACAAGTTAGAACATTTTAAAAGTAACAGGTTCTCTTTATGTTTGGAGAGCTGATCATAGAAAATTTGGTCTTTATAGTAAAAAATGAAGTTTGCCAAAAACATTTTTGGCAAATCTGATAGAAGCAAACAATTTAGTGCCAACACACACGGGGCCTATTTGGAAATCACTGAAATGAGAATAATAAATCAACAGCATAAAGAATGCATGGAAAGCATTAAAGAGGCACTACTGTCTGCTTTTGAGCTCTGCTTTTAATTTGTATTTGTTTAGATTGATCTGTCAAATTGAGTATGAATGCTTATCAACAGCTACCATGCCTCACATCTGATCTCCTCAGAATTATCCACTGAGCCTTCTGATCCATGCAGGGCACGAGGATTTTGAAGAATACCTTGAGGAACTAAAATTGTTAAATCAATAATTTGTCCAAATTATATATAAAACATGTGGACGTCACTGTTATTTTTAACTTCACAGTCAAGCTAAACAGGCAACGATTCAAATATATTAGCAAATAATTATTGACTTGAAAGGAATCATGGCTCCCTCTGCCTCTCACCCTATGACATCAAGGATCGTCTAGGGCAGCGATCCCCAACCTTTTTGTTTTTATGTCCCACAATATTTTCACGGACCGGCCTTTAAGGTGTCGCGGATAAATACAAAAAAAATAAAACCAGTATCGGTGATCTGACAAAACACCCCACCTATCAAGTAACTTGTTACTGCGCATGCGCACAACTCAAAACGGCCATGATTTCTGTGTTAATAGTACACGCCTATTATTTGATTCTACCCTGATCTCGTGTGTGCAAAAGAAGGTTAGTGTTATATGTTTTACTTCTTTATTACAGTTGATTCTTGTTTTCCTTAAGCTGTTGTCAATTTGTTAACTTTTCAAGCTAACATGCATTGTCACGGACCTGGTTCCGGGGACTCGGGATCCGTGAGCAGTGTGGACTATTATTATTATTATTATTATTTGAGGTGTGTGTCTTCTGCATTGCTGCTGTTCCTGTGCTCCCTGTTTGTGTATTGGCAGGTGTGTGTGGGTGCGGTCGTGATAGGCACTGGTGGGTGTGGCCCTGCCAGCAGACCGGTCACATCCAAGGCTCTTCACACACACCTGGTGCTGATCAAGCCTCGTCGGGGGAGCTACTTTAGAGTGTGGTGGAGCGCTCTCCGGCGGGATCGTTGAGTGACTACCCATCAGTGTTTTCAGCCAAATCAGTGAGTGCTAGTCTATCGCTGTTTAGTTGTGTGTTAACGGCTGCCTCTGTGGATTTTCCAGCAGGAGTGCGGGAACGGGAGGGCGGCGAGCACACGTATCACGGGAGCGGAGACACGGAGCATGAGCACTGAGGAGAAGACACGGCACGGGAGTTGGAAACGCACGGGGATGTATTGATTGTGTACTATTTACTTCACTGTAAATAAACGCACTGCATTCATCGCACAGAGTCCTGCATTTTGGGTCCTCCTTCCCCACATCCCCCCACATTTGCCCTGGGAAACCATGACATGCGTTTTGTTTTTTGTGCAAAAATACTCCAATTTGGAGTCTCAATTGAAGTCATATTTCAAGTCTTGATTTAGTGCTTCTAAACTTCTGTAAACTGGCGTACAGCGTAAACCTTGTCAATTAATTTTAGTCCTCCTGCAGTTAGTGGGCACCACTCTCCGTTGTTATGTCGAAGAAAGTAATATTGCACTACATACTTGTACCTAAATAAATACAAGCAGGAAGCACGTTTTGATAGTGTGATTTGGCCGTCAGAACGTCCTACCTATACATATGTACGATGGAGGCATAAACCACGTAAGGTTTACTATAAATTTACGCTATGGTAGGATGTTTTGACAAAGTAGGATGTTTTGATTTAGACTTATTCATAACACACGGGAAAAGACCCAGGGAAACCGAGTTAACGATAAAAACCGATAAAAATCCAGAAAACCATCCATTTCACACCCGAGCCTCAACTCTCGCGACCTGGTACCAAACGACCAATAATGTACCCCGGGGGTTGGAAACCGCTGATCTAGGGTACCGTTGCTTATTTGCCCATTTGTCTTTGTTTTGTGATTGCTTGAGCAAAATAATTCATATTACCTGAAAAGTGCTTTTATTGCAACACTGATCAGTTTGCAGTTTTGTTTTTCAAAGTTGTTCCCGTCCATTTACTTACCTGTTATTAAAGGGATTACTGAGAAGCTTGGGGTATTTTATGACTATGTGCTCAGTGAATAAATAATCATTATGAAATTGTGCTAAAATTGTGCTTAGAAGAGAATTGTCATGATCTGAGTGAGCCAACTGGATATAAATGTGTTTGTTTTTTTCTTGCTCCTCTGGAGAACTGCTAAAATGTTAATAAGAGCTAGTGAAGAGCGGATAAAAGCACGAAACGCTTCTAATTTGTGACGTGTGCATTTGTGGGAAACAAGTTTTTATAACCTTCTGTTGTTATAGCCTTATATCTCAGAGGAGCAGATGTGTCCTCATCTCCCTGTGCTACTCTTCTATCTATATGTCACCCACTCCCCTTATTATTTATTTGACTGAGCCTTTGCCCCTGTGCCAGCTCGCACACACCATTGATTCATTAACAATTAATGAGTGGATGAATGTCTGGCCTTTCACTAGCTTTGTTTCACTTAAGTTTTTCATTTCTCTGCTTGGCTGTTGCTCTCCTTCTCTCCTCGGCACACTTTTAATCTTTCATTTCTTCGTTTAGCTAATTGTCATTAGCCAGAATCAGTTGTTTTTAGTTGCTGAGTTTTGACTTCTTAAGACTGTGACAACGAAACAAGTGAGGTGCAAGAAAAAAAGCTCTTTGGTCAGCTAAAATATATTAATACTACCATTTGTACAATCCATTGTAAATAGTAATTTGTCCTCTGTTGTTATACCTGTGAAGCTTAAACATGCAGTAACTCAGCGTCTACTCAAGAAACCTGCTCTTGATCCTGATATTATTGCAAATTACAGGCCTAACTGAGTTGGGGTTTTTTTCAAAAATTCTTGAAAAGGTAGTTTACAAGCAATTAATGTCCTTTTTAGAAGAACACTGTATTTTAGAAGTTTTTCAATCTGGTTTTTAAAGCTTTGCATAGTACAAAATCTGCCTTTTTAAGAGTTTTTAATGATGTGTTTTTAGCACCTGACTCAGGTGTGTTATTATCGTGCTTTTAGATTTAACTGCTGCCTTTGATACAGTGGATCATAACATTTTAATTTACTGTTTAGAGCAGTTGGTGGGTGTTAGGAGTGGTTTAGATCCTATTTGGCAGAGCAAACTTTCTCTGTGAAACTTGGTGAGTTTGTATCCTCTGCTGCTGCTTCTCTTCAATGTGGGGTCCCACAGGGTTCAGTTTTAGGCCCCCTTCTTTTCTCCCTATACCTGCGACCCTTTGGATCTATTTTTAGGAAACATGGGATTTCTTTCCACTGTTATGCTAATGACTCCCAGATTTATTTCCCTCTTAAAAAGATAAATGGCTTCTCAGTAGACCCTCTGCTCAGATGTTCAGTTCAGTTCAGTTCATTTTTATTTCAAACATTTCAAACATGTGCCTTCACAATCATTACAAACTATTATTCCATTATTTGTTTGAAAAGGAGTAGGCAGAAGTATTTACTTATTTGTCCCTACCCCCTCAAGTTTTACCTCTCATTCATTTAATTGTTTTTTTTGTCTTAAATTAAACAAACAACAACAAACAGCAACAAAAATAAAGCAAAACAAAACAAAACATACATCAATCAAAAACAAGAAATTAGCAAGTCCCACCACAGTATAGTTTCTTTCATATGATAAATACAGAATGTGTATATTTGCAGATACACAAGTTATGGAAAAACAAACAAACCAAAACCAAAAAAACCAAAAAAGAACTACAACACCATTACCAGCAACATTACCGTCCTGGGTTAACCCTGTTTTCTTCATTCTTATACTTATTTAAAATTAGGTTTTTATATTTTACTTTAAACTGTTTTATGTTTTGACTGTCTTTTATTTCTTCTGTTAGACTGTTCCATAATTTAACTCCTGCAATTGAGATAGACGTAGTTTTTAAAGTTGTTCTAGCACTTTGTATTTTTAAATTCCATTTCCCTCTTAAGTTATACCCACCTTCTCTTTCTATGAACAATTTACAGATTTCTTTTGGAAGCAATTTATTTCTGACTTTATACATTATTTGCGCTGTTTTAAGCTTCACCAAGTCTTGGAATTTAATAGCTTGCATTTTGACAAAGAGTGCATTTGTATGGTCCCTGTACCCTACATTATTTATTAATCTAATGGCCCTTTTCTGTATTATAGTTATTGTTTGTGTGTTACTTTTGTATGTGTTTCCCCAGACCTCTACACAGTAGCTCATATATGGCAGTAGTAAAGCACAGTATAAAATGTGCAGTGCTTTCTGATCCAACATATGCTTTGCTTTCCCCAGGACGGCAATGCCCCGTGCCAATTTCCCCCAAACATAAGTAATGTGTGGCTTCCAACAGAGCTTGTGGTCGATGATCACCCCAAGAAATTTTATTTGTCTTGGTGAAATAAAGGCCTGGATGGCTTTGAACTTTTTAAAGCCAACTCGGTTCGCTGGCACAGAAAGCTGAAGTGGGGGTGGGTTTCAAAGCAGCTTGCAGTGAAAGCACACATTCTAGGAAGATTAAAACTTAAACAGCATGCACATGTGAGATTTACAATTTAGAAGGGTATCACCAGCATCCCGGCAGCTGACCTGACTGGAGTCTGTTGACCTGGTTTTAGAATGGAAAGAAAATATAATTCTGAATATTTTATTTACCACCGCTCCAACCTTTTTCTTAAATATCTTCTTTTAAGATACTTGGCGACCGTGGCTCAGGGGGTTGGGAATCGCATCTGTAACCGGAAGATCGCTGGTTTGATTCCTGAGCTCTCTGTCCTGGTCGTTGTGTCCCTGGGCAAGACACTTTACCCTACTTGCCTACTGGTGTTGGCCAGAGGGGCCGATGGCGCGATATGGCAGCCTCGCTTCTGTCAGTCTGCCCCAGGGCAGCTGTGGCTACAACCGTAGCTTGCCTCCACCAGTGTGTGAATGTGAGAGTGAATGAATAGTGGCATTGGAAAGCGCTTTGGGTGCCTTGAAAAGCGCTATATAAATCCAATCCATTATTATTAAAAACAGCCAATTTGTTTTTTATCATCAGCTACCTCAGCAGCTGTAAGTTTGTAGTCACCTTTACACCTTTACTTTATGGTTGAATCACAGGTGAGTAAATATTCATTTTCCTCCGTAAGTAGTATTAAATCCACAAACGTATACACACACAAACACACACACACAGATTTTTCATGTGGGGTCACCTTCCTTCTTGTAGAAGACCAGCTCAGTCTTGAACTCCCTCCGTTCATCCAGGGCTCCTTGGATCTGGGCCGTTGACCGGTCGCTCGTTTCTGGGCCGTACAGGAAGTGACACGCGCAGCTCTTCTGCATGAGTTCGGCACGGGCGTAACCAGTGAGCTCACAGAAACCATCAGAGCAGTAAACGATGGGGTAGAGTGACTGCACCTGGGCGTTTCCCAGAACAAAGTTGCTGTCTGCAAAGAGAGAGAAGAGAAAGCAGAGAGCAATCACTATGACTGTGTCATGAAGACAATTGGCAGAGCTAGTGTTCATGCATACAGCTCCCGAAAGGATGTTTTTATATCCATTAAGCCTAAAATCGATGTAGTAGACCGCTAGTATTTGTGATAAAAAATACATAAACTCAGCCACCAGAAAACAACAAAAGCTTGTCAGACTAGCTGTGACTCCGACTGTAGCATTGGAGCAAAAAAACTATGATTGTGCAATCAGTGTTGGGCTCCTGAAGGGTTGGGCTGGTAAACAACAGACTAATTTATACTGCCAATCATCACATTAGTTAACCTGGTGTAAAAGTAGGCCACATGTTCCACTTTCTTACAGCTATAAGACCCACAGCCTCTGGATGGCAGGAGGAGGGTGACCCGTCTCATTCAAATCTGTTGCCTTTGAGAAGCGTCTAACACCATACTCTTTTGAGAGTGAGGATGGCAACGAAAGTAACTAAAAGTAGGATGGAGCTACTGAGAGGTAAGGTAGAATAGCAAGAATAAATGAATGTGAATGAATGAATAAGTGAATGCAGTTTACTAGAAACCACACACAGCACAGGTGATCAAGGAGTTCAACAAGAAATCTAGTCGTTCTGACATTTCTGATGTTTACGTCCTAGATTCAAAGGGAAAAAAAAACATTTATGGAGAAAATAAGATCGTGTTGTATATTAAAATGCACTAAAAATAATTTGACTTGTAGAATCAGTTTTTAAGAGTTGGAGCATCGACGGTTTCTGTGGTTGCGTGTTATACGGAAGTGTAAAACTATTCATTAAGTGAAATAAAATAAAAACTTTCCTTCTAAAAAAAATTTAATCTCTATTGTATACTTGTTTAAGCTAAATACAGCACCCATATATACACATTTATCATATTTTACTTTAAGTCTTTGTGGACTTAAAGTAAAATATGATAAATGTGTGTTAATGGGATGGGCTCCACCCCAACATGCCACACCAAATCCCTGCTCACAACCCTGAGTTGGATAAGCAGTTAAGAAAATGGATGGAACTATTTAATTTTTATTTTTAAATTAATTTTATTTATTTGTAAATTAATGTAAAATCACTTTAAATGTAATAAAACATAATTTTTCTTGTTTTTTAAATGTATTTGTCTGTACACATGCATATTTAGATTTTTAAAATACATTCACAAATGTATCATAATTTCACAAATATTTGTCCGTTATTTGAAAGATCGAACTGTTAAATTCAAATGTAATGCTATGGAAAAATATATAAAATGATTCTTGTAAACTTTTCAAATAATTCAAATAATAATTATTATTATTGTTATTTAGGGTGATCGTGGCTCAAGAGTTGGCAGTTCGCCTTGTAATCAGATGGTTGCCGGTTCGAGCCCCGGTTTGGACACTCTCGGTCGTTGTGTCCTTGGGCAAGACACTTCACCTACCACCCACTGGTGATGGCCAGAGGGGAATTATAAAGTGGAATTGTAAAGCGCTTTGAGGGTCTCAAAAAGCGCTATATGAATGCAATCCATTATTATTTCAACCAACTGTTAACTGTATATTTCTGTACATTATTATTATTACAGTATTATTATTCATATTGCCGCATTCATTGACCTTGTTTATAGGTAATTTCATTGTTTAATCACATTAAAATGTTCCTAATTTAATGTTTAAAAGCACTTGAAAAAAAATCCCTTTTTTTTCTGTATTTTTATGGTATTATTTTGGTGCCCCAGCTGCCGGAATATTACTGTTTTTTTAGGATTTTTTTTTTTTACGGTGTAAGATAGACCCAAAAATAATACATACAGAGAAAAACCCAACAATCACATGACCCCCCTATGAGCAAGCACTTTGGCGACAGTGGGAAGGAAAAACTCCCTTTTAACAAGAAGAAACCTCTGGCAGAACCAGGCTCAGGGAGGGGCGGGGCCATCTGCTATGACTGGTTGGGGTGAGAAAAGGAACTATAACTCCTTGTTACAATTACTCCTAAGTTTACCCCTTTTACAGATCTAAAGCTTTAGATTTTTTTTTTTTTAAATATTTGCACTACTTTTGTTCTAATGCATCTCTTTAATTAAAAACAAGATCTGAATAAGTGTCATACTGTCGCTGTGCTGTGGAGATCAACTACAACATAAAATTTAATGAACTGAATGTGCATGTTCAAATACATTCATTACTGCATAATTTCTACTTCTGGTGATTGAAGGATTTTGGATTTTAACTGACAATTTTATTTTAGCTTGGTCTTACTCTTGAGGTTTTCGTATTTCTTCCACAGCTACACTTATAAAGATAACACTTATAAAGACAGATAAAACTTTAAAGACATTTTCAGCTTTGGTAGATAAAAGCACAGCAAACACCAAAATATATCCAGTACCTGCGGGATAAATCCAAAAACTACCCAATATCAAACATTAAAACACTCAAAAAGTAAGAACTCCTGCCATATTTGCAGGCATTCTGCAATCCTCAAAAGACTCCACTGGGCTTGTTTCTATCAGTTATTTCAAATGATGCACATGAAAGCAGCATCACTGTGAGAAAGGAGAAACAGAGCTGGAAGCAAGGCTGTTGTCCTCCAGAATGAGGAATCCTTGCAGATCAGAAACCAGATTTGATGGGGTGAAGTAAACAATGTCAAGAGTCGTCACAAAACCTCATCAGGTTTCATTAATCGAAGCCGTCAGTAGCATGCCTGCACATGCACTGCACAATCTGCTGTTCAAGATACAAGCACAACTACACTCTGGCTGCTGATTGGTGATCAGCTGCAGATAGACGTGTTTGTGTGCGTGCATGTGTGAACGCCAAGTGGAAAATTTTGCTACTGCTTATTCGGTTAATGGTTCCTGTCATGTAGCTAAGCAAACACTGTAAAATGCACTATTTATTACTTTGTGCTCAGCTATTCTCATGGATCCATCAGTTCTGGTGGCCCGGGGGACCCTTCCCATATTAAATATTTTATGGTGTAATAATGAGATGTGTTTGTGTGTGCCTGTTTGGCTTTCAGCTCAATTGAGAGACAGATTAAAAGAAAATGCTGAGTCAAGGAACTGATCAAAGGGGCAGTTATCAGTCGTGACCTTTCAGAGAGGTCACGACTGATAACTGGACTAGTATATAGTGCTTTTCTACTCTGACTACCGGTCTCGCTCACTCAATCACACACACAGTTTTTTCTATATCTAAGCACTTTGTCCAACAGCCGTGCCCACGTTCACACACCAGTGGGTGCATCTAGGTTTCAATATCTTACCTAAGGAAACTTTGAGATGCAGACTGGAGGAGCTGGGGAATCAACCCTTTGACCTCCTGGTTCATAGACAACCCGCTGCAGCTCCTGAGCCACAGCTACCATTGAAGAATTTTATTTTATTTTTTAAAACTCAAATGGACCTTTGAAAAAGCAATCCTGTCATATCTGTACTAGTGAAATTCCCTCTACTTGGGGCTAAGCCAAAAGGCCATCTTCTGCCTCTAGCAAGTTCAAACCTTGAGTGCCAGACTTTTAACAAATTCACAAAGAGAGGTGAGCATCATTCCCATCTGTGTTACACTACACCTACTACCTGTTAGGTAGAAAACTGGTTTGAAACTTTAATAATTTTTAAAAACGACAGTGTAGATTTACTCCCACCTCTTGAACTGACATCAAGATGAACTCCCCTAATTGTTTCCAGAGGTTAAAGTTGGCCAGGACAGGAATGGGGCACCTGTTCTGGCCAACATGTGTAATTAGAGTAATTAGATCAATAATTAACAGCATTTAATAGATGATAATATAAAGCAAGCTCATTCTTTGTTTGCAGCCGTGCATTTCTTCTGCCACTAAGATTCTCACTCAATAGTTCAGGAATGATTGTCACAGTTTTCTCCTGCACACTTCACACATCTTTGTTTTTTCCATCACAAATCTGTGATTCATGCTGCAAAGATCAACAAATCGACATTAGCAAACTTCGGCATGCACACGGCAGCTAAGTGGCGGTTAATTTAAAATGCAGCATTTCAAACAGCTCCGCGAATGTGTCCAATCACATAAACTGTTCCTGCGCAGCACATTAGGGCTTCCATCTAGAGGTAGCTGTATTGTGTGGATTGAATGATAACAGCTCTTAACATGCATGAAAGAGAGAACAGGAGCAGAAGACGATTAGTGACTTTGAAAGGTAAGAACTGCTCAGCAACTGACATTTGATAAATCTAAAAAAAGCATTTAAAGCAAGTGTCCTAATTAATTTGAGATTATTATAATCAGACACTGGGCCTGTACATAATGCGCTGCTGGAATTATCTATCATCTACACATCGTAAGATTTCTTTAAAATAGAACATTTAAAAAAAAATAATGTAACAGAACGACTGTACTGGAGAGTAGATGCAGAGTAAGTCGGGTTTTTTGCAATATTGTTGCAAAGTTTGCAGTGACAGATGTTGTATTACTGCAGAACACACAGCTCTGCACTGTCGGTAGAGGTGACCAATTGAATTCAAATTTCATTTGTCACATACACAGTACAACATGTAGTGAAATGCTTGTGTCCGAGCTGCGGACAGGCTGCCGACGTAGCTGCGCCATTCCAGGGCTTAGTTTTAGCATGGGGGGTCTAGCCAGGACACTTACTGGATACCGAGTGGGAATGGAGCTTGCAACTCGTGCTCCAAAGGGGTGTAGTTTTACCACTTTATCTAGCTGCAAATCTGTCGATCCTCTTTAGTATGATTTGCCAAGCTCCACATGCTCTGTGCTACTTTTATACAGCTTATTGGCTAGAAAGTAGTCGTGACAGATCATGTAACGCTGGGAAGAAAACGACAGCAAACGTGCCAAAAGTCATGGTCATCTTTGTGCTTGCATTGGTCTTTACAGTATGGGTTTCTGTTTTCAGGCTAAATTTACCTGTTAATCTTCCCTCAGTGACCTCTGTTTCCTTGCCTCTCTCTCTCTCTCTCCCCTAATAACAGTTGCATCCACTCAGTATCCACGTGAATCTTCTGATAATGTTCTACTCAGTACTGTTTTATCGACTTCTTCCAGTCATCCCTTTTTTTTTTTTGCCTCAATACCAAATTCAGAGCCACCTTTAATGAATGTCTTGCTGTCTCTCTCTTGCCATCTCGCCACACTCTGTGAGGTCAAATAGAGCTGTCTGCAATTTGGATTACAAATGAAAAGTGCTTCCTCCAACCTTGATTTGTTTTGTAAGGATGTGTTTTACTGTCCTGCCGTTGTGTGATCGGCTGTTCCACCGATATGTCATTTATATTTTCTACTTTCTCTACTTTTCATCACTAGATTAAATGTACACCTGCGATAGGCGGAGGTTCTGTCTGAACATGGCATGAAATACATTAAGCAGCAGGTGGGGGTGGAGGATGTGTGCTCTAGGAAATCTTTGGCATCAGGCACATATTGGGGGAATTTTTCATGATTTATATTTTTGGGGGAAAAAGAAACACTGCTGAAATACCAACTTTATAAATAAACAAAAGAGAAAAAAAGAAAAAGAAAAATAGATTTAAAATAAATAATAGATGTTGCCTGTTTGCAGAGAAAATGAAGCAGGCTGCAGAGAACTGCTGGAGCCTGATGAGACCCTGTACAGTAACCAGTGAGTGAACAACTCAAACTGGTTTTAAACATCACAAGATTTATGGTGTTTATGGCATTGCTTCCATTTCCCTTTTCACTTCATGCCTTCGTAGTGGCAGCAGTAAATCACTGTTCTATAGCTACAGTATATGAGGCAACAAATTCAACTATTTCAATAAAGCTTGCATATTTTTTTATATATATATTTTTTTTATATCTGAACCACATGATGGCAGAGATGTGGAGTCAGAAAAATCAGCAGTGGCAAAAAGAAAACAGCAACAGAAAGTTTGCTAACAACCAAAACTTTTATCACTCATGACAGAATCACACATCCCCTGAGCATTTCCGTCACCTCTGGAAGTTAGTTAGAGGAAATTAACTTGAGAGCAGCTCGTCAGACTGCCAGCACCAACTCATTTACTTATTTTTTTTTATTAATCAAATTTACTTTTAATCCACTGAGGAAAGTGCAGACAGATGTCTGAGAAAGTTGAGTGCTGCATTTCATTTCGTCTCCTTGGCAACTACAGGAGTCTGAACAAATGTCAGCACATCAAGATCACCTCTGCTCGATGACTCACTAACAGCACCTCATACGTCACAAAGAGCCAAACTAAGCAAAAATCCAGAGTCACTTCAGGCATGTGGGAAATGAACTGGTGAGATCTGAAATTCAGTCCATTAATGTAGCGATGATTGTTAAATGACTCAGGGGAACAGTACGGGTGTACCGAGGAAGGCACAGACAGCAAACAACACATGGTTTGGACACGTGAATGAACACGATGGTACATAGCAACCAGTTACAATCAATTTTCTCTACTACTCTAACAGTACTGAAGTCAGCAACTGAGGTTTCCTTGTTGTCGTGGTCGTAATGCAGAGCACTCTCAAAGTCCTTCAAAAGAATTATAAGATAAATCTGTATTTGTCCCTCCATGCTGTGGAAGGAATTTATTACACCAAGGGCAAGATCTGCTAATGAACTGTGCCACTTCAATCACTACAGCATCAACAAAGTGACTGCAACCTTACAAAATGAACTTGCAACCTTGTTGCCTTCAAAACTGTTACTTTAAAGTCAGGGACCATACACACTAAGAATTCAATTTCAATTCAATTTTATTTATATACCGCCAAATCACAACAGCAGTCGCCTCAAGGCGCTTTATATTGTACAGTAGATCGTAGAATAACCCAACAATCATATGACCCCCTATGAGCAAGACTGTTTTACTTTGTGAAAGTGTCTGATAAGGGGATGAAGCCAACATATGTGCTAGTGTAGCGGTTATGTTCTTGCATAAGAAACTGCAGGTATGCTGGGATGACACCAATGTCCTTTAATCTGACAAACCTACAACATGTCAGATGGCACAGAGGGTATTTTCAGCAGATATACATAGAAGTGTACCTCTTTTGATGTACGTCGGGTGGTAAATTTAAAAACACTGCTATAGCATATTATATCCATAAACAGTGCTTATCTGCATTTCTGCAATTACACACTGTTGATTTCAGCCATAAATATGCCATGCATGTGAATACTATCATTATTGTGTTTGTCCAATGTTCTGCACAATGTGTACACTCTAATATCTCTAATATAACTGAGGGTCAAACCAAAATCTGTAGGTGTCTCTAGTGAAATGCAGCCTTCGACCCAGAATCAGCCTTAGGCACCACCTAAACATAATAACTGACAGCCACGACTGCACCTTAACGTGGGCTTCTAAGTTTGCAATCTCTTCAACTTGTCAGCAAAATGATCCATTTCTTTCTCTGGGCGAAAGCTGACGGGCTACCTGCACAAAATCATAAACGTCAAGCTGTTGAACCCTGTCCCTGGTGAGCAGCACAGAACCAGAACAGCCATCTGCCACGGACTGTTTTTCCCTGTTACTTTTCAAAGTTTATCAGAACATTTAAGTCAAATCAGTTAATGAAACTTTTACTTGGAGAAAACTGACAAGAGCGCAAAAAAATAACCAGATTCTCGACAGGCTTCATGCTATTGGAGCTGGTATGGACCAAACAGCATCATATAAGGAATAAGGAAGGACTGAACAATAAGATAAGAGCATATTTGTCACGGTCCCTGTGCCTCACCAGCTGATCCTGTATTAGGCAACATGTGTTTTGTTGTTTTTTTTGCGCTCTCTCTCTCTCACCTGCCGGAGCGGTGCTCATTATGGGCTCCCGCCCCTGGCCCACACACCCTGCTGCCTATCTGGGTGATCGCAAGGCCTATTTAAGACGGCGCCACGGTGTTACTCGTCGCTGGATCGTTGAGCTATCAGCATCTACCCCGGACCTTTCCCTGCCTGCTTGTTACCGTGTGGACGAGTGAGTGGATTTGTGTTACCCCGTTGTGGAGAAAGAAGAGAGAGCCTTTGGAGTGTGTCTGTTTCCCGTCCTTCCCCTCACATGCACCGGAGCCCTGGAGCCCCCTCCCCCCAGCACGTTGTAAATAGTTTCACCTGGTGTCGTTTGTATAAATAAACCGACTGTTAACTCTGCAAGGATCTCCGGTCTGCGCCTGAGTCCATTAACTAAAACCTGACAATGTTGTAGTTATGAAAGTAAATATGTAGATGGTTCATCCAATCAAGTATTTTAAGTACCTGCCATCTTCTCTTAGAGTACAAAAACATTATATAAGTACCAGTCCATTGTACTTATACTACAATGTATAACAAAGAAGCCTAAAAGACATTTTTGATACAAAAATATCTAAAGTTACAAGATTACAGTGGGAATTTCTCACCTGATACCATGACAAAGCGTGTAAATAGACACGTCCGTCCACCACGTACACGTCACGCTTTGACTCTCCAAAACATGAAATGCACACGCACATGCAGAGGGAGATATTTTATTTTAAACCAAAATGAAAATAACCACGGGAAAGCATTTAAACAGACATTATTAACACATTTACATGTATACACATATCAGATGTCTAGCTTAATCAATTCTGACAATTAAGTTTTTTGTTCACTACCGACTCCGTGGCTTTAAATATATTATCTACCCCTGCTGGTAATGCAATTTCTGCATGAGTGTCCACTTCGCATTTTGGAGAGGCAAAGTGTCGAATGGACACGGTAGACCGGCATGTCTATTCCACGTTTTGGGTTTGAATTGTAACTAAAATAACAGCCTTGGATTCTCACAGTCAAAACCACGGTAAAGTCTGAATCTTGGACAGAATGTGTTCAGTGTAGAGGATATAGTGTATTTTATTTATATATTCTCTGTATGAGTATCTGATGGAATTAAAAATTCATCCTACAGCAATAGCTTCATGCCTTAGGGCGATATGGTACTGAGGGATTCAAAGCTTTGAGAAACTAGTTCTCCGGCACATCAAGACCATGACCCAGTCAGTCTGAACCCCCACCAGTGTGAACTTCCTGCAAACAGAGGAAGCCATCTCTACTGCCCACAGCTTAGCCATCACATATCCTTAACCTCCTAAGACTCTTCCACGACATGCATTTTTAATTTGTCTTTGATATTTGGGCTGATTGGGGCCAGATGAATGTAAAAACAAAGAATTACCAGATTTTTTATTTTTACCTTATTGTTGTTTTTAAGAAAAATGAGAGCCACATCTGAGGATATTCGTTTAAAATTTTGATAGAACAGTAAATCAAATCAAATCAAATCAAATCACTTTTATTGTCACATCACATGTGCAGGCACACTGGCACAGCACATGCGAGTGAAATTCTTGTGTGCGAGCCCCACAAGCAACAGAGATGTGCAAACACAACAACACAAACGAGCAAAATACAAGAATGGCCAACCTGAAACTAATAAATATATGTACAATATATAATAGTGTATGCATTTCTGGATGTGTATACTAAATATTTTCCTGTGTGTGTGTGTGTGTGTGTGTGTGTGTGTGTGTGTGTGTGTGTGTGTGTGTGTGTGTGTGTGTGTGTGTATATACACATTTTTACAAATTAAATAGTAAAAAAATAAAATAAAATAATAATAATAATAAAATATATAAAATATACAGAGTTGAATATGTGCAAAACAAGTGGCATTTATATACAGTGTGGAGTGCATAATGTTGAAGTTCCAGTAGTGAAGCTGAGGTGTCTATGACGTGTTCAGCAGTCTGATGGCCTGATGGAAAAAGCTGTCTCTCAGTCTGCTGGTACGGGACCGGATGCTGCAGAACCTGCAGTAGCAGTATAATGTCCTTGTAAGTGGATATCAGGCCCTTGTAGAGCAAAATTGAGTATTTTGGTCTAAATATCCCAAAATGTGATGTCCACATATGTGGATGCCAGGTCCTAGGAGGTTAAAACAATAAAACCTACATCAGGAAAATACACATTTATTCAGCATTTAGCACAACTGAACCTACTTGGCGAGCTCAGAACTCTGGGCTTGAGTATAATACTCTTACTTGATACTGGACTTTTTCATCAACAAACCATTGACAGTCAAACCTCACTTTGTACACCGAGTCCTTCAAAAGGACAGAACTCTGTGGCCGAGTTTGCTGATAACACCTCAGTAACTACAACAACACAATGATATTACCCACATCGCCGGGACAGGACTCAGTTATTTCACTATTTGCAGAAAGGTGCAGATAGGCAACCTTTGACTCAGACAGCAGAACTAAGCTGGAAACAGGCTGCGACACACTCCATTACTTAGCTTCCTGTGAATCAGCATTACACTGGATGTCTTGTGGATTTTACACAATGACAACACAAAAAGCAAAAAGAACCTCTGAATTTAGGCAAACATGTCAGCACTGGGAAACTCAGCGGACCTCCAGGTCATGCAACTTCTTTTTAAGTTTGAAGAATTTTGCACAGAATATTAAGACTGTTATCAGAGTTATATTTCTAAAATAGACAAACTGTAGAATTTTACAATAAAGTATGCGATTTCAACACAAAATAAAAAACTAAACTACTGAATTTGTTAAGTGAACTGTTCTGCAGGAAGTCTAGTCATCTGTAAGCTATGTATATGACTAACCCTCATGAAAGGATTTTTTTCACTTATATATTGTTCTTATTATGTCTTGATTTCTTCTTCTTGACTATGTCTGATCAGCCCGAGGTTAAAAAGTTCCCTACTATGTGTTATGACTGCTAATTCTACAGTAATCCCCTCTTTATACAAAATGTGTACTTCTAATTTGTCCTTGTTCATTGTTATTCATTATATGCACTCTAATATTATCAGCAGTGCTCGAACAACTGTTAAAGGAAAGGAAAGTTGAGGCCATATGATAATCATGTCTGCTATACCCACAATGCAACTTGCACAGCGGGCTACATTGTTCTAGTAGAAGCTAAGTAGCCTCAGGATGTTAGCCTCAAGCAAAGACAACGAGCAGGCCCACCATGTCTCTTAAGCACCCTCCTTAACCCCAGCATTTTTAACCTCCAACCCCTTCAACAGACTCAAGATACTGTGAGATATAGACTCAATCAACTTACTGTAGACTCAATTCAAGAATCATAGCTATGTTTCTTAAAGAAACTAAAGAAAACCCAACATGCTGAGAGCACTGTTCCTAAAAACGTCCCAGCAGTTCACAGAAAAAAGTCCAGTGAAACCGCTGTTACAAACTATATCGTATAAAACAGCCTGCAACTTTAGTGTAATTTCCCATCAACTACCTTTTAATTCTTCTGAATTATGGTGTAAATTTCCTCAAATAAGATATTTTTTAAGTAATGAGTATCTTTGTAGTATTTTAAAAGAAATGAAACACAAAGTGTACTACAAAGAAAAAGACAAATTGCTTCTATCCTTTTTCATTGTAAGTATTATAAAGTATCCCAACACCACGAACAGAAAATTTACACGATAAATACTGCAAAACTACACCAAAGTGTATTTTGACGTGCTGCCCTTGTCAGTTATGAAACCCCATCTTTAAAGACCTTTGGATCACTTTATTGTAGTCCAAACTTTGTAATTACTTCCTTATTTAGTTTTTCTCTCATCTTCTCTCCTCCTGTGCAGCATGTCAGTGCTCATCTCTGCACTCCTCTCATACTGTTCATCACTACATTTACACTTCTGTACTGTCCTGTCAGCCTGACATCTATTTCGGTGCTGAACTCAGGACCTCCTTTTCAAAAACTCACAAAGAGGACAACAACAGGCATTAACAACCTCTGATGTAGAATTACAATGTGCAGCCAGCGACAAATAAATCTACCTCACAACTTCCCCAAATCAAGTAGAGTGTCTCAAGATATGACAGCGTAATCTTTCTCTGAGAAAAGATCACACAAAACTGTCTCTTTTGGTTGCACAGATAGTTCCTAGACTGTTTGAACTGTCAGGGTAAATGATAAGGAAAGTATTCCTTCAGCTGTTGCTCTTGTTCTTTTATTCCCTTGCTGTCTGCTACCTACTCCACTCTTGGTAAATCCACGGCCTTGAAACTCCTCATGTTAAAGAGAGAGGACTGATGAGCTACCTATCTGGAGAGTTTTCTCCAAATAAAACACCAAACTTTCACCCTCAGATTTGGAGTTGAGTCAGCCTCGACTCCCAATGCCCCACTAGCTACACAAAATACGGCCTCAGCAGTATAGTAAACAACAAACAAACCAAACCACAAACTTAAGTTTCTCCTTTTTGTCTGTGTTGCATTAGGCCCACACGGGATTACATTTTCCTGCAAAAAGCAAGTGTGCAACACAGAGTTTAAAAAAATATATCCAGCAATGTTAAGGAAACAGTAAATCCATGTACATATACAACTTTGTAGATGTAACTGTTCAAAGATCAAAATGCTTTAGGGTCAGTAGTGGGTGTAATGCATCCCAAAGTAACAAATTACAGTAATTACATTACTTTTTTCTGTAAAGGAGTAATGTAATTTAATGCCAAAACCAGTACTGACTAATAGTTACCAATCAATTAATACTTACATAATAGGAAGCATCTGAAGAGGCATTTAGAAAACCTCATCACATCGTCAGGTTTGACAGTGGATGATGATGCCAAACGCAGACTCACAGTAATGATAAACAAAATAGTATGCAACAGTGGACCATAGCAGTACAACTCAACAACAAACTAAGGCTATGAATGCATACATACTGTAGTTGTACAGGGAAAGTGAACACAGCTGTGGGGAACACACCGTAAGACTAAACAAGGGCTACCAAAATAAAGCGCTGTTGTATTCTGCTTTTCTATAACATTCACACACTTTCACCGTGCAGTTGATGCTTCAGAGAGCACCTAGGGGTCAGTGTCTCGCTCAATGAGTGTCCAGGGATCAAACCACCAACCTTCCAATTAGTAGATGGCCTACTCAGCAGAGAACTATAATTAGAAGACCATAGTGGAGGAAATACAAACTCGATCATGGATAAGGCAAAACCAGCAACTCAAACTTTTAAGGATACACAAGAAACTGCAAGCTCATTTTAAATTCAAACACCTGGAGATAGCAGTAACCAAACTAAGAGTCAAATTAAATATAGTTAATGACAAACAGAACTTTAGAGTCAAAGACACATGACCTTGGGTCAATAAGAGCCATAACACAGATGTGCCCGCAGATAATAAAAGCTGTGAAGAACAGATTGAACAGATTGAATAGCCAACCACAGAACGCCAAGACGAACTGCAATAATTACAGTCAGGTGACTATTTAAACCAAACCTTGAGTACTTTGAATTGCATGCTGCAGCCTTCACAGTCACTTCAGCCCAATAACTAAATATCTGTGGGAGATTTTGGACCAACATAGGGAAAAAGTAATCCTTTTTTGGAACGACATCCATCCTTCCAGTGGCGTTCCAGAGACCTGCAGAATCAATGTTAAGAAGTATTGAAGCTGTTTTCATAGCACATCATGGCCCACCACCTTACTAAGACACTGACAATATACTGTACAGTATGTTATGTGAGTGGCTGCTATGTCCTTGCAATCGTCTCAGCATTCATAATCAGACCTCCCTGCTGTGGCCTCTTACACTGAGCTACTAGCACTGATTTGAAAGGCACTGTCTACAGACGCTGAGGATGCTTGGCTCAAAAGATCCTGTATTTTTAATATATTACTCTACTGTCAATTGCAGTAACTGAGAAACTACAGTGGGGCAAAAAAGTATTTAGTCAGCCACCGATTGTGCAAGTTCCCCCACTTAAAATGATGACAGAGGTCAGTAATTTGCACCAGAGGTACACTTCAACTGTGAGAGACAGAATGTGAAAAAAAAATCCAAGCGTACTCTACAAACCGGGTCTAGGTACCCTTGCCCCTGGAGGGGGGAATTGCACCCAGACCCAGGTGGTGTTACCCTTTTCCCTGCGGTGGGGAGAGGCAGACCGACTCCGACTCCACAGCAGCAGGGAGGCCCCACACCCCAGACCGCAGTCGGACGGCCAACTCCTCCTACTAGCCCTCCCGCTCCAGCAGGCCGCAGAGAATGGGGGTGGGAGAAGACTCCAAACCTCCCTCCACCCGCTCATTGTAATGTTGATCCATATGTGTTCTAAGGTGCAATTAAAACCCAGGAGGGCATGGAGCTACCTGCCAAGGAGCAGCAGGTAAGCGCATAGTCCCTCCTGCTAGCCCAGAACTTTGAAGATGAAACGAGGCTGGGTCTTCCAACATGACAATGATCCAAAACACACCGCCCGGGCAACAAAGGAGTGGCTCCGTAAGAAGCATTTGAAAGTCCTGGAGTGGCCTAGCCAGTCTCCAGACCTCAACCCCATAGAAAATCTGTGGCGGGAGTTGAAAGTCCGTGTTGCTCGGCGACAGCCCCAAAACATCACTGCTCTCGAGAAGATCTGCATGGAGGAATGGGCCAAAATACCAGCTACTGTGTGTGCAAACCTGGTAAAGACCTATAGTAAACGTTTGACCTCTGTTATTGCCAACAAAGGTTATGTTACAAAGTACTGAGTTGTATTTTTGTTATTGACCAAATACTTATTTTCCACCCTGATTTACGAAAAAATTCTTTACAAATCCTACCATGTGGATTCATGGATTTTTTTTCACATTCTGTCTCTCACAGTTGAAGTGTACCTCTGGTGCAAATTACTGACCTCTGTCATCATTTTAGGTGGGGGAACTTGCACAATCAGTGGCTGACTAAATACTTTTTTGCCCCACTGTATGTGAGACCTGAGATCACCTGGCCAACATTGTCGCATAAGACACTGCACTGTCTATATTTTTATGTGTGTTTAAAGGAGCATCAAAAACATGAGCACATGTAACTAGTTTGACGTTAAAAAAAAGTCCACTGGAAATGGCAAAAAAAAAAACCTTTTCCTTTGCATCTACATAGTCTTAGGTTAAGTTCTAAGGCAGGCCGCTCTGCATACAGCAGCCTCTTGTTTTATGTGCAGTACATTACAAAAGCTTGTATTTGCTAAACTAATTACTCATATCCAGGGGATATTTGATAGAATGTGTGTGTGTGTGTGTGTGTGTGTGTGTGTGTGTGTGTAGAATAAGACAACAGGAGATAAATGTCCTGCTTGGCTGCCTTGCTGTTGCTGTCCTGTTTTGTTCATGATTTTAAATAAGGGATGTTAATTGTGTAATTCACCTGACAAGGAAGGATCCTGTTGAAGAGCTGAAACTAAACTTTGACTGGATATTGACAATCAACTGTCCCTTATATGAGGGACTATAAGTCAACCATAATTATGATTAAGCATAAAAATGCAAACAAAAGTAAAGCAATGATTAACATTAGAGTAACAAATGATTCCCACCAACAGCACAGCTGCATCTGTGTAGCTGATGCTCAGACTACCACTGAGCATCACTCTTTATATGTAGTGGTGCTGAATAAATATGTAAATGGATTGTTTTCAATTTCAACCAGAGAGCAGCTATAACTCTGTTTAACTGCCCTTCAAGAAAATGAAGGTTTAATTTGGCTTCATGTAGAATGTGGTGATACAGACTGAATGTCCCAGGAGTGCATTTCCAGAGGTGACCTCTCACAACACTGTGAATAAGACCGATATTATGAAATCCAATAATGGATCATGTAGTGAAATTTAGGCATTGTGTACTCCATGTAGATCAGGCAGAGACAGGCCTGCGACTGACCAAAGTTCAGTTTAAATGGACCAGTGTGGAGCATGTGGACTGCCACTGCACATTAAACAGGTGGTGTGATGCAGACCTTGCCAGCAGCAGTGGCGAACTGGAGCGCTCATTCTAGCACTCCACCCCTAACAAAAGATACAAAAGATATCTTGGTTATGTGCTGTAATCTCACAAACGCACACACACGAACACTCTCCCTTTAATTCCTTTATCATCCTTCTCATGTTAGTCTCATTATACCATTGTCCTGTACTTCTGCCCTCTTTGTTTTCCTGCTGCTATGAATTGCGCTACAGGAGAGCTGTCTGGTTCATATTCATCAGGATGGGTATGAGAATGGAACGTGAAGGTGTGAACGGCTCTGTCCTTAAATTCTCCCCGTGCACGTGACTCTTTTGCTAATATACAGGCCATATGAGTTACATTCATACATTAACATGTTCTCTTCACGTACACTGTTCATATGTGAGATTGAAGGAGGTCACAAATACATTTGCACTGACCAACCTTAGCATTTCCTATTATTTGATATGAATGTGAGTGCTGAAGTTTCTTAGGCATGTGCACTGAAAGCACTGTGCTTAGATGCTAGTTATAGGCAGCTTGGTAATCAGGATCCCTTCAAAGTGCCTTTGAAGGGATCCTGGGCTACAGCTTTGAAAGGCAGAAATAGTGGGGGTTGTTTGTGTGTGTCCTGTGATGCCCTTAACTGAGGGGAGCATTATATAACTCTAGGGCACCTTCATTTACAGGTGCAACAGATTAAGGAGAAATAATGATGAGCATCTTTGCTACTGTTGCTGTGTGAAAAAAACAGAAGAGGGCTTATTGGCAAGGTAAAACCATTTTAAAGAACCTTTTTTGAGTGGTTCTTTAAAGAACCATTTTAAATGTTTCAAAATAAAATGTATCAGAAATTGAATTTGAATAGGATAAAATAAATCCAAGCACATAGACATATATTAATGGTTTATTGCCATTTCGTAGTATACCAAAAGACAAAAAGGCATTTTAACCCTCAGCACAACATCACTACTAATACATTAGTCATTTAAACAGTAATAATTAAGTATTTTTACTACACTATAAATAAATAGATATAAATACTATATCTATAGATAACACAACAATTAATACATATATTGTTTAATTAATAAAACATCAGAAAGTGATAAAAACACATTAGAAATTGCAATAGCTTCATAACAGACCAATACATCAACACATTTTCATCAGCAGATGTTTGTATGTTCAGTTTCATGTTAGACTCATGGTCCTTTGTTAGTCCAGTTTAGGACAATGTCTTTGACATCATCAAATATATGTCATATCCAGGGGTGCACATAAGTGGTCCACATGTGCGCATTCGCTGTCAAAATAAAAGACGCACACCAGATAAGAAGTTGCAATGCGTGTTTTACTAGCAAAGCAAGTATGTTAGACTTCACCAGCTTGCCCTTCAGAGTTGAAAGGAAAAAAAAAACATATTTGGGAATCGCAGTGACAAAAATACATAAAAACCTTTCCAAAGAAAATGTGAGTGCATTGCTGAACCAAGTGAAGCGGTCCATCACCCACTGGACACCACTCTCTATGTCTCTGGGAGGACATATCAATTCAATTAAAATGACCATTCTACCCAAATTTTTATACCTTTTCCAGGCCTTACCCATTTTCATTCCCAGCACATTTTTCAATGAGCTGGACTCTGTCATCTCATCTTATTTAAGGCAGCGCAAACGCCCAAGGCTTAAGAAGATGCATCTTCAAAAATCTAAAATTGAGGGTGGGTTTGCACTTCCAAACTTTCGTTTTTATTATTGGGCTGCTAACATACGATGTTTGGTGTTCTGGTATTTTTACCACAATCGGAGTGGTTGTCCTGACTGGGTGACTATGGAATTGCATAGTGACAACAGTATATCCTTACCAGCTGCACTTGTTCTCCACTCTCATCCTCTCCATTCAACTCCATCCCCAACCCTGTAGTGGTGCACTCATTAAAAATATGGGGCCAGTTTAGGAAATATTTTAAACTTTGTGACTTCTCCCTTCTCAGCCTCATTGCATCTAACCATCTCTTTAAACCTTCTATCCAGGACGGTGAGTTTGTGGAGTGGCACAGAAGTGGAATAACTTGCTTTAAGGACCTATTCATAGCCAACAAACTAGCATAATTTGAACAACTTGCTAATAAATATAGTTTTCCACCATCACACTTTTTCAGATACAAGTCAGGCACTTTATTTGTTCCCAGACTTCAGGCTCATGCCCTCCACTAGAGCCTACACTATTAGAAACTATCCTACAACTCAATACAACCAAGGAAGAGGGCTGATTTCCCTGCTTTACAATAAAATGTTAAATTTGACACATACCTCTTCATCCAAGCTCAAGACACTGTGGGAAGAAGACTTAAATATGACAATCTCTGACGAAACATGGGCCTCCTTACTCAAACATGTCAACACAACATCATTATGTGCCCGCCACTGTTTAATCCAATTCAAAGTGGTGCATAGAGCCCATTTCTCAAAGTCCAGACTATCCTGAAATCCCTCCATATTGTGACAGATGCAAAACTGCTGAAGCCTCACTGATCCACATGTACTGGTCTTGTCCCAGTCTCGTTCAGTTCTGGACAGATATTTTTCATACCCTGTCCAGGATTCTCAGTGTGATGCTGGCCCCTGGCCCCCTTCTTGCCCTCGGGGCATCAGTGGGAATGAGGTGCTTCTACCGGCCTCTAAAAAACAGGCATTATCATTCTGTTCCCTGTTGGCCAGGAAGGCAATCCTACTGAGGTGGCAGGACGCTGCCCCTCCCACTCACAAACAGTGGTTATATGACCTCATGGCATGTCTAGAACTGGAAAAAATAAGACACTCACTCCAGTACTCTGGGAAATTTCAAAGCATGTGGGGTCCCTTCCTTGATGCATTTCAAAATCTATAAGAATTTTTCAGCAAACTCTCTTATGTCAGGTGTGGAAATATAGTGTACAGGTCTAGGGGAGTGACCTGGGTGGGAATGAATGGGATTATTTTGCAGGGATTATGTTACTTTGGGATACAGTGGGGAAAAAAAGTATTTAGTCAGCCACCGATTGTGCAAGTTCCCCCACCTAAAATGATGACAGAGGTCAGTAATTTGCACCAGAGGTACACTTCAACTGTGAGAGACAGAATGTGAAAAAAAAAAAATCCATGAATCCACATTTGTAAAGAATTTATTCGTAAATCAGGGTGGAAAATAAGTATTTGGTCAATAACAAAAATACAACTCAATACTTTGTAACATAACCTTTGTTGGCAATAACAGAGGTCAAACGTTTACTATAGGTCTTTACCAGGTTTGCACACACAGTAGCTGGTATTTTGGCCCATTCCTCCATGCAGATCTTCTCGAGAGCAGTGATGTTTTGGGGCTGTCGCCGAGCAACACGGACTTTCAACTCCCGCCACAGATTTTCTATGGGGTTGAGGTCTGGAGACTGGCTAGGCCACTCCAGGACTTTCAAATGCTTCTTACGGAGCCACTCCTTTGTTGCCCGGGCGGTGTGTTTTGGATCATTGTCATGTTGGAAGACCCAGCCTCGTTTCATCTTCAAAGTTCTCACTGATGGAAGGAGGTTTTGGCTCAAAATCTCACGATACATGGCCCCATTCATTCTGTCCTTAACACGGATCAGTCGTCCTGTCCCCTTGGCAGAAAAACAGCCCCATAGCATGATGTTTCCACCCCCATGCTTCACAGTAGGTATGGTGTTCTTGGGATGCAACTCAGTATTCTTCTTCCTCCAAACACGACGAGTTGAGTTTATACCAAAAAGCTCTACTTTGGTTTCATCTGACCACATGACATTCTCCCAATCCTCTGCTGTATCATCCATGTGCTCTCTGGCAAACTTCAGACGGGCCTGGACATGCACTGGCTTCAGCAGCGGAACACGTCTGGCACTGCGGGATTTGATTCCCTGCCGTTGTAGTGTGTTACTGATGGTGACCTTTGTTACTTTGGTCCCAGCTCTCTGCAGGTCATTCACCAGGTCCCCCCGTGTGGTTCTGGGATCTTTGCTCACCGTTCTCATGATCATTTTGACCCCACGGGATGAGATCTTGCGTGGAGCCCCAGATGGAGGGAGATTATCAGTGGTCTTGTATGTCTTCCATTTTCTGATGATTGCTCCCACAGTTGATTTTTTCACACCAAGCTGCTTGCCTATTGTAGATTCACTCTTCCCAGTCTGGTGCAGGTCTACAATACTTTTCCTGGTGTCCTTCGAAAGCTCTTTGGTCTTGGCCATGGCGAAGTTTGGAGTCTGACTGTTTGAGGCTGTGGACAGGTGTCTTTTATACAGATGATGAGTTCAAACAGGTGCCATTCATACAGGTAACGAGTGGGGGACAGAAAAGCTTCTTACAGAAGACGTTACAGGTCTGTGAGAGCCAGAGATTTTCCTTGTTTGAGGTGACCAAATACTTATTTTCCACCCTAATTTACGAATAAATTCTTTACAAATCCTACCATGTGGATTCATGGATTTTTTTTTTCACATTCTGTCTCTCACAGTTGAAGTGTACCTCTGGTGCAAATTACTGACCTCTGTCATCATTTTAAGTGGGGGAACTTGCACAATCGGTGGCTGACTAAATACTTTTTGCCCCACTGTATATCATACATATGTTTATATTTCTCTTTCTTTCTTCTCTTTACTTCCCTTTTTTCTTTTTCTTTTCCCCCCTTTTATTTCACAGTTGAAGATATTCAGATTTCTGAACTCATTTCACCGCCTAAATGTACTACTTGCAGATCATCTGTAACCCTTTTCTTTCTGTTTATATGTATAATATATATATATATATATATATATATATATATATATATATATATATATATATATATATATATATATATATATATATATATGTGTATACAAGGAAAACCTCTTAATAAAAAGACATTGTTTAAAAAACTTTCAGGTCTTTAAAAAAGTTATGCCTTTATAAGACCGACCATCACAAATCCCCTGGTCATTTCTATCTGAATTCATACTTTTATTTGAAATATTAGGGGGCTTTAAAATCAAATAGATTTTGTTGGATGAAAAAGTACAAGAAGATAAAGTCTGAATGATAAAACCAACTCTGAATCAATCCATCATCTGCTCCACTGCAGATTCAACCAGCCATGTGATAGGTAACCACTTATCAACGCTTTGCCATATGTTGCTGTCTGTGTGCATATCTGTGTGCATGTGTGTGTGTGTTGTGAGGGGTGGGGTTATGGCAATATTTGTCGTTGATAGTTACCTGTCATCAAGTGTAAATGCACTAGTTCACGCCCAGCTGGACTCTTTGGCCTCTTTAAGGTTCACGGTTCACTGCTCTGGTTCATTGTTGATGCCACTTACAGTGCTGCATTTAATGTATGCCCATGTTTTAGACCGTGTCTGCAGCTCGCTATGAACTTGCACATGTAGGGACCTCTGTATTTTTGGGCTGATGCTTTGCATTAACTATTACGTTTTTGTGCTTCCTGTCTGCACTATCCATGGACGTCTTCACCTTTCTGTTCTCCTTCCTTGCTGGAAAATGTAAAATAATACTATTATAATTAATAACTATCTACTGCATTACCAAAAAAAAAAATAATTTCGCTATTAGCTGACTTTGAAAAGTGGTAGAGGAATTTTTCAAACCAGCAATAAACCACTCTGCTTCACTACACATAAAACTGTACTACTGGAAAAGTTCAGCAAGTAGTGCTTGCCTTGTCAGACACTGTTTCTGTGTGGATTTGACTTTCTTTAACAGTGACCTGAGCTGGGCAAGCTGAGAGGCCAGCAGTGTTTTTCTGTTGCTCTGGCCTTTTGCAGTAAAGTGATGGGAGTCCAAGGTGCCACTGGTTCTATTTAACCTGCTCTGAGATCTGTTACGATCAGTGATTTTTGAGGAAATAGAGCTAGCATTAACAAGTAAATGCGCTTTAGTGATTTATCATCATAACAGATGAGCGGGAAAAAAATTGGTATTAACTCCTTTAGTACACAATCAAGGAAATGATGCAAAGGGCGCAACAGCTCCAACCTGTCCGGTCTAACAGAACAGGCAAGTTGACTACTTGCATGCTTAGCCAGCACTTTCAGATGAGCAACTATGAGAAATGATTAGTTGATTGAATGCCGTACATTTAACCAGCTGCTTTGCCACTTTTACAGAAGGCAAGCCAATTATCAAAGTTGAGCTCATTTAAATAATTTATATTCCGTTTAATGTCCAGCATCATATTCTGTATATCAGACGTTTATAAATGCTGTAATACTGAAAAAAAAGTTCATAAACTCAGAAACATATATATTATGTTAAAAAAGTAAATTAAAATATTTTTAAAAAAAATCAGCTGAATTTGAAAAACTTTAAGAGAATGGATGGATGTGCAAATAATGGTCAAATAATATTCTTCTTCTTGTTGTTGTTGTTATTGTTGTTTATTCAACTGTAACAAAATCCCAAATGTAAATAAATGAAGTATAATCTCATTTTATCTCATTGTCTGATGTTGTCAGCTTAGGCTAACGCCATTCCCATAGCAGAAGCATCTTCGCTCACAGGTAGATATATACTGAAAGAAGGTCTATTACTACACTATTACCACAACATGTTTCTGCATCAGTATATTACTATCTATCAGTATATTAGTATCAATATGATAAATTCTCAATTATTAAAAAAGTGAATGGAATTCAGATAGATCCATATATTATGAAAATAACCTGATGATATAGATTTGTAATCACAGATGGTGTAATCACATTAGTTACAATGCGGTGTAACAGTCTTGAGAAAATCCTTATTTCTTTATATTTTGCTAGTCAGACTTTGGACAAATTTGAACTCACACCAAAGTGTTTTTGCTTGAATTATTTTGGTCTGTTTTATAGCTGATTTTTACCCGACATTACCCATTTTACTAGAATTACCCCATGATACAGACAAACAGAGGCTGTTATATAAGAGTAAGCATTAACATGCTACAAAGAAGAACCTGAACAATAAAACCTCCAAAGGAACCACGTGTGTTGCAGTTCGTGCTGCAGGTGTTTCTTCTTAAGATGCTTTTAGCCTCGTACACTTGTACAAGTGGGTAGGAGGTACTAATTTATCTCCAAAGAGCATCTTAAGCTGCTGTGCTTTTGTAACCCTAATAAGCTGTAGAGCTTTCAATAAGGTGTTTTTTCCCCATCATTTTAGTTGTAAAACATTTTTATTGGGGCCACAATTTAAGAGTTCATTAAACTGCAATAATCCTCATGGGTAAAGAAGCACACATACATACTGTCCATACAGCGAACACACACTACATCAAGACATGGTCCAATTTGGCTCTGAGTCAAAAGCCCATTACCCTGTACCTCGGGTGACTGTGTGACAGTGGCAGAAATAGCAACTAAGTATGTTGCTGCTCATGGCAGTCTCCCTCTGGCACAGTGCACTGTGTGTGTGTGTGTGTGTGTGTGTGTGTGTGTGTGTGTGTGTGTGTGTGTGTGTGTGTGATTCTCCAGCATGAATCAGAAAGTCTGACAGTCTTTAAAATCAATCATGTAAACTGGTGTTGGTTCGGTACCGATGCTCCTGGGCTCGGGTTTCCTGTTTAGATGTCACTGTTTAGCTAGTAATGCTTGTTTCCTGTTTTACTTTTGTATTTTTTCTCTTGTGTACAGTCATAAGTTTTATTTCCTGTTCATTTCCTTTTTTGTGACTGTCTGCCTTCGTTGTTTTCACCTGCAGTTGATTCTCTGCATCTGTTTTTTCCTCATAGCTGTGTCATGGTCCTGGGCCATGTTGGCCCAGTGTTCTTAGTTTTCTTGTATGTTTGTATTTAGGCCATGTTTTCTGAGTTGCCCTGTTGTGTTGTTCCCTAAGTGTTTTCCCTTCATGGCTTTTACCCCCTGTGTGCCCCTCTGTGTATCTGTGAGCCCTCGTCTCTCCTTATGTTTTATTCCATGTTTCCCCTGCCCATTATGTCTGTGTTTTCCCCGTGCTCTCTCTCCTCCTGTCTGAACCTCTGTGCACTTCCTGTTTACTTTGTGACTCTCACGCCCGTACATGTCATGTTCAGTTCACCCCGCCCTGTCTCGTTATGATTATCAGTGTCACCTGTGTTCCCCGTGTGTTCCCACTTTCCTCGTTAACCCTCTGTGTATTTCTGTCTGCGTCTCCCTCTGTTCGGCGTGACGTCGTCCCTCATGCTGTGTGTGGATCTCCCTGTGTCTCGCTGTGAGTTCTTAGTTTGTGGCTTCCCAGTTTAGTTTAGTTTGTATGTTTGTTCTACCGGCAAATAAAGCTGTGTTTTGAGTTCATTCCCTCGAGTCTGTGAGTCCTGCATTTTGGGTCCAACTCCCGCCTGCCGCACAGCGATTCATGACAAGCTGTCTCTATGCTCCCACAGTATACTGTATATGGTCCTGTCTCTCTCTTTGATCTTGGTCAGATCCTGCTGTTGAATCTCTGGTTGAGTTCCTTGTGTTGGCTTTGCATTTTTTCTTTACATTCCCCTCTTTTATTTTTATGTGCTTGGACTTTTGAGCTACCTCCACCTCCTGCATCTGGGTCCTGTCATCATGCCACACCACAGCGTTAAGTTCAAAAGGACAAAACGGCACAAAAGAGTTTAAATTCTACTAATTCTGTAGTACATTAGTCTGAACCAAGGGTGGGGGACCAGTGGTCCCCAACTTTTTTGGCGCCATGGAGCGGTTTAATGTCAGACAATATATTCATGGACCGGCCTTTAAGGTGTCGCGGATAAATACAACAAAATAAAATGATACAACCAAGACCAAAAACTGTGGTATGTTTGTAAATTTAAAGGGACTGTAACATCTAGTCCTTTTAACTGAATAAGAACTCTGGAGTGATCCAGTGACCGCTGCGAAAGTGCAGCTGACAATCAGGGAAAGACCAGATGACACCTTGGAAAGACAGCTGACAGGAGGGAATAACCCACACCACGTGGCTGGTGTGGGTTAGCGCCTCATACCAGCAGGCCCTAGCGCTTTTTAGCAAACCTGGGTGCACCCATTATTGCTACAGAAATCTCAAATGAGAAGATACCTCTAGGATCTGTGAGAGCAGGGGCGGAAGAAGACCCTTTCTGGACGGATTTAATGGCAACGAACCACGGAACGGTACCAACGATAAATAGATCAACCAGCATTGCTAATAATGGACCATCAATGATGATAGGAAAGAAACTGCAGAGCTGCATTTATGGCTTGTCAAAACTAACAACTGACATGGGCCTTAAAATCCACCAAGGCAGGAAGAAGTGCCTCAGCGAGCTGAGAAAGGGGCCTTGCATTGACACATACTTTTTAAGAAGTAAGTCAAATCAGTCGACTGAAGTCCAGAGGCAGGCGAATCAGAATCAGAATACTTTATTGATCCCTGGGGGAAATTATTTTTTGTTACAGTGCTCCATTATAAACCAACATAAACCAACATTGACAAGACAGACAATACGCTAACTAAGAATAGTACAATATATACATATATATACATACATACATAAGTCACTCATTAATAAATAGCTGGAAAAGAAACATGTGTAGTTGTAGCAGTAACCAGTGTGTTAAGTGGATGCGTTGTACAGGGAGATGGCCACAGGCAGGAAAGATTTCCTGTGTCGTTCAGTGGTGCTTTTCGGTAATCTCAGTCTCTCACTGAACGAGCTCCTGTGACTGACCAGCATGTCATGGAGTGGGTGGGAGGTGTTATCCAACATTGTCTTTATCTTGGACAGCATCCGCCTCTCCGACACCACCTTGAGGGAGTCCAGCTCCATCCCCACAACATTACTGGCCTTACGGATTAGTTTATTGAGTCTGTTGGCATCTGCTACCCTCAGCCTGCTCCCCCAGCATGCAACAGCATAGAGGATCGCACTGAGCAATCCCCACAGTCCTTAGGGTATCAGCACCCCGTTCGAAGTTCATTGTCGTACAGACTCCCCCATAGTCTCCAGATCGGAACTCAGTCAAATCCAGCCAGTAGCAGTTCCCAGTCTAGAGCTTAGCCAGCCACACTCAATATTAGATTCTAGCTCAGGGCCCGGCCATTTAATATCAGCCCCTAGCTTGGAGTTTAGCCACCAACAGCACTTGTGTATAGATGTAAGCCAACCACAATCAACACTATGTTCCAGCCCAGAACTCATCCAGAAACAGCCAACAGAATCTTCCAACACTGAGTCTAGCCAACCAGTACCAGCAAGGGAAAGGAAGATGGTAGGAAAGATCAGATTCTGTGGCCCAGATCCAGTGACAAAAGAGAGTGGGAAACCATTGACTCGGAACTGGCTCTTACACTAGATCAACAAAAGGGTCCAGTTGAAAGGAAGCTGGACCGCCTTGAGGCGACTTTTGTTGTGATTCGGCGCTATATAAATAAAATTGAATTGAATTGAATAGAACTTGGGAGCCATCATCTACAGCTATGGGGCAGAGCGATTTGGGGTAAAGAACTCAGAGACAGCAGAGAGGCCAATTAAACCAGTTAAAGTCCTGGAGACAGCAGGAAATTGATAGATTAGTGAAAGAGTGAAGACAACTGAGGAAACAATGGAGGAGGGCCTATGAGACAGAAAGGGAGGGACTCACTGCCCTGCAGGAGGAAATAAAGCATAAACTTACTAAGCTCCAAAGAGCAGAACACCTCAGACGACAACATAAGAAGAAAGAACGGACAAGGACCCTTTTCTACAGCAACCCATACAACTTTGTTACGAGCCTTTTTGTCAAAGAGAAGAGCGGGTGCCTCAAAATGCCCATAAAAGACCTGGAAGATCATCTGAGGAAAACTTACTCTGATGATCAGAGGCATGAGCCAGTTACCATTCCAAGTGATATGCCACCCATCCAGGCACCTGAACACCAAATGGACATAAGACCACCTACATGGAGTGAAGTGGAGAAGGTAGTGAAGCAGGCAAGAGCAGCATCGGACCCAGGACCTAATGGCATCTCATATAGGCTCTATAAAAACACCCCATGAGTCCTCAAATACCTGTGGAAGCTGATGAAGGTAGCGTGGCAGAAAGGAATGATTCCAAAGGCTTGGCAAAGAGCAGGAGGTATTCTGATCCCTAAGGAGAAGAACTCCTCATCCATCAGCCAGTTTCGCCAGATCAGCCTGCTGAACGTAGAAGGAAAGATCTTCTTCAGTGTTTTGGCGAAAAGGCTATCTACCTTCCTGCAAAGAAACAACTATATTGACACATCAGTGCAGAGGCTTCTCGGGATGTCTGGAGCATGCCAGCGTCGTCTGGCACCAGATTCAAACTGCCAAGAAAGAACGAAGAGACCTTTATGTGGTCTTTTTAGACCTTGCCAACGCCTTTGGGTCAGTTCCACACGAGATCTTGTGGATGGCCTTCAACTATTTCAGCATACCAAACCACATCACAGGACTGGTCAAGACCTACTTTCAGGATTTACAGTTTTGTGTGACAGCTGAGAACACCACCACAGCCTGGCAGCACCTGGAAATTGGAGTAATGGCACGCTGCACAATTTCCCCTCTGGCAGTTATCATGGCAATGAAGTTGGTCATGCGGGCATAGTGGGAGGTGAGAGACTCAAGAGTGGCCTTCGTCTTCCTCCCATCAGGGTCTACATGGACATGACCATCATTACAACAACAAAACCATGTACTAGGCGATTGCTACAGAAGCTTCAGGAAAACATAGAATGGGCAAGAATGGAGTTTAAGCCAAGTAAATCTCGCAGCATCTCCATCATAAAAGGAAAACTGACAGTCGAGCAATTCTATATCAGTGGAGAACCAATTCCAACAGTCTTAGAGAAGCCCATAAAGAGCCTGGGATGGTGGTATAATGCAGACCTCAATGATACGTGGCACCTAGAACAACTAAGGCAGAACTTGGCTGATGACCTTCAGCAGATTAACAACACTGCACTCCCAGGGAAACTGAAGCTCTGGTGCTTCCAGTTTGGATTATTACCCAGACTACTGTGGCCATTGAAAATGTACGAGGTCTCACTCAATCATGCCAGTCGACTAGAGAGGCTAGTGAGCTCCTACGTTAAGAAGTGGCTTGGACTTCCCAAGTGCCTCAGCAGCATTGGAGTCTACAGCAATACTGTCATTGTCTAACCCTAGCCTGGTTGAGGAGTTTAAATGTGCAAAAGTGAGGCTTGAGATGTCACTCACGGACTCCTGGGACCCCATAGTGAGAGGCACTGCTCCCACCCTAGCAACGTGGATGAAGTGGACCCCAGCCACATCTGTGCTACAGGCGAAAGCCGCTCTTCAGCATCGTGACGTGGTGGGTCACGTCCAACAGGGTAGAGGAGGATTTGGTCTTGGCGCAGTAACACCTCGGTGGCAACAGGCATCTGTAACCGAACCTCGGAAAATGGTAGTGGAGGAGGTGCGTCGACAGGAGGAAACAGCCAGACATGCCAGAGCTGTGGCACTGGCCAAGCAGGGTTGCTGGATGAATTAGGAGAGTGTGGAAAAGAGGAAACTCTCACGGAGTGAAATCTGGGGCATGGAATCTAATAGACTGAGTTTCATCATCCGAGCGACATACAATGTGCTACCTTCCCCAATAAATCTGCAGCTGTGGTTTGGAAAGGACCCATCCTGCCCCCTGTGTACAGTCCCAGCAACACTCAAGCACATCTTGGTTGTAGGACTAGCCTTACTCAGGGCAGATACACATGGAGACAACCAGGTTCTCAGGTGTCTAGCCGAGAAAGTTGAGTGCAAAAGAAAATCCATTAACGCTCAACCTTTCACGAACCAAGAGGAGCATCAGTTTTCATCAACATTTGTCCGGGAAGGAGACAAGCTGAGGACAAGACCCTCAAACCCAGACCTGGGCCCGCTGAAGGCCGCCAGGGATTGGCAGATGCAAGCGGACTTGGATCAGAGGCAAATTTTTCCCACAGAGATCGTAACAACTACTCTGCGACCAGACCTCGTTCTTTGGTCTAACTCCCAAAAACTTGCGTACATCATTGAGCTGACGGTACCATGGGAGGAAACAATTGAGGAAGCATTTGAGTGTAAGAAGCTACGCTATGCCAACTTGGCAGCTGAGGCAGAAGACAGAGGCTGGAAGATCAAGGTGCACCCAGTGGAAGTGGGGTGCAGGGGCTTTGTTGCCAACACAACAGCAAAACTGCTTAGAGAGATTGGGATCAAAGGACAGGTGCAACAGCAGGTTATAAGAGAACTAGCTAACACTGCTGAGAGGACCAGTCACTGGCTATGGTTAAAAAGGGCTGACATCACTTGGGCAGTTAAGGCAATCAGCTAACCACGAGAGAAAAGAAATATTCCCCTCTTCTTTCCTTTTATGGGAGGCAGTGGGGAGGTAGAGCATACCTTCCGGCTCTCCTCTTTGCTCTCTCCTATCTTGTCCCTTTTGTCTTACTTCTCTCTATCACCTTTTCTATCCCTTTGAAGAAGTTAGGCTCCATAAATGCTAAAGAGTATTATTTCTCAGTTGCAGTAGATAGAAATAGGAAATAAACTTTAGGAAACCAAAACAGAAGAAAGAAGAAGAGAAATAACAATTTAACATAAACCAGTGACATGCTCCAGGGCCTGATCAACCCTGGCAGGGCCTCCTTGGGTGAGGGTGTCTAGTGATAATGGTCAAAACTATAATGATAATCCAAGGTCCACTACTGATGATGTGTCCCAAATTTAAAATGATAATCTAGATCCATCTCTAATCCCTAAACCTAACCAAGGAAGGAAAATGGCAGATTAGCCTGGGTAAAAGACCGAAAGTTGAGGCTCACAACAAAGTGTGCTACTGGCAGTTTTTGGGCTGCCTTTCCTCATAACAGCCATCCCTCAAGAGTCTCTCCATCTAAAGCAATGCATTATCAGGGACTGTAACATCTAGTCCTTTTAACTGAATAATAATAAACGCGAATTCATTGTGTAACTGTGTAATTTTATTAGCAGCGTCCTCCTGAAATGCACCAACAACATTGACAGTAACATCCTCCTCTCTGCCCCTTAATGCTCTCTGGTCGCTATGCTAATGCGTAAATATTTCTTTCAAAATAAGACACACAAATACAATATGGGAAAGGACCCAGGGAAACCAAATTACAATAAAAACTCTGAAAACCATAAATTTCACAACCAAACCTCAACTCTCGTGGCTCGGTACCAAATGACTCATGGACCGGTACTGGTGTCCTGCAGGTTTTAGATGTGTCCTTGATCCAACACAGCTGATTTAAATGGCTAAATGACCTCCTCAATATGTCTTGAATTTCTCCAGAGGCCTGGTAATGAACTAATCATTTGATTCAGGTGTGTCTACCCAGGGTGAGATCTAAAACCTGCAGGACACCAGCCCTTGAACCTGGAATTCCCCACCCCTGGTCTAAACTTAAAGTTTAAATGCTACAAGCAGCTGTTTTGCGGTCTATAATGATAACAAGTAAACTCATCCTCTGTGGTGAGTAGTCAATGATGTGGGGACAATTCTCTGTAAAGTTTTCATGCTTCTCCATTTTTTACTTCTATCACATAACTTTATTAAAACCTAATAAACGGCTTGTTAAAAATTAAGACAGTTGCAACATTTTGAATTTAAGGGCCTCACTAAAGGTACTACAGTGATAGTAATAAATGAGATAAAATTGACATCATTTGTCAGAATGGACAAATGATGTCACTGTGGCTACATCCATCTTTCATAAACAGCAGTCAATAAGCAGGTAATTGGAAAAATTAGAACTTCCATCCATCCTTTCATCCATTCATCCATCTATTACTTACTCACTTGTCCAGCAAGGGGCACGGTGGAGCTGTGTTGCTGCAGCAACACTGAGAACTACGTTTTGTCCTAGTAAAAAAATAAATTCAAGCATTTTTTAAGGAGGCTTTGTAACATCTTCAAACTGTGACTAAGATTGCTGACAAAGAATTGCATTTATTTGCACCTTTCTGGCATTAAATGTCTGCAGACTAGTTGTATTTATAGAGTAGGTTTTTTTTTATATCACTGCTAAGAAATGCATCAGCTGTGCTACAGTCTGTTAAAAACACATTCAAACTTTAGGTATGTGTATATTCCTCAAGGGTACTGCACATTGGAGGGCTCTGCAGTGTAAATGACTGGGCAAAGAAATGTGAAACGACCCACCTCTGTGACAGCTGAAAAACTGCGTGCATGTGTGCGCGCACGTGTGTCTGTCTGCCGGCAGCTCTGTGGCCCAAAGATACTATGCAATGTTGCCAGGCGACAGGTACCAATTGTGTCGCGTTTCCGTGGAGACATTAGGGAGGGTGGGGCTTTGATGAGAAGAACACAGTGTTTTCTGCCTTGCCTACACATGCACAAATGCACACAAACGCGCGCACACACACAAACACACATAAAACTATGGATTTTATGAGACGGATTGCAGCAAAGGAATTGAATGCTTGCAGAACTACTCACACAACTGACAACATAAGCAATGGAAGCTTGCACACATGACAACACATAAACAGTGAAAGTGACATGAATTCTGTGGGTACATAATCATTGACAGAGAGAACATCATCAAGACTACTGTTAGGATGAGTAAGTACAACCCAGTGTTGACCTGCAATAGAGCTCTTCTGCTATTCAGAGGTAACATCAGTTATTATCTATGTGGGGATTCAGAAAAACTTAAGGAATTACCCCATCAACATGTAATGTTTGGCTAATTATTATTTTAACTTTAATTAGTCTTATCATATGAATTTCACTAGGTGTCCTTTCCTACATGACACCTTATGAGTACTAGTTCTGGCAGAAACAGGCTCAGAGATGGACAGCCACCTGCCACGACCAGTTAGGGGTGAGGGGAGGGAGACAGGACAAAAGACACACTGTGGAACAGAGCCCGAGACAACAAGAGCCTGAAACTGAAGGCTCTGCCTCCCATTCTACTTTGAAATATCTGAGGAACTACAAAGCAGCCAACGGTCTGAGAGCAAAGTGCTCTACAGGGGCGAAACTGTACTATGAGGTCTTTTAGATAAGACTTCATAGATAAGACCTGATCATTTTAAACTGTGTATGTGAGGAGAAAGATTTTAATTTCAATTCTGGATTTAACAGGTAGCCAGTGAAGAGAAGCCAATATAGGAAAAATGTTCCCTCTTTCTAGTTACTGTATACACAGAATTTTTGAAATTAGACAGCCACTCTAAGGAAACAGGACTGAAACACCAGATGCAGCTAATGATTTCAGTTTGCCAGTGAACTAGATAAATAGTCTAGTTCAGGAAGTGGTTGGTGGATGCTTTCTGTGGGTTTGTAATCTTTGGAGTGGATTACAGAGAAATGAAACTGGATAATGTACTCTGTCTGCTTCACATTCATGCAAAGAGATACAAATGCAAATCAGTGAGTCCTGCCAAACTTGTTTAATCATAGATCTTGGAATGGAACTAATGATCAAGCTTTCCTTCCTGGCTATTACTGACTGTCTGTTTACTGCGTGTATATATGTAAGTGCAATGGTCAGCATGTGTGAGAGCTTATTCAAGCACATGCCAGCTCAGATACATGGCAATAAGAGTATGAGAATTAGTGGCACAGCAAACACATCGCTTCTCACATCCAGTATCCTCTTTGCACACCTTGGCCCTGACCCAATAACAGCATTAATAGCTCATTAGGAAGTAGTTGAGCTGTAAAAGAAAGTTGATCATTAACACCCCCTCCTGAACACTCCATCCTACTGTTGCCATAGCAACCCGATCACAGAGGCTGAGTGGTGGTGAAGGTCAAGCTCCTGCTTGGCTAAAGCACAGGAAAGGATCTTGAAACTGACCAGTGGGTCTAAATGGGTTAAGTTAAATGTTTTTGGACATTTCTGCTGTTCACACCATCACACACAGTATTACTTTTATCTGTTAAATAAGCTTTATCTGGGCCATAAATTAACTAATTATAACTACTTAATACCTCGCCCTGAACTGTCTTAAAAGAACTGTCTTATTTTTTAAGCATACATGATGATACTGTATAAATTACACCATCACGGTTCTACAAGTGCATTCACATAGAACAGTATCAAACACTAACAAACTAACGAACTAACTAACAATTTAAGTAATCCTTGAGTAATTAAAGAACTATTGAGTATCTGTAAAGTACGATGAATCCTGAAGTAACGGGGAACTCCTGTGTAACAATAATACGGCAATTAAAAAAAAAACAGTAATTCATGTTAACAGTAATAAATGAGCAGCTTCTGTTTTGAGCAGTCGGTGTTTGGTGCAGAGTCAAAAGAAAAGATAAATAAATAGAAATGCCTGAATCGACAGTAATTGAGATATTTGACAGCAAATGGTTAGACTTAAGGTTAGGCTCACCAGCACAGTGTTTCAACATCCATGAGTTTGCCAGGTAACTGTTTAAGGGAATAGCCAGGATTAGATTCACATCAACCCGTTTATATTTTCACTTAACTGACATACATAAATAGAAGTTTAGCAGCAAAGGAACTACAAGGCCAACGTTTATTTGTAAGGCAATATGTAGTTTCTGAAACTGTGCTTGTTTAGCGAGGATGCAACCCTAACCCTAAGTGGCTCACTGCCAACTGCTCACTGGTGGTTAAGAGGTTAAACTGTACTATAAGCACTTCAGCTCTCTCAAGAAAAAACAAGCGTTTGAGAACTGCATTTCTTTAAATGTGTAGGACTGAGAGAGAAAGACTGTGTGGCTTACAATCTGCAAAGTAGTACGATTGAACAAGGAGGCAATGTAATCTGGCAACACTGTCTTAAATCTGATTAATCTGCCAAGAGGCCATTAGGCACATTAGGTCACTCCCTGTCCACTAACTGTCAATCAGTGTGTTTTCTTTTCGACTGAGCAAAGCGGTCACTCAACAGATAAGATACAACATGAATACCATATTATTAAAGCTTTCTGCTGTTTGATCCAAACTTATCTAGTCTTTAGGCCTTATTGCAATATCAGGTCTCACCCTGTAATCATATTTGTGACTTAATTTCCTTCTTAAATGTGCTCACATTATCACATATGCTACTGCATTGTTCTGTTCACATACATTGCCCTGTGTGCAAATGAATGCAGTTCTCTGGGAAAGAATACAGTGCAGTGTGAGAGTGTAATGCAGAACACAGAGAGGCTGCCTACAAAAGATTTTAGTTTTGTTTTGTTTAGTTCTGTATCAAAGAAGTTGAGCTTAGAAAACTGACTGGCTTTATTCATTATCCACAACAGTAGTTCTGGATAAATAATAGATTAAATGTATTTAAGGTTTTTTCCATTATCTGGGCGCTGCTGTTGTTTTTGCTGGATTCATCTTTGATAGAAACTCTGCATGGTGTTGCAGCCTGCAGTGGCAATTTATGATCCAAACAGGTTGTCCAGCCTTTGCCTACTGAGAAAGCCTGGAAGTGGAGACACACAGGCACACCAGTTTGTTCAAGATCGACAAAGAAAATCACAAAGAAAGACAAAGAGCAACATAACAACATGTTCAGTATTTACCTTAAAGTCAGAGAAAGGAGGCACACATCAAAGGTGCTGTGCCAGTTCTCCAAAGATTCACTTCTACTGAAATATTGATGATATTATTCTTATGGCATTGAGCATACTATTCCATCATTAAATTACATCACAATAATATATATTATATTATTCTATATAGCATGCTTCATCCAGTTCCCTCAAGTAACATACAGTAAGTGAAGCAATAAGCAGAACAGCGCTGTGGGCAAGTTTGGGGACACTCAGCTGTGACAAATTCATTGAACACGGCGTGGTGTTTTCCTGCTGTAATTCTCTGATGAAAAACACAATTAGGAAAATCGCTCGCGGGGCACCACAGAGGAGCCATTAAAAACATAAAAGCCAAAAGACTGAGAGATTCTGTGTAAGCAGCTAGAGGAGAAATGGAAATGACACGTGAGCAGTGCAATGGCACCAAAAGCATATGAGATTGATTTTCAAGAATTGTAAGCTTGATGGTCAGACTGGACTCATGTGGCTGTGTATGCATGCGTGTGGGTTATGATTGTGTCTATGTCCACTTATGGAAGGGATGCCCGCATGCAGAATGACATCTGTCCCTCAGCTATCACATCCACTTTCCACCCAAGACACAAGCTATTCAGGCCTAATTATAATCAAAAGTCCCATCAGGTCAAGTGGTTCATCTCCTAATTGCTTCATCTGTACACTCATAATTGACTGTCAGTTGTCATCTTTTGTCATTTTCATGGAACGTGATGATGACACAGAATCAATTATCCTGACCAACAACTCAGAATGGCTTTGGAGGTCATCTCTAAAATTGGCATTTGTTTGTAGAGCTCCTCTCTAGCAATGATGCGTTCCTTAGCTTTGCATTGATATTTTGCCTCTCTTTGGTAAATGACTGATTCTTATAAAGTGCTTTCCTACTCTCCAGGAGCACTCAAAGTACTTTATACAACACGCCAACATTCACACTGTGATGGATGCATCGGAGAACAACTTTGGGTTAGCATCTTGCCCAGGGATATTTGGCATGCAGACTGGGGGAGCCAGGAATTGAACCACCAACCTTCTGATCAGCAACCTTGCGATGATGCCTGCTCTACCTCCTGAGCTTTACATCCACAACTCTACGGTGGATGAATTACTCTGTAAATAAAAGATGGCCATTGCCACCATAATTCACCCACTGCCTTTTATTTGCTTATTTATTTATTTATTTTAAACTCCACTTTTTGAGGCTTTAATGTTTTGGCAAGCATGTTTCTTAGAAATGAAAACAGCAGATTTAGACAAGATGGTGGTGTGCTAGGTTATATCAGTTAAAATTGATGCTTGTGTTTAGCAAGATGCTAACTGCACAGATGCAATGCACACATATGCATTCCTGATAATCAGAACTAAGTAACAGCTTCATAAAATGCTAGAATTGCATTCACAAAACCTCAAGTACAAGTTCTTGGATGACATGTACCAACGTAGACTGAAAGAATGAGTCAGGCTTGAAACTTGACTCCCCCACAGGCCAATTTGTTTAAATAAAAAAACTACTAATACTGTAGACAAACCTCTGTGTTATTTAAGACCTCAGTGTGTCTGTGGGCTGTGAATGAATAAATTCTATCAGTGCCCGACACAGGCGTTTTTACAACCCATTCTTGGTGATAACAATGGCTCATTTCAATGATTCAAATTAGAAGCAGAGGCCTATCAGACAGCCACCAGCTACATCTGCCCATGTCGACACAGCTCTCAATCAAAGTACCACACTTCCAACTTGGGAATCAAGAACTGGTTCTCTACAAGAACCAGTAGTTCGGTTACTTGGAATTGTTGATCTGCTTGTCTGTTGATTCAGCATACCAGTTCCACAACTTCATTATACTGCTAACACAACTTCGGCTATTTGCAAGCACCTGCCAAGAACCCAGTGATGTTAAAGCTGAGTGAATGTCTGGCCCTTAACCAGACCCTGAACTTTAACAAGTAACAAACTGATGAACAGTCAGGCTACAGCCTCCCTTTCTTTTTCTTTTTACAATAGATTCAAGTCTTTTTGTGCTGGTTTTCAGCTTTGCATTGTTCTGTCAGCTTTGTGTTCATAAGAGAAAGATAATATGTGTGTCCTCATTAGATAAAATACTGCATTACTTTCATACATTACTTTGTTTGAGTTATGTTGCCAACACTAATCACAACAAAGAGGGGAAATAGCTCCAACATGGACCAACATTCGACCACACAGCAACTGATTTGCAGAGATGTAATATGTTTTACATACTGAATAGGTGGAGACTCTCAAAGCATAGCCAATGAGAACCAAATGAGAATTGATAAGGAATCAAATTGATAAATTATATCAATAATGGAATCAGAATCGCTACATTCTTATCAAATGCCATCCCTACCATACAGTTGTTATGAGGGTGCTAATGAGCTGTAGACAGCAAACTCTTGGACTCTTTCGACCGGTTGTATTAAAGCAAATACAGCCAATGTTATGAGTTACATGTTTGCATTTTTTTGTTTTGAAAGAAACCACCTGTGTTTGTATACCAAACGCTGTACCAACCATTGGACCTAAGCTGTCCATCTCTCTTTCTTTGTATCACTCATACAAAAGCTGAAGGTGCAGGTAGAGATTAAGAAAGATAGGCTGGTCAGCCGAGGCAGAGATGTGACGTGAGATACCTCCTGGCACCTGCCCGAGTATCTGACTGGAAGAGACGATATCAAGAATGTGTTAATATGTTAAATTGCTGGTGTCAGGAACACACACACACACACACACACACACACACACACACACACACACACACACACACACACACAAAGAGCTAAGCAGTCAGGCTTACTGGCTTTAGACTGTCGACCCTTGTTCCAGCAGCAGACACAGGGCTTTATATAGATATTACTTTACATTAGATATTTAATGCTAAAAACACATGTGCTCTCTCATAACATAAACTGAATTAAATGTTTGCTTTCAAACACTTTCAAAAGCATTTTCTCGTAGAGCGACTTCCAAGGAAATTTGAGTGTGTGAGGAATAAATATTACACAAAGAAGAGAAGAAAAGCAACACACATATGGGAAATTTGGTTTTATTAACTGCTTCGCCTGCAGTAAATGTATGTTATCCGATTTTATGCTTTGAAAAGTCAACTGCATGAAAAAAGAGGCAAAGCAAGGAAAAGTGTTCTAATCAGAGCCCAGTCTTCATTAAGTAGCCTGAAAGATAACATCCAGCCCAAAACAGATTTTCACTCCAAAAGAAATTACATGAAAAGAAAAAACAAATTGGTGACGACCAGTTTAGTCTGTTAAAGCTGAACAAGAAAACCACTCAAAAGGACAGAAAAAATATTTTCTAAATGAACTAAACTTGGACTGAAGTTAGGGAACCAGATATGGGTATTTATGGTTTTCAGACTGGCCTATAATTTGGTGTAATTGTTAAAGCAAGACATTTTTTTCAGGCAGGCCACAAAGTACCAACGATAGCCCCGATGAGCTTATGGTTAAGCTGCCATTTGCTTCGGTTCTACACAATCAAGCAGCAAATCTCACATAAGGAGTTTAAACTGCTGTAGTCCTCCCGTAGTTGCTACATATCTGCAAGCCACTTTGCAGTCCAGGTGTCAAACCCAGTCCCCCTTTCCTGCTGTATCTAAATTAATCAGTGCTATACTTGTTGTAATTTATCCCTTCACTGTTCGGTGGTGGGCCTTTGCTGCTGCTCCCACTGCCCTCTGGCTTTTCATGTATGCATATAATAGGAGCAGAGGTCCCAGTGATTCAGTCTTTACACGGTCTGGCTGCTGCTGATATTTCTAAACTATTCTATATAGCTCCTTTATATCTCATTATGTTAAGGTTTACATTAGTTTGGACTTAAAACTGGCCGCTGTAGCTGTATTACAGCAATGACACCAGATCATATCATCAACCTCTCCGCTGTGTGTTTGATGTACCAGACTTTTTACTGTTTCTTCCTTGACCATTTCATGAACTCTTGAGGTGGATTTGGGTAAATGAAAAATTCTTAAATGCTTAACTACGAACTATTTTGTGGTGCACTGACTGAAGTGAGGTGCGTGATGATGGAGAACCTTGAAGCTAGTTGCTGTGTTGGATGTTCAAAGAAAGGTCACATTATGGCACAGGAAAAAAAACCCTCTGACCTTTGAATCAGTGTCTGTGAATGACTACAGCCCATGGAGAGAAAGGGAGATAAAATAGTAGGCTACTTTTACATCCTAACAGTATTCGATGTGCTTTTACCTACGAACTGGAGTAGAAAATGGTGAAAACATGTAGATGTTATACTATTATATGATAAACTTTAATGTCTATAATAAAAGTAGCTTGATGGTGTCATTACTGCCGAAGGTGCTCTGGTGCACCAGAGAGAGCCAAGCACTCACTGTCATACAAATGGCAGTTTTAAACAAGTATGTTTTAAAATGTATTTATTTAATTCATTTGGCACTCTACTCATTCGTCTTTCTAGTTAAACCCACAAATAAAGGTCCAGAGACCAGAGACTTGTTTGCTTTATGCCATCAGTGAGCAGGCTAAGTGTGATCCTGCAAGGTCATTTCTTTCTAGCTTTGTACCTGCCGAGTATTTCAACCCTGTGGCTGTGCTGCTGCCAGCTGTTCTGTGTGTAAAACACAGGCCAGAACTGAACACAGTCTACCAAATTATGAATATCTACTGTAAAGACACCAAGCAATCCCAGTCTGCTAAGGACTGATTTTGTGATTTCTCTATCAAGCTCAGTCTATCAGACTGCCAGATCTGCCAGCTAACTGTAGTCTTTGACCATCAACAAACAAACTTTGATAAGAGAGGCTATTTTAAGCTTTGGGCTCTAATTTTAATCATGTAAGAAAATAAAAATAAATCTATGCTTTCCATGGACAAACATCCAAACTTGGGCATATTCCAAATCCTTAAACTTTCAAATGCCTTCAATGCTTGTTATCTACTTAGATAATTTCCAGATTTCCACAAATAGTCATATTTCATTTAGCCTGTGTTTTTAAGGTTGGTCAGTGGGCTGTTGAGACTACTCACTTGTGAGTTTTGGATTTGTTTCAAACATAATGATTTAAAAAGTTCAGAGTAAAAAATGGGAATCCACAGGGATCTGTATTTGGTCCTCTCATCTTTTTTTTAAAATGACCTTAACTTCAGAACTTCCCAAAGCCCCAAACAATCGAGTGGAATGAGTCAGAACAAGTGTAATCCAATATTAAGCCCCCTCATATAACTCCACTAAGCCAAGGATCTGCAGCCAATGTCCAATACCACACACCAGAGGACAGTTGCTGTACACGTCCCAATGTGTCAGAACTGTTTCGGTGGCATAGACAGAACAACCCAATATCATGGTTTAATGTTGTGGCTAATCAGTGAATTAAAATATATGCATTTTTTAAAAATTAGGTTTTATCTGACTAGGTACATTTTAACTGTTTAACATCTTGTACAGCTTCAGCTAATGTCTCACTTTGACTAACTCCTCTGAATGTACAAAAACCCAAATGAGTGATTCCTAAGATTAGGGACAAAACAGGTTTTAATTTTCTAAAAAATATTTTTTGATTTTTCAAAAACATATAATTGTTAGACAAAGGCGTCTCAGGAGGGGAAAGCGGTGGGCGGTGGATGGAATACTTCGAGGACTAACTCCTTAATCCCAATGACACATCTTCTGAGGAGGAAGCAGAGTCTGGGGATGAGGGGAATGACCCGCCAATTTCCGGGGGCAAGGTCATTGAGGCAGTTAAACAACTCCTTAGTGGCAGAGCCCCAGGTGTGGATGAGGTCCGCCCCGAGTTCCTGAAGGCTCTGGACGTTGTAGAGCTGTCCTGGCTGACACAGTACCCCTGGACTGGCAGACTGGGGTGGTGGTCCCCATCTTTAAGAAGGGGGACCGGAGGGTGTGTTCCAACTGCAGGGGGATCACACTCCTCAGCCTCCCTGGGAAAGTCTATGCCAGGGTGCTGGAAAGAAGAATTCGTCCGCTAGTCGAACCTCAGATACAGGAGGAATAATGCGGTTTTCGTCGGTGGTTTTAATCGGCGCATAAAGGGCGTGAACACAAAGCGCGGACCTGCCGACAGATCAGAATCAGAGAGCTGTTGGCTTTCAGCCCCAACCGTGAGAAAGGCGACATCTAACTGATTCTGATCCGCGGGTCGCGCTGTGTGTTTAAGTCTATGTGCAGAATCCGTGTTCCTGCTCTCATTTACTGTCTTAACTGTTTGGTGGTTGTTGAAAGTTTGTGAGATGTCACCAGAGATTCTGGCATTTTGGGCAAAATAAATTTATATAAAAAAATCGATTCAGGATTTTAATGAATCGATTTTACGTTATCCAAGCCAGAATCGATTTTAATCGATGAATCGATTATAAAAACCCACCCCTAGTGATGGGCTCCATCAGGGCTGCCCTTTGTCACTGATTCTGTTCATAATTTTTATGGACAGGATTTCTAGGCGCAGCCAAGTGGCGGAGGGCTTTCACTTCGGTGGCCTCAGAATCTCATCTCTGCTTTTCGCTGATGATGTGGTTCTGTTGGCTTCATCGGGTGATGGCCTCCAGCTCGCACTGCAACAGTTCGCAGCCAAGTGTGAAGCAGCGGGACTGAGGATCAGCACCTCCAAATCTGAGGCCATGGTTCTCACTAAGTATTTTTCAGTGGTCTTTTTGACCTTTTCCAGTGTCCTCTTTCAGGTCTAAAGAAGTGAAGAGAGATTTTCTGTGTCATTGTCCTCCCTTGCCAGTCTGACCTCATAGAATAATCCCTGTCTTCCAGTCAAATAATAAGAGGAAGAAACATTTGGTGATGGCAGATTTGCTTAAAGCTAGTGTCAAAAAGTATTTGAGCATTTTCATCTCGGTTGTCCAACCAAAACAAGCGACTAACTGCAGAAGCCCACGTGTGTATGTAGGAATTCCTGGATTAGCAGGGATACCTGATGCAGTGTATTTACTTTTAGTCAGACTTGAAAATAAGCTGTTCAGTTTGCTGAATATCCATGAACGTGGTTAAGTATACAAGGTTGGCATGATCCATAGAGCCATGACACATTAATGGGAATTATCAGTTGGTACATGGATGTCAACGCAACCTAGAAATTTGATAGTAAAAACATTTTTAAAGATGTAAATGTGAAATAAATTCTGTACTCGCATGACAAACATTGTAGTTATCAGAAAAATAAACCTCAACCAATTTTATCAAACAGCAATTTCTCCAAATAGCGAAACTCTTTAAACCGAATTAAATGCAATGCATTAACAAAAGCACCACTTTGTCTAGACTGCTAAACAACATGGTTTGCAAAAGATGAGCTGTCAGTCAGACCTCAAATATTCACATTCATGGTTTGAAAAAGCCAGCACAACGTTGTGGCGGTTAGCTGTGCCTAGCACTCGCCTTACAGCAGTGAGGTCCTGGGTTTGAAACTACTGGGCAGCTGGAAGCATTTTGTGTGCATTTTCTCTCTGAGTATTCCAGCTTCCTCCCACCTCCTAAATACAGTTCATTGGTTATTCTACATTAACACTAAGTGTTGAGTGCCTGTCTCTGTGTGCTAATCCTGAGACAGATTGGCAACCTCTCAACCACATCTTGTCCGTGCAACCCTGATTTGAACGAGTGGTGTGAAAAAGCAGAGCACAAGGTTGCTCTAGGTGAATGTTTTTGATAGTGGCACCTTTTGTTAGAAGGAGGTGATGGTCTTCACTACAGAGCGAGCCCCACCGCTCCCTACTGCAAAAAAAGGAAAAGGAAAAAAAATGCTTTCAGTCATACCCCCCGGACAGACAGAGCGTGACTCTCAGAAACAAAAAGCAAGTCAATATGATTGCCAGAGGACAACAGTCACAGTGCATTTGAGAAAGCAAGAAGAAAATGAAATTGCTTTAATTGTTTGAGAGCGTCTGAACATATGTGTATGAGAAAAAGAAACAATAAAGAACATCTTGAGGCTTCAGTACTAAATCGTACACAAACTACATATAGGACCCTTGACAATTTCTAAGACCAAGCACTTTACAAAGCGTCTCATTCACCTACGCTCAACCACACGGCGCTGCCATGTAAAGCATCAGTTTGCTCTTTAGGATGGTGGAGGTTTGGAGCTTTGCTCAAAAGCACTCTGAAATGTGGGAAGAAGAATTAAATCATGAACTGTCTGATGATTAATATATGGCCCACAACAATGACAGGATGCAGTGTTTTGCTTGAATATTGCTTTCAACAGCGTGTCCTGCTTGTAAAGATGGCAGAAAAAGAAGCAGAGAGTGGGAAATGAGAGGTTGAAAAAAAGGAGGGTGTCAAAGGAGAGGGACATGCCTCCGCTTTTACTCCACCGCTCCCACAGCATTCAGTGTAAAAGAAGATCATTTATGGATGAATGGAGTCCTTGACCTACCACATGATTCCTTTCTCAGACTGTGAAGCACTGTGCAAGTTGATCCCTGCTCCTTCTAACCTTTCATAAAGTCACATGATGTTAGCCATTCAGTAGTTGCAGCAGCTAAATGTTAACCCCTCAAAGGTTCTGGAAGCAAAATCCAGGACCACTGCATCTCAAACTGAATCAAAAGCTTCTTTTCCACTAGTTTCTACTCTACTTGACTCGGTTTTTGTCACAGTCCGCTGTGGCAGACAGTAGGCAGACTGCGTGGAGGACTCAGGCGCAGACACAAGTGACACAGGAGTGAACTTAAACAAAAGCGAGCCTTTTATTGTGGCTGGTGACACAAGAGAAACAAACAAGAATAAGGGCAGCACAAAAACAGTAACTAAACAGAAACCTAAACTGGGAACAAACTAAGGAAGGCTATGGCTTGGAATACGACAGACCGGGCATGGAGACACGGAGGGTGGGAACACAGACGACGCGACACAGACTGTATGAAACACAGAGACTAAATACACATGAGGGATGATCAGGGGAAGTGGCCACACATGGGAACACAGCTGACACACATGAACTTAACGACAGGACAGGAGGAGTGAAACTGAATACACTGACAGTGAATACAGGCTTTCAAAGTAAAGCAGGAAACATGGAGATTAGACATGACACATGAACCGGGGAGACGTAGTTCAGGGGGAGGTGACAGACGCGACAGCATGAACTTGACAATACAAGACACGCAGACAAAAACACACGAAGGGCAAGGGAGGCTTGATACGAGGGTAACATAATTACAACTGGGGTGGACTACATTAAAGAACCTAAACAAACAATAAATGATAATCATCAAAATAGGTTAAACACAAAACCCTGGGTCGCACGACCCAGGACCATGACAGTTTTGGTCGTTTTCCATAACAATCGAGCACCACCTCAATGTGTGCAGGGTCGTTATAGCAACGAGTCTATGATGTCATTCATATGCGGCACAAAGACAACACAACAACAAAGGACGTCACAGGGTGATGGTATGCCTGCTGCTCGGCTTTTTGTTTAGAAACACCATGTTGGTTTTTGTGTAGCCATTTTCCTCATTGTTGCATTTCAAAAACTTTGATTTTTTTTTTAAGGAGTGGCTCTCATGGCTTGTTGAGTGATGCCACTGACTGACCAAATAAACACCTAAAAACAGAGCCGAGTCAAATCAAGCTCAGTCGAGTAGGTGCTAGTGGAAAATGGAAAAACCATCACCCTTTGCATTTTGTCGACAGCAAGGCAGCTTATGACAATGAAGTAAAAAAAACACACGCATTCCTGTTCCAGCCGTTAGCCTATGCTAGCACTGTAAATGACACTGAACGATTGTGATTGTCTGTGGAAAGCCTGCCCATCACTACCTATAGCACATTTTACAGCCTGCCACCTGATTCAGGGAAGTTTAAAAAAACATTCATGACCTCTTAGGAAACATTTGCTCTGAAACTGACTTTTTGCCCATTTTCTGGACCTCACCTTTTGCCCACCATCGACCAATCAGTCCCAGGCCTGGGACTTTACAGCATGTAAGATTGGATACTTGGGTTGCATTAAATACGATAAAGTATTAAAAAAGTTTGAGTGATAAATGAACATTTCTTCCTAATGTTAAAAGAAAAGTGGTCATTTGTGATAGAGTGTACACTCCCCTGGACAGCATCATAACGAATACTGAATAATCTGGTGTTGGTTTTTCAAAAAGACACACTGTAAAGTGTAAAAAGTTTTAAAGAAATGACTATGACTGCACAGTACTGAGTTCCATGTGAGGTCAGGCCCTACGTAGACGTAAACCAAACATTATGCAATTACCATTTGGAGCTTATTGTCAGTGGGTATATAGTTAAGAGACGATGAAGATGCCTAAGGAATCAGGTAGCAACAGGAACTGCTGTCAAACACATAACGTCCGCACTAATACACATTACTTTGTTTCTTTTAGTCTTTGATGTCAACTTGTATTTGTCATCTGTCTGCACCTGAAAACATTTACTGAAATGAGAGAGGTCAAAGGTTGGCAGTGGCACAGGGATTGTTTTTCATGCACCCTGCTGCTTCAGTTTATTTTTAATATTATTTTTTTACATGTTGCTATGATTGAATAAAGAGGCATCACAAAAATTTCATGAGTTTCATGAAACTTAGATTGACAAATAGATAAAAAATTTAGCTGCTAAAACCTCTGGCCATGACTGTAAGCACAGTCAAAGTCAACAGGTAAGGAAAGCAGAGAGCTGCGTTATGCAGGCTGGACTTAAATGAATATTGTTGAATGTAGTTTGTAGCTGCTAATTAATTTATGTATCAGTGAAACACTGATGCCACTGCATAAATGAAATACTAACAACTAAGCTTCTTTAGCGTTATGATTAATGTATTTGAAAATAACAAAGGCTGTAATAAACCAGTCAGATAGAAAACGCTAACAGACGAGAAAAAGCCAAAACAGAACTAAAGACAAACACGAGCAGAGAAGAAGGCACACAGCGTCAGGGAGGTGAGAGGGAAGGATTATGTAAACAGCATGCCACAGTACATTAATGTGCTTTAGTCTTTCTCTGCTATTTGGGCTCTTCTCCTCCTGCTGAATTGTAAAAGACGTGTCTACGGATCTAACAAAGAGCACTCTTTGTTGCTGTACCTCAGCTTTGAAAAAAAGGTATTTACTGTGAAAGCTACATGCATCCACATTATGTTGTTTTTGTGTAGACTGAAATGTTCAAACAGCAAGGGCGAACGTTCTCATTCATCAGGTCCTTTGGTAAGCCCATGGAAATACAACCGTTAATCAGAGCCTCAGGAGTTGGCCAGACACTCTGCTCATATTATTTATTTATTGTAATTTTCTCCCCAGACAAAAAAAAAAAAAAGAAGAAATGTTCCCGAGGCTTTAAGAGATAAATTTTTTTCCCAAATTATTATTTTTTCTGTGATTTATTTTGGGTTTTCTGAAATAAACAGTGGAAATCATAAATACAGTGTCAAAAACAGACATAACCCCATCTAAGCTTGTCGCGGTTCTGGGTCAGTTTGACCCAGTAGTTTGAGTTATGTTTTGGTTTATTTTTGAATGATGGATTGTTCTTTATGTTTCTCTGGTGCTTTGTTGGGTTTTATGATGAATCTACGTTTCAAGTTACTTTGGTGTGTTTGATTGTTTTCTTATTCTCTTAGTGCTTGTGATGATGATTATGATGATGTTCTATGTTCCAGCTTATCCTGGTTTATTTTTAGTTCCTCCCGTGTTAAGTCTGTGTTTCTTAGTCTGCGTCCTTGTGTCTTATTTCCTGTTTTATTGTGAAAGTTTATGTCTTATGTTAGTGTGTGCAGCTTTGCTCCCCCTGACTCGTTAGTCCAATTTCTCCCAGCCGTGTCTCCCTCCTGTTGCCCATTCCCTGATTACCACCCTGTGTATATTAGCCCTGTGTTTTCCTGTGCTCAGTGTCGTGTCGTACCTTCAGAATTATGCCTGTGTGCGCAGTTCTCAGTGTCATTGTTCAGGTCATGTTTTCGTTTATCACCAGCAATAAAGCTAAGGTTCTCAGTTTCAGTTCAGTCTCAGAGTCTCGCATTTGGATCCTCCTCTCCATCCGCCTGCACACAGAGCCCTGACAAAACTGCATATTTATCAGTGCCAAACGTTCCAAAATGTCTTGTCTAGGAATATGCCTCTTTATTTCCTGTTAGTGATCATGACTAACTACAGCTGGCTGTTTCTCAGCAGCAACATAAAAAGGGTACATTTCACAGACGGCATAGGACTGAGCAAAACACACTAAAGTGGGAAAATCCAAGTGGCTCAGTGCAGACCAAGTAAAGAGAAAAGCAGGTTACACGAGCTGCTAATGTGTGCCTTTCTATCCTGTCCTGAATGCTGATTAACGCTGGACTGTGCTAAACTTGCAGTCCTTGTAAGACTAGCATGTATGCTGGAAACTTGCTGATGTATATTTATGACCTTATTATACACACTTGTTATAACATTGGCTATAATTGCGAAGCGTTATTTGGGATACAAGAAGCATAGGGAGAAAGGCAGAGTATAAGAGAAGAAAGGCTTTGAAACCAGACAAACTACAAGACTGGAGAAAGAAAAGATGTCGAGTTTATTTTTCAAAAAACAAAACCTTTCCAGATAATGATCAGCCTCTTTAAAACACGAACATGTTTGAAATGCAGCCTTAACATCACACAGTGAATCCGAACAGCGAGCAGCCATCACGGCAGGAAACAGCCTTTTTTGTTTCTCACTCTCCACCTCTCTTTCACTCTTATTTTCACTCCCTTTTCCTGACAGTCTCTCACCCTCGCTGGCTCAATCTCTGCCTGAGCCGGTGTTAATTTGTCCTTCCATTGTGAGGCTCAGGCATCCGCATCTGGGGAAAATCTTGGTCTGAACAGGTGGCGTGGTCTCTAATATCAAACACTGAGAGAGATACACACATCTATGGCAAATTGTGCCGGTCAATAAATGACAAGGCAAACATACGGGTGCACAATGAGCTCAATTGTGGTAGGAGACAAAAGCTGGTGTGTTTGTGGTTATTAAACTTGGACAGACGGGTCTTTAATGAATGAATCTGGGGACTGGACATAAAGCTAGAAAAGGGAAAATACTAAGTTGTCCTCTAATTCTAAACTATTGTAATCTGTATCTGCAATTCCTGGCATTTCCCAGTTGGTACCTTTAAACCATGAAGCTCTGGCTGTTAATGGAAAACCTTCCATCCTGCATGCAGCTCATATGTCCGTCCAGGTGATAAAGAACCCTGCAGCACATTATGTAAATCAGCCTACTCATCATTCATAGAGGATTCATCATGGTGTTGTCTTCTGGAGGCCAGGTCTGGTTGAAATACAACCATTATTCCTCAAACTGTCCACGAACCATGCTTTATAGTCTTTGCTTTGACTGCATAAGTCTAATGGACAGCCTCTAAGCAACTTATCTATTCATCTAATTTCTCTGTGCAGTTATTTACAAACTCTGCCAGTAATTGCTGAAATGTGACGGCTCAATAGCAGCCTGCTGCACCGTCAAAGCTCTCTCAGTACTCATGGGACAGGACCATTGAGTGTTTTGACTTTATCAGTAATCCCCAGCCTGCCTTAATTTGGCTTGCTTTAGAAGATTTAATGAGATGGTATAATTGAAGTTGAGGCCATTGAAAGGTAAAGTTATCAGTCATTTCATAATTCAAGGGTTAAGCTGTGCTAGATTTCTTTTTACTGTAAATCAGTGGATATCCCTGGTCAAACTGTATCCATATGGCAACATTTTACCATTTCATTGGATGGATGAACGTTACGGCGAGCAACTACAAAATGTTGTGATGATTAGAAGCAATAAAGAGTCTAACCTATTTTAGAAACAGCTCATCTGCCCTGTTACATGATTTATGACGTGAAACTAATACTAAAGCTTGTGTCCACTTCAGGGAAGGGGTAATATATGTTGTTCTAAATACAAATATGCATTGAAGAGTACTTTAGTTTTCTTGCACGTCAACATTAAAGCAAAAAATAACATGGAAAAAATAACTGGCTACTCACAAATACTATAAAGAACCCTCAAGTTTATGATACAGCTACTAGCTCTTCATCTGACAAATCATGCAGGAGACATACAACGTTCTAACTCTGACAGTCTCACAAGGGTAACCTTTGTGTTGAAATGTGACATGATGGTGCTGACCAAATATCAGTTTGTGATGAGCTGAGCATGAGACCTCTGTCAGAAAGTCAAAAACTGGGATTTGACAAGACGACTTGTGCACTTGGGCCGTGGTGAAGTCCCGCAGCTCATCTAATATCTGAAACAAGCTGTTTCCGATCCTTTTCCCTCCCTTTAAGCCAGCTTTCCTCTCACTCGGCGCACCTTGTAAACATAAGGTATATACACCAGTTTTTTTTTTTATTGATTTTGTCAAAGAGCGCAGTAAACTTGGTAATGGCTAAAAAAAACAACAAACCACCCTTGGTGTGGAAAAGGGTTGCTTTAAGTTAAGGACAGCACTTTTGTATTAAGGGTTCAAACCTTCAACAGATGAACAATGCAGTATTACCACAGTCTACCTCTCGTACAGACAGTGAAGCTTTTAGAGTCTGCTGCAGTGGAAGGGTTTCCATCCAGTGATGGTTCACTTGATTTAGGCCATGAATTACAGCATGTCTAGAAATTGGTGCTTTTGCACCAATCTTTGCATAAGAGCGGAGGAGCTGAATGTTTGAGTGTCAGGTGAACAAGGTTGAGCTGAGGAAAAGGGTGAAGACGTGTCAGAGGCGTTTTTTGCTCATAAGGGGAACATAAGGTCGTAGATGTGCAGTTTTTTACTAAAGGGAAAACATGCAACAGCTGATATTACAACAACTTGCTTAGTCAGCTTATCTATGGAGTGCTGTAAGCCATATAGCTAAGAAATTTCTACATTTACAATTCAGTCTTAAAGCCATTACACACAGAGCAAAAAAGCAACATGAAATTCAGACTTTTTCAGATCGAGATTTGCGTACACACCAAATGTGGAAAATTGGTGCTCAAATAACCACACTGAAAAAAAAGTAAAGTCGATATCAAGAATGATGAGCTGATCCTGATGTTTCTACATAAGACAAACAAATGAAAATTTTGGTTTCATCTACTTCTCACAAGAGGGCAGCAGCAGGAACAATTTCATCGTTTAATCAAGGAGTTGTATCCTGACCGCTGTCATACACGTTTTCAGGATGTCAGTGACACAGGGTGAGCACTTGTTGGCAGAGTTGAGACCACATCTGAGGAGGCAGAAAAATCATTTCAGAGACTCACCCGGAGCAGCATCTCGTAGTGTTTCTGAGGTAAAACTGTATTATTTTACTATTTTCATTTGGTTGTATATTCATTGTGTGCACTTGTCGCCTAATGCAGTGGGCTGATTGGTCAGATATGTTCACTCAGATCTGAAAACTTGTCCAGCGAAATTAGGATGTTGGTGTGAAAAGCCGCATTAAGAAGAGACAAGTCCAAAACAATATTTTTAACACACGAAATATTCACACAGATTTTTGCACCTGGTGTGTAGGCCTCTACAGTGCTCAACTGATAGATGTGCTGTGATCACTAACACTCTGTTAGAATGACCTCTCAATACAAAAATGTAAAGTAATCGTTAATATGAATCATTCATTTAACAAAAACTTGTATTCTTTTAAAAAAATTGCTGCATGTATACGTAATATGCTAACACCATACAATGTAAATTAAAAAAGTATGTAGGCACAGTGACCCGACCTAGGGTCCTGTTTTTGGACCTTGGGTATCTTTGCATGCTTGACCTTTTTTTTTTGAGCCAGAAGTGTCTGTTACTACTCAACGTCAGAGAGCTAATCTAACACTAGCAAGTATGTCAGCGAGCTGCAACAACAGATAGTATGAATACACAACTACATGATAATTAGCTTTGAAAAAATACAAAAAGTAAACACTTTGCCCAGTCTTCTTGAATAATTGTTAGTCTAATTAACAACATCAATGATATTCATTTATTATTGGTGTGTTCTGCATCATGCTGCAATGCTGCAGCACAATCATGGCCGAGAAATGCAGCCGAGTGATTCCAGATTGTAGCTATCTAGCTATCCGGTCTTTAAGTGATGACATGATGAATCCTGCTTCCGGGCCCAAAGTAGTCTGCATTTAATAAGGCTGTTGTGTTTTTAACATGTTGTAGTGCTTTGTATCTTGTTCTATTTAATCTCAACAAGCCCCTAAAACCAGTCAGTGATCACTGTCGGCTTTTCTCAGTTTTTATTACCGCTAATCACTTTGAAGCTCAGTTTTTAAACCCTTACAATGTAACTACAGCCCAGCCCATGCAGCAGTATATTAATGACTAATCTTATATTGTTGATGGATTATCTTGGTGGTTCTCCTGACTGACGTTTGGTCCGTTTACAGCATCCTGCCATGTGATTGCATTTGCCCCTAACCATTGGGAACCCTCACGTTAACTTTTATCGAGGGGAAAAAAGACCTCCGTTCGTTAGCGTTTGACCTCCAGCTTTACTGTTTATGTTATGCTGACATAGCTTTGTCGCGCTAGCGATCACGTAGCACATCATTATATACCAGCTAGCCTAACTTCAGTAACCCTACAAACGTCAGTGCTGTTTACTTTCCTGTCTTCATTTATGTTGGAAGTGATAGCAGAGCTGTAAGTTTTGTTTCATAAATCCCTCAATCAGAACATGGTAGATTATATTTAGATGGAAGCTAGCAAGCTCCATGCTAACTTCTAACACCATTAAATATCCTGCCTGGATGTTAAACTTAATTCATGATTTCTTAATTTTTTAACATTTGTGACATGTTGTTAATTTGTTTCCTCATTTCATTAGCAAACTTTTGGTTGTCAGTAACCTATTTGTGACTGAAGATCTCCAGACATTTGTTATATAGTATTTTTTGTGTAATACTAAACGTATCTGTACATATGTACAGAGGATAAGTACCATCACACTTTTAGTATTTCAGTATAAGTATTTAGATGTTTGTTATGCCTCCTGCTGATCACTGGTTGACACAAATGCTGTTGTAGTGTGCAATGTGTCACTACGTCAGTGCTTTCATGTTAAAAGGCTCTTCTTCACTATTATTTTAGTAAATTCAGGAGGAAAGACCCGGAACACTAAAATCACAGTCCCTTAAACATGACAATTTTGCTATTGGACCGTGGCTCAGGGGGTTGGGACTCGCATCTGTAACCGGAAGGTCGCCGGTTCAATCCCTGGGCTCTCTGTCCTGGTCGTTGTGTCCCTGGGCAAGACACTTTACCCTACTTGCCTACTGGTGTTGGCCAGAGGGGCCGATGGCGCGATATGGCAGCCTCGCTTCTGTCAGTCTGCCCCAGGGCAGCTGTGGCTACAACTGTAGCTTGCCTCCACCAGTGTATGAATGTGAGAGTGAATGAATAGTGGTATTGTAAAGCGCTTTGGGTGCCTTGAAAAGCGCTATATAAATCCAATCCATTATTATTCAGTCAAGTTGCCAAATTTCAACATTTTCTTCTTAATTGCTAATGTTGGTAGAATATACTCAGCACACAAAGGCGCCAATTTTAGTGACGAATATTTATAAGTGGATCATAAATGTATGTGAATAACTGTAGGCAGCTAATGGGAATTTTAAAAAAAGCAAAAAGACAGCAACAAAAAGGGAGACAAAAATTGGTGATGGTAGGAGAAGAACATGATGACATAATCCTGTAAATGTACTAAGGTGATTTAGTGAATAAGCAAAATATGAGACATGGATAAAAGTGTCTCACTTCTTACTTGTACTTCCTCTCCTGCCAGTGAAGGATCTGTGAAAGGCTGAAAGAGGTAAGAGAAAGTAAGCGCAAGGAAAAGGAGGTGGAAGGAACAGGAATGGAAAGAATGACGATGGGTGTCTTATAGCCCACTATAGAGAGAAAAGATGAAAGGCAAAAATACAGAGAAAATAAATGGATGCAAATACACATTCAAACATGTATTTATAGCACCAATATTCATCTATAGCTTCTACGCTTGCATCACATATGGAAGGGTCCTGTGACTGTGCTATAACAAGGTGCACGTAAAGAGAGAGAGAGCAAAAAAACTCGATGAAAGAAGAAATAAGGGTCCAAGGGCTAAGTGAACCCAATCAGAGAGGAAGAGAAGAATGCAATCAAAATAAAGATGCAAAAAACGAGCATGGAGCATGGTGGTTGGCAACATTCAGGAACAGGCTGGCAAAAAGGAAAAAAACAAAAACATGGCTATAAAATGTGACTCGCTGAGAATGAACAGATGAGATTTGTCAGCAAACCAAGTAAGAGCAGAGTAAAAAGTGTCAGTGACATTTTACTTCCCTGGTTTCACTCAACAGCTCTCCTGAATGATGCACTATGAGGCATGAGTGCAAATGATATATGGACTGGTTCTTATACAGCACTTTCCCACTCTATACCCACTTGCACACAAAGCGCTTTATAGACCATGCCTCATTCACCCATTCACATAATCACTTTGAGATTACATGAATGGGTGAAATCATTTTGTGATTATGTGCAGTGCTTTTTAACTAAAAAAGCTAGGAAGTAGCCAGATGTCTCTTACCACACATTCATAGTCAAACGAATGCATCGGACAGTAGCTTGGGGTTCAGTATTTCATCCAGGGTGGTAGCCAATTAGTAGATGACCTGCTCTACATCCTGAACAACAGCTACAGTGTGACAACAAGACTGTGGTGATCATTTAAGAGTATAATAACACCAACTACTCATCCACAGCATCTACATCCATAAAATCTATTCTTGTGCAAGTCTGCAAATGAGTATAGCCTTAACCCAAGGAGTATAAGTGTAGATACTGAGCATCTTGTCATAAAAACTAGAAGTAAACTTCCAACCATTCAACAAAGTTCCCATTATAGTATGCGCTGATGCATTTTAGAAGCATTCTGTTGAGCTAGACAGCATTGTTTAAGCCAAAGGAGATATCTTATAGTGTTTTTAAAGGGATCTATAGTACAGAATGTCAGCAGAATTCAAAACAACAAAACCACTGATAGGTAAAGTAAATGATAAAATCTCATTATAGTGGCAGCTGTCGAGAGGTGGGATACACTGAGCAGCAATTTAACAGTCATCTCTTGAAGCTGATGTGCTGGGAACAGGAAAAATGGGTAAGAAAAAGGATCTTTTACATTCGATTATTTGGGGGAATTTTTTTTACATTTATTTGAAAGTGGCAGTGGAATCAGGCAGGAACTGTGAGGAGAGAGAGCAAGGAATGACATGCAGCAAATGTGCCAGATCAGCCAGGAATAAAAAACTGCACCTATGACACATGCTCACTGTCATGGCGCTGGGTCATTTTGACCCAGTGTTCTCAGTTTTCCTGTAGTTTTGTATTTTGTTCCTTATGTCCATTGGATTGTTTGGTTTGGTATTTGGATTCCCCCTGTGTCCATGTTTTTATTGTGGTGTTTGTTCTGGTACCGTGTTCCCATCCTTTGTGTTCTGTGTTCTCCTCATTCCCTCGTATTCATCCTTCTTCTCTGCCTCTCTCTCTTTGCCTCTCTCTCTGTGCTCATCTCTGTGTACTGTGTTGTGTTTAAGCTCCACATCTTGGTGTCAGTATTTTCAGTTTCGTGTCCTCCCTGCTCGGTCATGAGTAATTGTCTTCAGCTGTGTTCCCCGTGTGTTCCCACTTCCCTCGTTACCTTCTGTGTATTTATGTCAGAGTGTCCTTTTGTTCTGTGTTGCGTCGTCCCTCTAGGTTGTGTGCATTTACCGTGTCTTCCCAGCGCCTCAGCTTTAGTTGCTCCCAGTATAGTTTTATATGACTTCTTATGTTCCTGTTAATAAAGACCTGCCTTTGAGTTCATCCCCGTGTGTCTAGAGCCGTGCATTTGGGTCATCTCTTGCCTTCACACAGCCGCCGCATGACAGATCGACGCAACCACGAAATGGACCCAGCAGGCTCCGCCTGTGAGGGAGATATTCTCCGTGTACAGAGTCTGGTGCAACGAATAACCCACGCCTCGGACTCACGGACAATTTCCGTTGGACTTAACGCCATAAAGGCAATAATCGAGGGAAACCCTTTCCTTCACCAGCTCACCTGCTATGAGGGCTTTATTGACGAACTGAGCCGAGCCAAGGAGGCATTACAAGCCCGTGAACTGGCAGACAGTGTCCGTTCCCGTGATTCCACACCACAGCGCCGCAGCAGCAGCAAACTAAGCTCGCCGCGACGGTATCGCAGCAGCAGACGGGGCTCTCTGTATCGCAACAGCGGCTGCTAAAACGAGAGGGTTTTTCGGCACCGCTGCCGCGGAGCCCTTCTCCATCCCCTCTCAGCTCTGACCGTCGCTCTCCCGCTGCTTTCCTAGCAGCGATGTGGTCGGGTGATGAAGAGGAGACCGTCACCCCTGCATCATCACCGGTTTCCCCCGTTACCGCCATTCCCTCATCAAGGAGGAGACGCCATCCACGCCGTCGCCGGTCCTCTCCTCAGCCGGATTCCGGGACTACTGAGCAGCCGGCTGGGGTGAGTGACAAAGACACTTTTTCTGTTCACTCTGGGGCTAGCTCTCACTACCCTGAATGAAGGCATGTAAACCCTGTGACTCTTGCCGTAGGCTCTAAAGGCTCACGATCTGTAAATGTTGAATCTGAACCCGAACTTCTTATGGACCGTTGTACTGCCCGGAGGGTCAACTCAGAGATCGTTTCTCCTACGTTTGGACTCATACTCGAGAAAGACCATCCTTCGCTAGTGTTTCCTAGGTCTAAAAACTCGAAGTCAGCATTTCCTGAGTTAGAGACACCTGTTTCAGTGCCCTTTACCTGTGTGTCTGCTGAGGATGATTGTTTTGCAGTTAAGCTCACCACTGGGGCTTTACAACCTGCCTCCGTAGATGGTAAAGCAGTAAAATCCAAGACTGTAAACGTTCCTGTGATAGCTCGACCCCAGCTCGTTACTTCTGAGCCATCACCCCCGGGGATTGTCCATTCTGACGTATGTACTGATTCAAATGTTCCTGAGTCAGGGGGCTCTACACCCCCCACTGTTTTCCCTAGGTTTACTGCTTCCAGTGATCTGGAGGTAAAAGACTTTGTTTCATCTGCCTCTCCGGTGCACAGACCTATGTTTACATCGGCTATTAACCCCTCCTCTGTCAGTAAAAGTACGGTTAGCTCCGAAGAAAGAAGCTCTAAGACTGTTGGTGCATCAGCTGATCACATTTCTCTAGAGTCTGTAAACACTGAAGGCAGTGCATTAGTGCCTGTAAGCTACAGCTTTAGCACACTTAACGCTACGAAGTCAGAGCGCTGTTCCTCATCCGCTCACTCAGGACAGGGAATTGATCTCTTGCAGACTGTTCTTTCTAGGCCCGCCTCCCAGGCCCCTTGTGTTTTAGGGATAGCTGCGGCCCAGCACTCCCCTGCACCTATCTCAGTTCCCCAGGTGAGGGGGGCTGGCGCCCAGCTGGTCCCTGTTCCGGTTTCCGGGTCGACTGAGGCTCTGCTGGTCCCTGCACCCGTATCAGCTCCTCGGGTGGGGACAGCAGCCGCCCAGTCCCTGCCGAAATCTGTGCCAACCGCTGAGGTGAGGCCCGCCAGGACCCAGCCGGTCTCTGCACCTGTACCTACTCCTCAGGTGGGAGCGACTGGTGTCTAGCAGGTGCCTGCACCTTTCATCCACGTTGTAAGCCCAGAGGAACTGACACCACCACCTGTCCTACATCCGCTCCCACACCCATCATTGCACTCAGCTGCACAGGATGCCCCTCAGTCAGTCAGCCTTCTCCTCAGTGCACAGTCCAGCCTTCTCTCCAACCGCCATTACTACCACTAGTTCAGTTTGCTACTCAGTCTCCCTCAGTTCACCGCTAGCCACGTCTCCTGTCTCCGCTGGAGGGTCCGAGGGGCCCGTTCAGCCTCCTGTCTCCGCTGGAGGGTCCGAGGGGCCCGTTCAGCCCCCTGTCTCCGCTGGAGGGTCCGAGGGGCCCGTTCAGCCCCCTGTCTCCGCTGGAGGGTCCGAGGGGCCCGTTCAGCCTCCTGTCTCCGCTGGAGGGTCCGAGGGGCCTGTTCAGCCTCCTGCTGCTCCACCAGCGTCATCCACGCCCTCGCCAGCTGCAGCCTCCGTGTCTCCACCCGCGCCGTCGCCTGGTCCAGCTCCAGCATCGTCAGCTTCAGCTTCATCGACGTCGCCTGGTCCAGCTCCAGCATCGTCAGCTTCAGCGGCGTCGCCTGGTCCGGCCTCCGCTTCATCAGCTTCAGCCTCGTCGCCTGGTCCGGCTTCCGCCTCATCAGCTTCAGCCTCGTCTGGTCCTGACGCCTGACACTTAAGAGCCGCCGCCGCTGCCTTCGGTGCGGCCAGCCCCCTGAACTGCTCCGTCGTCGTCTCCTTCGCCGCCGCCGCCGCCGCTGCCTTCCGCGCGGCCAGCCCCTGGACCCCCTTCACCTGAGTCGCCGCCGGTGCCTCCCGCCCGGCCGGCCTCCTGATCTGCTCCGTCGCCCCCGGTGCCTCCCGCCTGCCCGGCCTCCTGAACTGTTCTCTGGGCTCTTGGGCCGTCAGCCTCCGGGCCGTCCCCCTGAACTGCCCGGGTTTGGACTGTTGTGCCGTCAGCCTCCGGGCCGGCCCCCTGAACTTTTTCGTGACTGTTGCTTGGACCTCTGCGCCTTTCATGGGCTCTTTTGTTTGTTTGCTTTTGGACTGTTCCTGGGCCTCAGTGCTGTTGTTTTGGGCTTTGTTCCCTGTGTTTTGGTTTCTGGCTCGTTGTGTTTCATTTGTTAGTACATAATTACATAACATAATAAAGTGTACAATTCAGAACCATAAATAAATAAAAACAAACAAAAACAAATAAACAAAACAAAAACAAACAGACTGATAACTAAGCACAGAACACCTGCTCAGTTCCATCTAAAAAATGAATAAATAAATAAAGAGAGAATACAGTACAATACCTGTGGTCCCAGTATTACGTTGCAGTTTGAACACTCAAGAGAATCCTTGTAACATAATATTAGAAACATCAGGTTCCACATAGTTCAAGTATGGTTCCCACACCTTAAAGAATTGATCTGTTTTTGAGTGCAGTACACATGTAAGATATTCCAATGGCACTAGATCCAACACTACTCTTTGCCAATCTTTAATAGTTGGTGCTTTTTCATAAATCCATTGGAGTAGTATATTCTTCCTTGCCGCATAGGTGAGAACACAATACAATCTCCTATTATTCTTGGATATTAATCGCCGGCTGGGGAGGCCCAGTATGAGAGACAGAGGGTCCATCTCCAATTCACAACCGAAAATCTTCTCCATTTCAGATAACACATTAGACCAATATTCTTGCAATTTCAAACATGACCAGAAGCTGTGAGTTAGGGTACCAATTTCTGTCTTACATTTGAGGCACGTGGGTGAAAGGGTAGGATTATATTGATGTCTGCAAAATATGGATATATGCATTCTGTGTATAATTTTTAACTGTATTGCTTTGGTACTATTACAAACTGATATTGATTTGGCATAACTCCAGACATCTTTTCACTCTGCATCATCAATTGCTATACCTAACTCCTTTTCCCATGTGCCTTTAAGCCTCTGTGACATCACTGAAAGTACAGAATATAAAGCCTTATAAAATATCTTCACAGGTACCTCTTTGTCTGTTAAAAATAATTTTTCAACAGGAGAGACTTCATGACTCTCACTAAAGTTAGTACTATGTAAAATATAATGCCTTATCTGTAAGTAACGGAAAAAGTCATGTTTGAGGAGAGAATATTTCTCAACCATTTGGTCAAATGGCATAACTACATTGTCGGAGAATAAGTCCCTCAGTCTCTGAATTCCTTTGTTCTTCCATTCCTTAAAACCTATATCGAACATCCCCGGTTGAAAGTCAAGATTATTCACAATAGGGGTAAACACAGATGTTTACTTCAACCTTCCCTCAATTCGACATACTGACCGCCAGGCCTGAAGTGTATTAAGTGTGACTGGATTATCACAGCTCAATCTAATATCTTTAAAGTTCTTAAAGAACAGTAAGTCCCTTAATGGATGCTTTGAAAGAGAGGTTTCAATCCCCAACCAGATAGAGTGTGAATTATTTGTGACCCAGTCATGAATATAGCTCATGTGAGTACTCAATTGATATGTTCTAATATTTGGTAAATCTAGACCTCCTACTGAACCTGGGAGCTGCAGTGTAGCCATCTTAAGTTTTGGTCTGCGTTTGCTCCATATAAAAGAGCTTAGCCAGCCATTCAGATCCTTCATCACTCTATTTGAAAATATAACTGGAATCATTTGGACAGGATATAACAGTCGAGGCAAAATAGTCATCTTAATCAAAGCTATACGTCCTAGCCAGGAAACGGGTAGGGAATTCCATCTCTCCAAATCCTGCTTTACCTTCTCGAACAGAGGGACAAAATTTGCTTTATACGTTTCTTTAAATTCTGGAGTTATAAATATCCCTAAGTATACAAAACCTGTGGGGGACCATTTGAAGGGGAAAGAAAACAGTCCAGTTGGCACTAAATTAAGGCTCCCAATTGGCATAGCCTTTGACTTAGTCAAATTTACTTTATAACCAGAAAATTGACTAAATGTATCAATAATGTTAAGTAAAGCCAGTACTGATGTCTCTGGATCAGAAATAAATATTAAAACATCATCTGCATATAAACTGATCTTATGCTCATAATCGATTTGCAAGCCCCGTACATCAGGTGCCGTCCTTATAGCCTCGGCTAATGGTTCGATGGCAATGGCAAACAAAAGAGGTGACAGTGGGAAGCCTTGCCTCGTTCCTTTATACAATGGGAAACTATCTGATTTCAGTCCATTAGACAAGATGGACGCCTGAGGATTATCATACAAAATTTTTACCCACTTAATGAAATTATCACCAAGACTGAATTTATTTAAAGTGTAAAATAAGTAAGTCCATTCTATCCGGTCGAAAGCCTTTTCAGCATCCAGAGAAAGCACCAAACCGCCCATGTTCCTTTGCTGAGCAGCCTGAATTAGATTGAGAAGGCGCCTGACATTATTACGAGAATTACGGCCTTTTATAAAGCCTGTTTGATCTTCTTTAATAATTACAGGCAAAAGAATTTCGAGTCGAGTAGCTAATATTTTAGAAAGTATCTTCCGGTCCACATTTAGAAGAGCTATCGGTCTATAAGAGGAACAAGACTCTGCGCACTTCCCCTTCTTCAAAATAAGAGAAATATTAGCTTCCCTTAGAGTCTGAGGTAATCTATTATGCAAGAACGAATAATTAAACATATTAAGTAATGGGTCTATTAACAGCTCACTAAATTCTTTATAAAATTCACTACAAAAACCATCAGGTCCTGGGGCTTTTCCGTTCTTTAAAGTTTTTATAGCGTTTAGTACTTCCTCTCTAGAAATGGGAGCATTAAGGGTAGTCTGTTGTTTATTTGTTATAGTAGGCAGACTAAGCCTGGAGAAGAAACAATTGAAATCTCCCCCCACTATAGAAATGTCAGAATTAATCTCAGCGAAGTCTGTAAATAGTGTAGTCATAAAATCAGACAGATGTGCAGGAGAGTAGTAAACATTCAATATAGAAATAGCCAGTGTTGGGACTAACGCGTTATTAAGTAACGCGTTACAGTAACTACGTTATTATTGTGGTAACGAGCACGGTAACTAGTTATTATGCCAAAATCAGGAACGCGTTAGTCGTTACTGGGATTTAGATAGGGTCGTTACTCGTTACTTCGTGTGGTGGCTATCGCGGAGCTTCCACAGATTCAGTAACATTAGCAAGTGGTGGAAGCCAGCAGGTGGATGAAGGAAAAGGGAGGCAGAAGGTAAGAAGTTATGACCTGCAGTCTCTCTGGGTCAGGTATGAACCAAGTTTAGGTGGAGTTTATTTTCGTTATTCTGACTTTTTCCGTACTGCGTGCTAGCTAGCATGACGGAGTTTCTATACAGCTGGGTGGGTGCTATGAAGTTAATGATGTTGAACTTTATTTTGTTCATAAGTTATTAGAGTTGCCAACCGTCCCGTCTGGTATTCAGAGAAAATATTACGCGTTTCTTATTGAGGTGAAAAGGAACAGTTTGTCCCGTAATTCAGCTACAATGAAAAAGGCACAAAGCTGGAGTTATTCTGTGTTTACGCTGCACAGCTGCCTCTTCTTCTTTCATTCTCCCCCCTCCCTCTCCCGTTTCTACTTCAATCATGAAAACTGATCAATGATCAGCTGATCGGCTCTCTTGTTTGTTTATCGCTCACTTTGCGCCGAAAGAGGAAACCAGTGGATGTCGCGTTAAACAACAGCAGCACGTTTAAGCTTGATCAGCTATTGTTAGAATTTATTTAACATTAATTTCTAGTATCAGCTGATGTTTGCTGGAGCCACAGCTGCAAAAAAGCTGCTGGTCATGATATGGTTTGGTTATCTGGTGAGAGGGAAACATGAAGATGAAACCAGGAGATGTCCTTACTGGATCATCAGAGCTGAACAGGTGATGGAGAAACAGGTTTACCTTTTAGGTGACATGAATGAGTTGAAGGGAAGTTATGAACTGTTTCTGAGAGACAAATAACCCCAGGATCCTTTTCTAAGTAGCTGACAGCTGGTAACTGTGCAGGGGCGGGTCTAGCAAAGTGTTGCCAGGGGTCCATGTAGGGCATTAACAGGGAGAGGGGGGCACAAAGAAATACTTTTCTTTCTTATTCTCATTTAAAATGTCTCGCTTTTAAAAAATAATTATCTGAATCTTACAACAAACGATTGATAGATTGATGCATATATACCATCAAAACAGTGTACATCACTGTCACAACAGTGTTTATTTTCATTCAAAGGCTTTATGATTTTTCCTATAATGGCGGGCCGGTCTCTAGTCAAAATGCCTGGGACGATTTTTTTGTCCCAGTCCAGCTCTGTATGCAGCTCATCTGAAGTCTGGTGTTACCTACATCTTCCTATTCAGAAGGCAGAATTTCTGAGTTCTGAGTACAATCGAAAGCACCACGACTGCAGTTTTTGTGTTGGATGTAAAAGGCGCACATGACGCTGTGACGTAGGCTAGAATCATGGCAGCAGTCAATGACGGTCCAGGTGTGGGATTTCTCTCGTGGAAATATGCACATTATCTTTTCCTTTCTACTGGTAGGTGGCACAGTGCACTTGTGGCAAGTAAGCAAGCTAGAAGACTGGCAAAGTTATGGAAGAAACACATTAACAAGAGAATTCTGAGTAAAACCAAAGTTACTTTCCCTAGTAACTAGTTACTTTGAAAGTAACGAGTAACTTGAAGTAACTGAGTTACTTTTGAGAGAAGTAACTAGTAATGTAACTAAGTTACTATTTTAAAGTAACTTACCCAACACTGGAAATAGCCAAACCCGATAATATTCCCTTGACTATAACATACCTTCCATGCCTGTCCTTAACACACTCTGTATTTGAAAAAGGGAGGCTTTTCCTCACAAGGATTGCCACCCCTCTACTTCTTGAGGTGAATGAGGAGAAAAATACCTGTCCAATTCCACCTTGCTGTAATTTAAGGTGTTCTGCATCATCTAGATGTGTTTCTTGCAAAGGTGCAATATCAACGTGTTCTTTTTTTCAGAAAGGTGAGTATTTTTCTCCTTTTAATAGGATTATGGAGCCCTCTTACATTCCATGTATGGATCTTTTAAACCTTTGCCAAAGCTTTTCTGACAACAAGAAGGAACTATTACGTGTAAGTACTGAGAACTGTGACTGTATCACATCCTAAAAACTGATTCTTTCAACATACTGTACCTAGCTGTTAAAAGCACTGAATAATTTTAAATCATGAGAATCATGTTTTTCACACTCACCAGATCTCACCATTCACAGCTATGTGAGATTTAGCAGAAACATGTTTGAAAGCCCTCGACCCCATCATCAGAATAACAAATCAGGGTGGATTATATTCAGTCCTTCCACCAGGGAGACATGTACAATTTATGCCATGTAGCTGTGGAGATACTCAGAGGCAAACAGCACCTTACTAACGCTTGCAGGATTTTTTCTTTAATGTGTCAGCCATATATGTATATGAACCGTATATGTGCAACAAATAACATGAATACACCAACTGCTATCTTAGAATACATGAATAATAATGGTAATGTTCTAGGCTCAGTATAAAATCTGTCCACCTCAGCTGGATAGCAAAAGAGTGCTAAGTGAACCTTTTCACAGGGCAGTCGTAAACCTCAAATATCACAAAGCCACAGAGAAAGCACAAGTAGAAGCCTTGGCAGGCCACAGTGTTGGACAATCTTAGTTTACTATCTGACATTATTAAATCCTGTCATTTATATGTAGTCGTTAGGACTGAAATTCGGTCTCCTTGCAGCAAAAAGGAGTTTGTAACTTTCTAAGTCAGACAAGTGCTATATAATAGTGCAAATATAATTATATAAATGAAAGTGTTAAACTGAAATGCAAACACACTGTAGAGTAAAACTTTACATAACAGGAACCTGCTATGAGGTCAGGAGTCTCTGACCTCATAGCAGGTTTGGGTTCAGATGACAGAGAAAGCACACCCCAGCTTATTTCTCACAGCATTAAAACCTCAGGTGTCTGTGAAGGTTCTCAGTCATCCAGGTCATCGTAGTCAAAGCTCCTTTGACTTAAAACCTCAGGGTTTCTCGTCTCTAGGTAGAGGGCGTAGCTGCCCTATAAATGTGTTAGTCCACACCAGAGACCCAATGTTTATTCTTTAGTAATGCTCATCAACATTTCTCAAGAGAGGATTTGAGAGAGTTCGTCGTTGGACTGGGAATACTGTCTTGGCGATTGGTTTGATTTTCTTTACGAGCTGCCGTGAACACAGTGGACAAGTCTTTCTTGCACCACATTTTCTTGGAGCATGGAACTAGTGCTTGTTAGACAGCTGTCTAGATTTATGAGTTCACAATAACCTTTAAAATGAAGTTAGGAGGAACTGTTGTCGCCTCTTGGCCAGGACTCCCTTGAAAAAGAGGTTTTTAATCTCAATGGGACTTTTCCTGGTTAAATAAAGGTTAATGATAATAATAAAAAGGAGCCACAAACACAGACATTTAGATGATGCAGGCTGTGAAAGCTGCTTTTGTCCTTTGCTCTGTGGAAAATTGTCAGCTATGCTGGTCACCAAGGAACAGAGACAAAAGACGAATCGTCCAGTCTGTATTGTACTCCCGTGAGCAGCATGTCACCCCTAAGCTGTGAACACATCCCATTCTGTCCTAGACTTTTTCACATGAATGGTACAAAGAGTACCTCATTCAGTGAGACAGGTCTCACTATTGCTGTAATCCTGGCACTGATGCTAAAGGACATCTGTATCTTTCTGTGAGCTTTGCTTTGTCAAAACAGCCATATCAGATCCCCTGGGAATGAGAGCATGCTGGAAAGCGCCATAACACTGTTTGCTAACCACCATGGAAATCAAAAAGAAAAAAGACCAACAGCATTAGCCCTACAGATATACAACAGACCACAATCAACAGGGTTTGGTGGAAATCAATAGACCTGTCAGCCTTCACAAAATTAACAGTTATAAAATGGACAGCCACAGCACGCAGGCCAATTTCCACAGAGGAGGACAAAAGTCTATACTAGACAATTTGTTTGGGTCCTGAATGGTAACTGAATTTATGAGCCACCCTCAAGAGCACCAGTCGTCACTAGGATGCATGAGCTGTACATGAGAAACACTTACTGTTGAATACTTCACATCTCTTGGGAATCACAGCTACCTTTGGGTTACAGCGCATTATCTCAATGAACTCCAGAAAATGCATTCACATGCAAAGAGAGAAGAGACATCGTGCTGAGGTGAACATTTTATTGATGCAGCTGTAGAATAAAATAAGCATGGCCAATAAAACCCATATAAAAATCTAATCTCATTGTACTTACAGTCTTTAATCTGGGAAGAATTTTAACAGGTGAAATATTTTTGTGAATAATCACTACTAATTTCTTAATGGCTTGACAATCCTACTATGGAATACTGAGAAAGCTAACTGACTTGCTAGGAAGTAGCCAGATGTCTCTTACCAGGGACAGATGGATGACTGCTGCATTTCAAGGGATGCAAACCAAAGACTAAATGTTTCAGAACTTGTAGTGATCCTGATTGTTTGGGAATGCTTGTGGAAATGTGTTCTATGGTTTAGGAACCACGTACTGAAAAATGTCAACCATTTAGCTGTCACAGAAAAACATAGGCACAAGCCTCAGGCAGAATAAGTGCTTTCACAAAGCATAAAGCAAGACTACAAAATAAGTGATACAAATATATAAAGAAAGATCAAGAACGATCAGTGTCTGACATCTAAGCAGTGCCTTATACTGTACCTGTGTCCTGTGAGAGCGGGAAAACTTTTAGTAATACTGACAGAAATAAATTGACTTAGAACCTTCCAAATGCTTTAGGGGTTCAATTCCTTTCTGTTATGCAGTACAATCAGAGGAGCAGCTCACTGACTCATGCAGAAGCTGTCTACAACAACAAGAAGAATAAGCAGTCCTTCAATAGTTGCTCACAGAGACCTGATGTAAAGTTGATGCACCGCATTACGAGACAGAAGATGAGCTAAAACCCCAAAACTGTGGCAACGCCTCACAGATCTTTGCACAACACTGTAAATGAGCATCATCAGTATGTTAGAAAACTGCCCAGTACTGGTCCAGGGAAACCAGTCAAGGCTGTCCCCTGCTTCTTGGCCTGTTACAGTTGGGATGGGCCATCTGGATAAATAGATGGATGGATGCTAAAGAACTCAAGATGGTGAATAGGGTTGCTGAAAACTGATGTTAAAAAAAAAACAGCTTAGGAAATTTTTTGGGCCAATAATCAAATCTGTGTTTTGGATTTGCAGTGTCGCAGTTAGTGAGCTAGCTAGAGGCCAGTTCTTGTCCTTAAAGCCAGAATTGCACAAACACTGAGAACTGACCTTCAGTAAAGTAGATGACTGGTAAAAGAAATCTATTCATGGCAGGGTTTCTAAGGCTACATCGTCCAAACTTACACAGGTATTTTTGAAAATGCAGCCTTTTCTATGCGTTTGGGCCTTTCAGCCACATGTAAACGGCGTTTTCCATCACCCAAGATGGAGATTTTTTTAACTCCTACCATGGTAGAGATTTTCGAAATATCGTGTAGACGAGGAAAACAGAGATTTAGTCACGCAGTTTTGAAGGTGTGCGCCTTTTTTGGTGTCACGTTGTTTGCCACATTAGTGTTTCTACCATGGCGGATGCAGACAAAATACTGCTGCTCTTAATCTTACTATCTACAGTTTATACACACTTACATATACATGTTTTCTTGTGTTTTTGCTGCTGTCTGTTCACACATGGGACTCCTTTCTGCTTCTATGCACGGTCTTTTTTTACTTTTTCCCTCCCAGGATTCTAGACTTCTGATTGGCCAACATTTCTACACGGTTAGGATTTTATCGCCACCTGTTGCTTTGGCGTGTTCTTGACTTTGTTTTTTGCATTTACATGTGAACAGGATTTTTTTTTTTTTACGTAAAATCTCAGTTTACAAAAGTGTGGACGTAGCCTTAGCGTACCCTCGCACTACTTTTTAGAGTGGAATCATTAATACAGAGTTGATTAATCAATTTGTATCAGCTTTTTTACTTCATCACTTATGACCCAGTTCAAGTAAGGATTTCCTTTTTCTTTTAAAGACATGCTCCAGACTCCACAGTGTTCTAAAGTCTAGCTAACCTCCCTAATCTGAATATTGCCAAAGCACTTTCATCTGCTGTGCTTCTTTAGGGATTGGGATTTGAGGCAGGAGGATGGAAATGCTTTGAAGCATTTTGACTGATGTCTTGGCTGAAATAGAGCCTGTTTCACGGCTGGACCTCTGAGATGCTCGAGAAAGACAAGAATGGGACAATGTTGTGCAGTAAGAGAACAGCTATCTGAGGCCAGATCTCCTCATAGTGACAACTTATTCATACAGGTACAAAATAAATTGAGCATTTTCTGAATAATTAAATCATACAAAGCGCCACACAAAAAAGAATAATAATAACTTTGTTTATAAAACACTATCAAAGGGAAAAATGCACACAAATACATAATACATATATTTCTTTTTCTTCTCCTTTGCAAGCTGTATATTCATTGTCTTAGACTAAGTCATCAGTTACAAACATTATTGGCGTCACAGTTGATGAACACTTTGCACATATGCATGACAATACAGTCCCACTGCCACAGCGCTACAACAACGTTGTCATGGATCATGTCACCTTTTTGTTGAGATCAGTTACTCCTCATAATACATATAATTCGTAAGGATGTGATGATGATATAATTGATTAACATGTCTAGTTAGGTAAAAGACATAAGTATGCAACAATCATTATAGTAAGATTATGTATTAAAAAACATTATTGTTATTGACCAGCTAATGCCAATCCCTGTGCTCCGAATGGATTTTGTCTCCCTACCAATCCGTAAAAAACCTTCCATAAGCTTTGGGAAAACACGTGCACAAACAAATGTATGCCTGTTTGATGATGCTTTCCTCTCACACCATGCAACACCATCCACCCACAGCAATCTGTAATGCATTCTAACAGAACAGAGAGAAGAAGCAGAATAAGGGCAGCAGAGAGAATGTGGATCAGGCCAAGGAGCTCCATATGCCTCATTATGCTCAGAATGTTCTTCCAACCCCAAAACACAACCAGTTCCGATCAAAACACTGCATGCAACACATGCCATCACACATCATTCGTACTGAGCTATTCAAAAAGCTCCTGTGTGCAAATACCTGTCAACTACATGCGTTATGAATGGGGCACGAGTATCACAATTAAATTAATCATATTAGCCTTTTGATCTTTAACAATATTTAACTGTTTCCAACAAAGAATGGTGCAGACAGAAAAGCATGACATGATAAAATCGGTACTATCAAGTACTAAGAACCTGTGGCAGGTCCTGATAATATCAGCATGACAAGCTTTTGGAATTTTCAGACATCTTTAACAGAAGGTTAGTTTTAAGGACTAAAACCAGATCTGGAATTGTTTTGACAATTTTTGCATCAACAAAGTTGGTTCTCATGGGGAAACACACAGAACACTAGGACCTGAAGTCTGAACTGCAGCAGTGGAAACAGCCTTCATAAGACATGGAAAAAATCTCAGATTTTTTTTTCCACAGTGTCCAAAAGTGTCTCATCTAACACTGCTTGGCTAAAATAAGTATTTGCAATTTATAGGATTGATCCTACAATTCTCCTGGTGCAAAATATCACCTTTGACCCAAATTCACGCTAATACATAAGTAGTATATATATGATAGGATATATATAGTTAATATATATTATATGATAAACTAAAGTCCAGTTTATCACATGTAACACACAGCAGGAAACACCACTTCAGACATCTCCACATTACTGGTGGTATCCACACAATACCTACCAGCTAATGGTAAATGCCCAAGAATATTAGCTGCAATATTCACACATTGGTGCAACCCAAAATTGCACAGGTTTTCCTCATATTCTCACACGTTTCCGTTCACAGCTGCAGTACATGTGTGTAAATTTCTGTATAGTCACAAAATCACTACAGGACATGCAGTTACTACATAAATAAGTAGGTAATAGTTTTTAAAAAAGCATTTAGAGTGTTGATTTTTTTTTTTTTTTTGATTAACTGAATATGCTTCCAGACATGTAGTGCTAAAATCTTAGCACTTCAGAAATTCCACTAATGACCACTTAAGGTTGACCACAAAAGCAAGTTAAAATGTTAAAATCAGGCTAGCTGCACATTACACCCACAGGAGCTGCTCATGCCATGAAGTTTCTAGCACTCAGGTGTTTTTGATGAATATTATTGTCAGTGGAGGTTCTGAAATCTGCAGTCTTGTAATCAGCAGAACGTTGGCAACTTTTACATACAGGCAGATCAGCACTCAGTGACCCTACTCTGTAACTTTATGTGGCTGCCACTTCTTGGCTAAGTTGCTGTGTTTTGTAAACCTGTCTACATATTAGGGGTGGGGGAAAAAATCGATACTGTGTAGTATCGTGATATTTTGTTTGTTAATAATGTATCGATACAGGGACAGCAGAAATCGATATTTTGTTACAAAAAAAGTTTTTGTGCTCTGACTTCAGAGCATGTTGATCCTTTTTCTGAGCAAGAACCCTGACATTCCTTCACTGTCCAAATGTGTTTAACTTTTTTTTGGCAGCAATAAACATGACAGTTTACTTATTTTAATTTAAGACATGTTTTATTTTAATTAAGTTTAAAACTTTTTTATTTAATGTAAAATTATATTTTGTTTTAATTTACTTTCAAATTCTTCAGTTGCTGAATGGGCTGCATAGTTTTCACAAATTGCATAGTTCAGAATAGCTATAATTGTACCAGATGGTTGCATTCAGTTAAGTTGGACTAGACTGTAATACAAACCGTTCAGTTTATCAACAATGAAACTGACTGAAATGAGAGACTGAGTGTGAGACTTTGATATTAGATAAAATGAATATTGATAAAGTTTACCTTTATGTACAGAATCTGAATATCGCAAAATATTTTAAAAAATTGCAATAATATCGTATCGTGCGTTAAGTATTGTGATAATATCGTATCGTGGGATGTATGGTGATTCCCACCTCTACTACATATGACACTTTGTATCATAGAGTATCTAGTTTTTCCAACCTTGACATCCTATTACATTACAGTGAACTCGAATTTAGTAAGCTCCTTCCTGTTTGTAAAGGCAAACATTTTAGATTGCAGCTGTGTAAATGACACTACAGGTAAATGACACTACAATATTAGGAGGTGTGGCCTAATATTTAGTGTGCACCTTAGCAACAAACAAGGATATTAACTACACTTCACAGCCTTGCTTGTGGGGTTGGAATCATTGCTTAGGATGAATAAATGTCTTACTGAAACATCAGCACAATGGAGGTATCTGCACCCATGTGCTACACCCATACAGACAATAGCTACATAAGCTAACAAGGTGCTGATAACATGGGGGCACTCCACCCTCTCATCTGAACTTCAAAAGCTAGTCCATAATAAATCAGAGAGCATGATGTTAACCTTCATCTATTTTTTTTAAAAATTTACATTCTATAGCACAGGGATTCGACTGATGCTAAATAGAGAGAAACTCTGGAATGATGATTAGGAAAGAAAGCTTTATTTAGGTTTGTGACAGTAACAATAATCAGTGCTTTTAGGATCATGTGATATAAAGGGTTCCTGGTGGCAGCTCACTCTAACAGGTTGAGTCTAAAGACTGCATACAACCAAATAGCAGACAGATACAGTAAGCTGCTAGATGATAAAACATCATTCAGTAATGGAAGAAGCAGATATTTGTTTCAGTGGAGACCAAAAACAGAGCTGATCCTCCGTGATGAATGGTGCTAAAATACGTTTTGAATTAAACAGTCTGAAGCAGTGTGCTTGTGGATAATGCAACACAGTATTTGCTGGTTTAACCAAGCTCATTAATATATATATATTAATGTTTTACTCCTGTACAAGGACACCAGATGGACACATTTTATCTTGTGTCTTTCCTTCATTTTAGCTCGTTAGTGCCTTTCAATAATCACAAGATCTGTGATCAGCTCATTTCCTTGTTACATCACATGGAATAAATAGCTCCAATTACTCTCATTACTACTTGCAGCAACACACACATGGTGTACTATATTGATCCCTTGGTAGTTTGTTCCCATGGACACTATATAGTTGCTGCCCCTCCTCCGGGTGCTGGCTGTCATAGACAGGTCTCTGTGGTACACTGGTATGCGCCGGTGCTGGTTAATCATATGAACCATGATAACTACTCATATTAATCACTACTAGTGAATTGGGAGTTTATTTAAGATGTATAAAGTGCAGTTCTTTACTATAGTCTATTAGGTTTCACGCCAGTACACTATCAGTCACAGACAAGAATCTGACTAACATTTAATTCTGTGCAAAATCCTCCTCTACGTGTTGGAACTTGTTTTTGATGTTTTTTTCTTTTAACCTTCAGTATGTTTTGATTAGCATCCAGTCTGTGCAGGTTGCATAGATTCATGCAGGAAATACAAAAACATCCACATGAACCTGTTCATGTGCAGGAACACAAAGCACTCTGATGCTGTAGAACAGAATCAGGAAGAACATCTGCAGCACAAGAGTTGAAGTCTGGAGAGGTAAATAATAACAGTGCAGTGTTACTTTTTTTTTTTCAGAAAATACAAAAATATACTCACCATAGAGACAAACTGCTACTACCACAAAGAGAATCCTCAACTGTGGGAAACACTTTCATTACGTACTAAATACCTCTGAAAAGGATATTTTTGCACCTCAAAACTACACCACTTGAAGCATTAGAGGAACACCTTGTCAAGGCGCGGCTGTGTGGCAGGCAGGAGGAGGACCCAAACGCAAAACTCACAGACACGGAGATGAACTCAAAATCACAGCTTTAATGCTGGAGTGGCAGAACATAGGAAATACAAAACTAAACTGGGAAAAGTAAACTAACATACGCAGAGACACAGGGAGATCCACACAACATGAGGGACGACGTCACGCTGAACAGAGGGAGACGCAGACAGAAATACACAGAGGGTTAACGAGGGGAGTGGGAACACACGGGGAACACAGGTGACACTGATAACCATAACGAGACAGGGCGGGGTGAACTGAACACTGACGGGAGAGGTGAAACAGGGAGCACAGAGGTTCAGACAGGAGGAGAGAGAGCACGAGTAGAACACCAACATAACAGGCAGGGGAGACACGGAATAAACACGAAAGGGGACGAGGGCTCATAAATACATAGAGGGGCACACAGGGAGACATGAAGGGCAAGGGATCAAAACTAGAAGCCATAGAATGAATCACACAAGTACAATAATACGAAAATCACAAAGAACTAAAAACGCTGGGTCAGGAGACCCAGGACCGTGACAGTACCCCCCCCCCTCAAGGGCTGGCTCCAGACAGCCCAAACACAGAAAAACAAAACCAAACAGAAAACAACCCAGGGCGGGCGGCGGGGGCCCAGGACGGAGGGCTCGGAACAGAAAACAAAGAGCACAGAAAACACCGGAGCCCAAGAAAACAACCCAAAACACAGAGCAGTTCAGGGGGCCGACCGTGCGCAAGGCAACGGCGGAGACGCGGAAACAGTTCAGGAGGCCGACCGTGCGCAAGGCAACGGCGGCGACGCGGAAACAGTTCAGGAGGCCGACCGTGCGCAAGGCAACGGCGGCGACGCGGAAACAGTTCAGGAGGCCGACCGCGCGCAAGGCAACGGCGCGGAAACAGTTCAGGAGGCCGACCGCGCGCAAGGCAACGGCGAAGGAGACGACGGAGCAGTTCAGGAGGCCGACCGCGCGGAAGGCAGCGGCGGCGGCGAAGGAGACGACGGAGCAGTTCAGGAGGCCGACCGCGCGGAAGGCAGCGGCGGCCCTCCAGTCCCAGGCGTGCCGGCCATGGCCCGGTGGGCGCAGGGCCAGACGAGGCAGCTGATGAGGATGCAGGGCCAGACGAGGCAGCTGATGAGGATGCAGGGCCAGACGAGGCAGCTGATGAGGATGCAGGGCCAGACGAGGCAGCTGATGAGGATGCAGGGCCAGACGAAGGCTCTGAAGAGGAGGCTGCGGCAGACGAAGGCTCTGAAGAGGAGGCTGCGGCAGACGAAGGCTCTGAAGAGGAGGCTGCGGCAGACGAAGGCTCTGAAGAGGAGGCTGCGGCAGACGAAGGCTCTGAAGAGGAGGCTGCGGCAGACGAAGGCTCTGAAGAGGAGGCTGCGGCAGACGAAGGCTCTGAAGAGGAGGCTGCGGCAGACGAAGGCTCTGAAGAGGAGGCTGCGGCAGACGAAGGCTCTGAAGAGGAGGCTGCGGCAGACGAAGGCTCTGAAGAGGAGGCTGCGGCAGACGAAGGCTCTGAAGAGGAGGCTGCGGCAGACGAAGGCTCTGAAGAGGAGGCTGCGGCAGACGAAGGCTCTGAAGAGGAGGCTGCGGCAGACGAAGGCTCTGAAGAGGAGGCTGCGGCAGACGAAGGCTCTGAAGAGGAGGCTGCGGCAGACGAAGGCTCTGAAGAGGAGGCTGCGGCAGACGAAGGCTCTGAAGAGGAGGCTGCGGCAGACGAAGGCTCTGAAGAGGAGGCTGCGGCAGACGAAGGCTCTGAAGAGGAGGCTGCGGCAGACGAAGGCTCTGAAGAGGAGGCTGCGGCAGACGAAGGCTCTGAAGAGGAGGCTGCGGCAGACGAAGGCTCTGAAGAGGAGGCTGCGGCAGACGAAGACTCGGAGGCCGGGCCAGGCGAGGTTGCAGAGGCTGAGGCCGGGCCAGGCGAGATTGCAGAGGCTGAGGCCGGGCCAGGCGAGGTTGCAGAGGCTGAGGCCGGGCCAGGCGAGGTTGCAGAGGCTGAGGCCGGGCCAGGCGAGGTTGCAGAGGCTGAGGCCGGGCCAGGCGAGGTTGCAGAGGCTGAGGCCGGGCCAGGCGAGGTTGCAGAGGCTGAGGCCGGGCCAGGCGAGGTTGCAGAGGCTGAGGCCGGGCCAGGCGAGGTTGCAGAGGCTGAGGCCGGGCCAGGCGAGGTTGCAGAGGCTGAGGCCGGGCCAGGCGAGGTTGCAGAGGCTGAGGCCGGGCCAGGCGTAGCAGAAGCACAGGCGGATGTAGCCGGGCCAGGTGATGACGAGGCGGTCGCAGATGGCGGCTGGACAGGCTCCTCGGGCCCTCCAGCTGATGCGGCGTGAGGCTGAACGGGCCCCTCGGGCCCTCCAGCTGATGCGGCGTGAGGCTGAACGGGCCCCTCGGACCCTCCAGCTGATGCGGCGTGAGGCTGAACGGGCCCCTCGGACCCTCCAGCGGAGACAGGAGGCTGAACGGGCCCCTCGGACCCTCCAGCGGAGACAGGAGGCTGAACGGGCCCCTCGGACCCTCCAGCGGAGACAGGAGGCTGAACGGGCCCCTCGGACCCTCCAGCGGAGACAGGAGGCTGAACGGGCCCCTCGGACCCTCCAGCGGAGACAGGAGGCTGAACGGGCCTCTCGGACCCTCCAGCGGAGACAGGGAGGTGCTGGCCGGGCTCACTGGAACCCCCAGCGGACGAGGTAGATGGCGGCGTGGGAGCCGCGGAGTCCTGGATGAGCTCATCCGAGCTTCCAGCAGGAGCTGAAGTAGAGCCAGAGAGGATTGGGACCCCGGGCTCAATGTTAAGCTGGCTAGAAAACCGCACTGCTACGGGGAACTGGGCCAAAGGTTCAGGTGCGAGCTGAGCTGCTGGACACACGGGGACCTGAGCTGCTGGACACACGGGGACCTGAGCTGCTGGACACACGGGGACCTGAGCTGCTAACGGTGGAGAAGTAAATGACTGCACAGGGGACTGAACTGATGTCTGTAGTAACGGTGGTGGTGAGAGTGGAGTAGGTGGTGGAGTTAATGACTTCACAGGGGAATGAACTAGAGGTAGTGATGGTTGTGGTGCTGGTGGTTGAGTGGGAGACTGCACTGGAGACTGCACTGGAGACTGCACTGGAGACTGCACTGGAGACTGCACTGGAGACTGCACTGGAGACTGCACTGGAGACTGCACTGGAGACTGCACTGAGGGTGGCTGCGAGGGAGCTAACTGAGCTATGAAGGGCTGCGAGGGAGCTAACTGAGCTGTCGATAAGGCCGATGATTCCTCTACCAACTGAGCTATTGACTGGGCTAAGGATTGAAATAAGGTTTGTAGTAAGTCAGGCTGTGGATGTGACTGTGCTATGGGAAGCGAGGCTGAATGTGGTGGAGGTGGCGACTGAGCTTCGGGCCGGGCGGCTAACAGAGCTTCGGGCCGGGCGGCTGACAGAGCTTCGGGCCGGGCGGCTGACAGAGCTTCGGGCCGGGCGGCTGACAGAGCTTCGGGCCGGGCGGCTGACAGAGCTTCGGGCCGGGCGGCTGACAGAGCTTCGGGCCGGGCGGCTGACAGAGCTTCGGGCCGGGCGGCTGACAGAGCTTCGGGCCGGGCGGCTAACAGAGCTTCGGGCCGGGCGGCTAACAGAGCTTGAGACGAAAATGGTGGTGGAGTTGGTGTCTGGGCTACAGGCGGCTTCTGAAAAACAGCGGACTCAGGAGCAGAATATTGTCCGAGTTGGTCCGACTTGGAAGTGGTATGGAAGAAACAGTTAGTGTCACTCACCACCGGAGTTTGCTCAGAAACGTTAGGGCGGCGGCGGCGTGAGCGCCGTTTTCGCCGAGAGGGGGGAGGAGATGAGCCGGGCCGCGAATCCTCCAGCGGACCGGGCTGAACGTCCTCCGACCCCTCACACTGGAGAGGCAGCTCCGGGCGGACGCCTACGGTGGAAACAAGGAAGTCCCGGATGTGGGGGTGCAGCGCGCCGAACAGCCACGGGAGTCCGGACACCATCCGCTGTAGACGGGCAGCTACGACCTCCCGGTGTTCGTCTCCTGGCAGCGCCTCCCACTCCTGACAGTGGTACTCCACCGTATAGATCAAATCCTCCCGGAGCTCAGCGGAGGGGTTGTGAGTTGCTGGGTCCATTACTGGTGACGTCGTACTGTCAAGGCGCGGCTGTGTGGCAGGCAGGAGGAGGACCCAAACGCAAAACTCACAGACACGGAGATGAACTCAAAATCACAGCTTTAATGCTGGAGTGGCAGAACATAGGAAATACAAAACTAAACTGGGAAAAGTAAACTAACATACGCAGAGACACAGGGAGATCCACACAACATGAGGGACGACGTCACGCTGAACAGAGGGAGACGCAGACAGAAATACACAGAGGGTTAACGAGGGGAGTGGGAACACACGGGGAACACAGGTGACACTGATAACCATAACGAGACAGGGCGGGGTGAACTGAACACTGACGGGAGAGGTGAAACAGGGAGCACAGAGGTTCAGACAGGAGGAGAGAGAGCACGAGTAGAACACCAACGTAACAGGCAGGGGAGACACGGAATAAACACGAAAGGGGACGAGGGCTCATAAATACATAGAGGGGCACACAGGGAGACATGAAGGGCAAGGGATCAAAACTAGAAGCCATAGAATGAATCACACAAGTACAATAATACGAAAATCACAAAGAACTAAAAACGCTGGGTCAGGAGACCCAGGACCGTGACACACCTTGTAAACACATCAAACCTCAACAGCAAAAGAGAAATCGTGCTGGATATTTACACTGATATGATTTGGTGGAAATGATGAATTTACAGAGGGCTGAAAATGAAACTGAAAAAAAAAGGCAGAAATGTCATGTTGGTTGTCTAATTATTGCCCCTCGGGTGCACTTGTGTTAATTTCATTAACACCAAACAGCTGAAACGGATTAACTACCCCCTCTGCTAGTTAACTGACCAGATCAATATCCACAAGTATAACCGACCTGATGCTCAATCAATTTAATATGTGCTCATTTAATTTTCTTTTCATTGCATTTTCTGTATTTTACACAGTTTTGATGCAGGCCTGCAACTCAAACCTGCTTTAATGCATCCACGTATTGTTGTTCACACGTTAGGCTTTAATCACTGACAAAGACAGCGTTTTCTGCGTCCAGTGGTCACATGACAGCTGCTTAATAAGGTCAGAAATGGTGGATCAGTTCATTGATTTGGTTCCACGTTAAGTTGAAGTTGAATAATGAGGACAGGGACCATTTCCAAACAGGAATGCAAATTACTGTACTGTAGTCGCTCTAGCTTCAAGGCCAACGTATGCATGTGCATTTACTTGTGACCACACAGTGGACCAACCAGCCAACAAGACACATTTTGTAGATCTAATTTTACATCATGTTGATATCTGAGGTCTAAAATCTCATTTTTGCTAACATAAAAACATCATATATGTAAATTTGTAAGCCAAAAGGTAAATTCACAGTAGTTTGAAGTTTAGCTTCAAACGTATGCAAATCATTAGAAATTAGAAAAAAAAACGTCTCTGCAAAAATATTTGGTGAGTCTGTTGCTATTTGAGTCAAAGTGCCAATATACTGTACATGCGTAAAACCGGGAGCAAGGACACAGACTGATAGCTTACACACGACAAGGTTCATTTATCTGCCTGCTGTGTTTGTCACTTGAGATCTGGGAAACACGTGTTGTCATATCACCACGGTACCACCCCCAAAACAGAGGAGCGGAGGGGCAGAGGATGAGCGGGAAGACTGAGGAGCGCAAATAACGCAAAGCAGCAGCAGGTGGAGAAGCGAGAAGAAGAAGAAATTCAGAAGCACAATAGTGAGATGAAGGGAAGGAAAGAAAAAGGGACAGAGAGCCCCAACTGTTACCGTCCAATTATGTGTGGGCTGCACAGAAATGTATAAGCGTTGTGGTTGTCGGGTGGTGGCAATGTCATCTCCTGTCTGTAACAAACACGCTCCTCTTCCCCTCTTCACTTTGGATGAGCTTCAAAGCTCTTCCACCCCCATCTAGCTCGGTGTGTGCACTGTGTATGAGGCACACACGTCTCCTGTTGCTCCAAAGTAAGCACATATTTAACATTTAGGCTTAGCTTTTTCACCTTCATCTTTGGATCATCCTCTCCTATTATCCAATTTACAGTGACATGCATTTAATCCTTCTTCAAGTCGAGCCGTACCTGCTGCTCTAATACTCCGAGCAGAATGGCGAGCGAAGTGGCATGTACCACTGTGGAAACTGGAAAAAGTTTTATGAAACACAGTTTGCATAAAAGTTTAAATCCTGTGTAAAATGTAACTAAATGCAGAATGGAGATTTGAAATAATTTAAAGCCAATATATAACAGAAAAAACTTGAAAAAGATGGCATATCAGATGCTGTTTTAGCTGGTAAACTAGGTTTTTTTTCAGTGGGTGACAGCTCTGGATTGTGGACGAGCCGGTTTAGCACTCAGACTCAAAATCCTGATGTAATACATGACAAAGTGGTTTGGCATCATTTTGTATAAACACGCAAGGCCTTCTCTGAGAAAGGCATCACCTGGATATGCATCTCTTATACCTTGTCTCAACCACTTATCCGAGGCTACGTCCACACGAATGCGTTTTTGTTTGAAAACACATCTTTTTCTCTGTTTTGGCCTCCTGTCCACACTGAGATGCCGTTTTTGGTCAAGGAAAACAGAGCTTTTTGAAAACGCTCTCCAAAGCGGATACATTTTAAAACGCCATTTTTGCATCGCAGTGTAGACTGCACAAATGGAGACTTTTGGGAACGATGAAGCATTTTAGTCATATGATGCAGTCAAGATAGTGGAGGGCATTATACAGCAGTTGTTTTGTTTGCTCTCAGTTTTGACAGCCCTATTAAAGATTAATATCAGTGTATACATGCTCCAGATAGCTTTTCTTCAAATTCTTCAATTCCCACTCGCTTTTGCAACTTTGCGCTTTTGTGTTACTCGCAGCAACAACTCCACCTCATTGTTAGTCCAATTAAAAAAGAGCCAGACAGTAAATAAACGGCAGACAGAAATGACACAGGTTGAATCGTCTTACGTTTCACGCATGCACAGTACAGGAACATAAGCGTTTCAGTCGTTTCAGTGCGGATGAACAACCGTTCTGAATCGATTGAAAACAATAGTGTGGACACAGAGTGTTTTTAGAATTTATCCAGATCAGTGTAGACGTAGCCCAATTCAGGGTCAAAGGGAGCTTGGTGCCTATCCCAGCTAGGGCGAGAAGCAGGGTGCACACTGGACGGGCGACATTTTCATCACAAGGCTAACGCAGAGATACAGCTATCTAGAATCACTCATTAATCCTATTTGAGTGTGTGGAAGGAAGTCATAGACATAACGAGAATAGTCACACACAGAAAGGCCCCAGATGACCAGGAATTCATCCTCATATCCAGCCTGTCCCAGGTGCCAAAAGGGCAAACGGCAGGGCAAAACCTGTACAGGTCGCCAGTGTGTCACAGGGCTAACAGAGAGACATGCAACCATTCACACTCACATTCACACCTACAGGCAATTTAGAACCACCAATTAACCTAACCCTGCTAACTGCATGTCTTTGAACTGTGAGAGGAAGCCGGAGCACCCGGAGAGAACCCATTGGGGAGCCGCTACAACGAGTCTTCAACCTCAGTCTGCGACTGGGGAGAGTGCCCGCCCTATGGAAGACATCCTGCATCGTCCCGGTCCCCAAAAAGAACCGGCCCAATGAGCTGAATGACTTCCGACCGGTGGCACTGACGTCACATCTTATGAAGACTCTAGAGCGGCTCTTCCTCAACCTCCTCCGACCACAGGTACAACATGCCCAGGACCCACTACAGTTTGCATACAAGGTGGGTGTCGGAGTGGAGGATGCCATCCTGTACCTCCTACACAGAGCCCACTCACACCTGGATGGGGGAAAAGGCACGGTCAGGATCCTGTTTCTTGACTTTTCCAGTGCCTTTAATACCATCCGGCCCTGTATGCTTCAGGAAAAACTGAACAGGATGGAGGTGAACCCCTGCCTGGTGGCTTGGATCTCCGACTACCTCACCGACAGACCACAGTACGTCAGGCTGAAGGACATCACGTCTGACACAGTGGTCAGCAGCACAGGAGCACCACAGGGAACTGTGCTGTCCCCTCTTCTCTTCACCCTGTACACCTCTGACTTCTGCTACAACTCTGAATTATGCCATATTCAGAAGTTTGCAGATGACACGGCCATCATGGGGTGTATCTGGGATGATCAAGAAGAGGAGTACAGAAGTCTGGTGAGGAACTTTGTCGCATGGAGTCACACAAACCACCTGCAACTCAACACCTCAAAGACTATGGAACTGGTTGTGGACTTCGGGAGGTCCAGAGAAGGTCCACTGCCGGTTCAGATAGAGGGGGAGGAGGTGGAGGTGGTCAACAAGTACAAGTACCTCGGGCTGTGGGTGGACAATAAACTGGACTGGTCATGCAACACAGAGCACCTGTATAAAAAAGCCCAAAGCCGACTGTACTTCCTCAGGAGGCTGAGGTCTTTTAACATCTGCAGGAAGCTCCTGAGGATGTTTTACCAGTCAGTGGTTGCTGGAGTACTTTTCTATGCTGTGGTGTGCTGGGGGAGCAGCACAGCAAAGAGGGACTCATCCAGGCTGGAGAAACTGATCAGGAGGGCTAGCTCTGTGGTCGGCATGAAGCTGGACACTCTGGTGACAGTGGCAGAGAAAAGGACATTAAAGAAACTGATGGACATTATGGACAATGCTGGGCATCCTCTGCACACGGCCATAAACAATCAGAAGAGTCTGTTCAGTGACAGGTTGCTTCTCCCCAAGACAAGAACTAACAGACTTAAAAACTCCTTTGTCCCACACGCCATCAAACTGTTTAACTCCTCTCTGGAGGGGAGAGGGAGGGGAAACAGGAGGACAAAGGAGGGGGGAACAACTAAGCTGTAGTGCCTCTTCACCTCACTGTACAATACCTTGTGCAATACTTTTTGTAAATAGTCAACAGTGCAATAGACTCAATACTTGAAATGTGCAATTCACTTGTATTTTTATTTTTTATTCCTATTTATTCTATTTATCCCCTTTGTATATTTTATTTATATTTGTCTCTGTATTTATATATGTGTGTGTGTGTGTGTGTGTGTGTGTGTGTGTGTATATATATATAACAGTTCTGTAACTGTAACTTTGGTCGTTGCTGTGCTTTTTTTGGAAGTCGAATTTCCCAGAGGAACCCACCCGAGGGATTAATAAAGTTCTATCTTATCTTATCTTATGTACACACGGGGATAACACGCAAACTCCACATAGAAAGCCCAGATGGCGAATTTGAACCCAGGACCTTCCTGCTGTGAGGTAGCACCACCGTCCATCTAACATCTGAACCTCCTGCCTTTACGACCACCGTCCCTTTGGCAGGCTTTTACAGGCTTTTTAGCTGTAACTAGTAAAGCTGTCATTTATTCCAAGTGCTCTTTCTCAGTACTTACTCTGTTTTCTTCTCATCCCAGATTCCAGACTCACTTGAGTTCAAAGCCTGTTGACGTCACTCACCTACCTGCTCACTTTCCCTTGTTTTATAATGAGAGACTTCATAAATATCTTTACTAAAAGACTCTGTAGCGTCACTGCCAGCCTTAGTTGCTCCCTTCAACCTGTTGAATACACACCTGTAAATATATCTGTGAATTGTGAGTAAGCTTGACAATGGCCTGACTTCATTGCCTTGCATTATGGCAAAATTCTCAGCTTCAGCATCTGAGCTGTTCTTTTGACTATTTTCAATCTACTCTAGGGCTCAAACGGTTTGCAGATCATTTCATTGTGTTTCTGTTTACATCGCACACCATGCTGCAGTGTTTCTACAGACTGAGTTGTCATGCATTTTGTTCCCTAGTTTGAAAGAAGTCCAAATGCTTACAATGTGTCTCTCAAAAATAATCTGCAACACCACTGATTGTGTTTCACCAAACCCTGGGATAATTGCACATTCTAGTAATTCATTGTCAAACTTTCCTCAAACTCAGACACCAAACAACTTATCTGAGTCAAGGCTACCCAATCTTCCACATTCATGTTTTGAATTGCTGCATCCTTAAAGACACACAATTTGCTGACAGTAGATGATAATGTCAGGTCTGACGGTGCCCCGACCGGCGACCTGTGTGTATGTGTGTGTGTTTGTTCTCCTCTCTCTCGCTCTGTCTTTCCTCTCCGGCCCCGCCGCGATTGTTACGCGGTCCCGTAGCAACGGGAGATCTCGGACCAGGAAGTGCTGCCACTCTGAGCTGTCCCACCTGCGACTGATTCCTCGCAAGCTGCTGCCAATCATCCACCGTCGTTGGCAGAGCTATTTAATGGTGTGGCTGAGTAACAGACAGCGCTGGAGTATTGCACTAAGCCTGGTAGTGACTCGAGCTCAGCAAGGGTAAAACAAGTGGTTGATAGCTGAGGGAGGCTAACCGTGTCTGTTTTGCCTTTTCTCAGGAAGCGGATGAGACGGAAGGAGAGACGTCACTGATTCACGGGAGTTGTGTGGACACACGAGGGGAGACGGGGAGAGGAGCACTGAAGGGACTTGCACTGTGGATAACTGTGGATTGGCTTCACTGTAAATAAAGACACTGTTCAACTTTAACGAGAGGTCCGCGTCTGGGTTCACTAGCTCACCACCCTTAACAGATAAGGGGGAAAAAATCTCGAGTATAACCAAAACATAAGGATTACAAGTGCCTCAGTCTACAGCTTTTTCTCAAAGGCTCATTAAAGGAAGAACAAAAGATTTTTTTTACCAAATTGAAACATGGAATTAAAAACATTACATTTATTGACTGATTCCTCCATCCGATGACATGACTGTCTCTGCGCGTGTTTCTCATTAAATCTTAGCACAGAGGAATAAATCAGAGCAAAAAGCTGGTGACACTCTGTGCATGTAAAACAGAGCACGGCTTCATTTACCGCTGATTTGAGAATCTTCATAATTATTAAATCCAAATGCTGGATTGGGACAATTGCTGACACAGTGGAAACAGCCTTTTGTTCCCTTATCTGCACTCCACTGTTCCACCACGTGGATGTTTGCTGTGTGTGTGTGTGTGTGTGTGTGTGTGTGTGTGTGTGTGTGTGCCATTTGTAATTGGTGAAAACTCATTGAAACTTAAAGGGCTGATTGATCAGTGTTGGGGTACTGCGTGTTTCTGTTAGTGAGGCAGAGAAGGAAATAATACACTGCCTCCAGTCTGTCTGTACGAACCTCTTCAATTTTCTTTGATCTTTTACCTTCAGAACTGAACATCATGGATCTCTCATCCTGCCTCCTAAAAGCTCTCTCTACCTTTCTTATATGTTAACCTTATGCTCTCTCTCTCCTCTCTTTCCCTTTTGTCACGTATTACCCAGAGGCTCCCAGTCTCAGCATTCCAGGCTCATTAATCCAACAGTGAGTATTTACACTGGGCCTTTAATTATGCTAACCTGATCTCTGCTGAAGGAATTAGCTTCAAAGTTTTGTAATGGCAGGACAAACTTATCCACAACTACTGTTGTTACAACAGATAGTGATTAACATTGTCTCCTCACTGCAAATGGTCTTGGGAGAGTTGACAGTCAGTAAGACAGAGAGCTGGACTGGACTTCTGCAGGACTTCCAATGAAAGTCTTGTTATGTGCATAGAGTAACATGCCACATCATTAATATGGAACTAAAGATTTGCATACATTTAGATTTGTATTTTTATTTATTAGCTATTTTTTGCTAATATTTTAACACTGAAGCAAAATCTGTATATATCAGTTCATGCTATTGAAGTATTTATCTTTTTGTCCACTGTATCTATCATTTTTAAAAATTCATCATGCAGAAAAACTGAGAAGTGCTGCTGAAATTGACTTCTTTACCTTATATTAAAATATCTCAGGGATTAATATGTAGTTAAATGTCTTTACACTCACAGAAAGCAGAGTTTCACTTGAATTCAAAGATCACTAGCCAAATGTATTGATTTCAAGGCACAGAAACAACGTTTCTCACAATAAAATGGCGCCTGTGTGTTCGGCACGCCATCTATCGCTCTCCTTTATTTGTTTTGTTTTATTGTTTTTAGCTAACTTTGCGTTACATGTCTGTTGTACTTTTTCCTATGATCGCCAGACATTATTATCCATCCGGATGTCTGACCGGCCTGAATATGACAACCAAGGCTTTTTGATCTGTGTTGTTCAGCACTTTGGTCTGCCTGGTGTGTTCTTAAAGTGCTATGATAATGATGATGATAAAACCGTTACCTAAATACTTGTGCCTGCAGCAGGTGACAGTGATCAAAATCACCATCTCAAGGATGTTCATTTTTGATCACGTTGGTTGTGGCTTTGCGGTGCACGTGTGCCATATATCGCCTTTTGATAATGTTGAACTCCAGCAGGCATTAGCAGATAATCAGCAGCTGTTGGAAACATTACAAAAACACATTACTTCTGTTGTTGTACCTGTTTTGACAGGATGCAGCATGTTGAGCTTTCTTGTACTTTTACTGCCTGATCCAAGGTGAAAAGCGAGCACATCTCACAGCATGCTGTCTCACATAGACTTTGCCTCCATTACAGGACAAAGCATGTGTGAAATGGACCATGCTTTTCACCCGCACAGGCTAACCCTCCATATAAATGTCTACCCCTATTACATTCTCCCTAACAGAGATTGGAAGTAACGAAGTACAAACACTTTGTTACAGTACTCTACTTTTCAGGTATCTGTACTTTACTGAGTGGTTCAGTGTTCCCACACCTGCTGAATCCCAATTTAAGTGGGTGGTATTTTGCGGGTGGCTGTAGCTCAGGAGGTAGAGCTGGTCACCTACTGATCGGAAGGTTGGAGGTTCAATCCCTGGCTGCTCCAGTCTGCATGCCTAAGTATTCTTGGGCAAGATACTAACCCCAAGTTGCTCTCCGATGCATCCATTGGAGTGTGAATGTAATTAGACAACACTAAGTTTAGAGACAGTGCTAGTGAGAATAGGTGTGAATGTGGTATTTTGTATAGAGTACTCCGGGAGAGTAGAAAAGCGCTGTATAAGAATCAGTCCATTTAAGCCTGACTGTGTTCCTCCAACAGAGAATAGATGTTTTCCTTCTGATTCAGACTGAGTACAATTAAAATTAAAAATCAGACTAAAGTTTGTATTCCCATCTACTAATATTATTTTAATATCACATTAATATAGGTTCAGTTAGCATTACACAAAAATAGCTGGTAGAAACGTCCTCCAAAGAGCTACTTTTTACTTTCTTAATTTGAGTACATTGCAGAGCCTGTACTTTTTAAATTTAGAATCAGTACTTCTTTTACTAGAGTATTTCTTTATAATACTATCTGTTTTTGTGTGCCCTCTTGGTTCCCATTTGCCTAACAAATGTTAAGTGAATGTGTTAATTACTAATATATAATATATATATTAGGGCTGGGTATCGTCACTGATTTCTAGAATCGATTCGTTTCCGATTCACAAGGTCCCTAATCGATTTGATCCACGATTCGATTCAATTCGATTCGATTCGAATCAGGGAAATTTTGACAGTCAGAAATATTATAATTCAGATCAGTACATTTACATATTTTTCTATCTATAAAAAGGAAGCTGACACTCGCAAGACTTTATCAAAGGTGTGAGCATCACAGCAGAGGCCTTTGTGTCAAAGCAGCTGAAGATAAAACACAGAAAAACATGAAGGTGGTTTTCCTGGGATTTTATAAAAATATTCTGCAGTACATCAAAAATGAAAGGAAACCATTAATCAACACATGAACGTTACCTCTGACGTTACAGCTGTTTTATTAGAGACACAGCTGAGCGTTTTGCATTTTGCATAATTTTAAAAAGTTTAAATTTGTTCAGTATTGAACGGCAGAAATTAGGTTTTCTTTTCGGAAGTAAGAAAAAGGAAAAAAAAACAGCGTTTTTTTGTAAACAACTGTAGACTTGTGCATAATAAGCAAGCAAATAATGCAGAAAACAGATTTTTAGATGGGAACCTGTTCTTGAAGGAGAGAGAGAGAGACAGAGCTGTGCATCGTGGTGGAAGCAAAACAGTAAACGTCAGAGGGAATTCATGACGATGTTTAGGTGAAGCGTAGTTTGGATCTTCTTTTGCTGCTGGTTCGGTCAATATTGTTTGGAGAGAGATCAAACCTGCAGCCTCAGAATCAGCGTAAAAGGGGCGTAAACACAAAGCACGGACCTGCCAACACATCAGAGTCAGCGAGCTGTCGGCTTTCAGCCCCGACTGTGTCCGTGCCATCGGTGAGAAAGGCGACATCTAACTGATTCTGATCCACGGGTCGCGCTGTGTGTTTACGTCTTTGTGCAGAAGCCGTGTTCCTGCTCTCATTTACTGTTTTAGCTGTTTGCTGGTTGTTGAATTTTGAGGAGGTTTCACCTGAGATTCTGGCATTTCGGACAAAATAAATTTATATTAAAAAATCGATTCAGGATTTTAATGAATCGATTTCACGTTATCCAAGCCAGAATCGATTTTAATCGATAAATCGATTATAAAAACCCACCCCTAATATGTTAGGGGTGCAACGATACACAAAATTCACGGTTCGGTTCGGTTCGATACTTTGGTGTCACGGTTCGATATTTTTTTGATACAAAAAAAATGTTCATGCCTTTTTAATTTGTCATTTATTAAAATTGTAAATATATCTTTTAACTCAAAAGTACAGTTTTTAAATTTAATGTTGCTGAAACAACAAAGTAATAAAATAAAAAAAATCTATCTGATCGAGAAATCACTCATCTTTGGAAAAGAGAGTTTATTACAGAGAAATGGCTCTTTCCAAAATAAAAGCTATACTATACGCTTCTTCTGGGCTATATTCTCAGCAGCATATTAAACATATCAGGTCCCCTTAAGGAGAATCATGTGCTCAGGTAAAGTTTGTAGCATGCGTGCTTGTTGTTTTTGTCTACTTCCACTTGTCTTTGCACTAGGATGATGTCGGAGTAAATGTGCAGTCATATTCGTTGTGTTCCCACTAGTGCTGTCAGCGTTAATCTGAAATGACGTTAACGCCATAACGCGGCAAATCTCCGTTAACGAGCTACCACGCATCGCCGCGTGCGTGGGGCTGGACGGCCAACACGTTAACGAGCAAACTGCGCTAAAGCACTAGTTCCCACCCATGTAATTGAGCATTGCGTGGCACATCCGACATACTGTTTTACTTTTGTCCATGACGCGCTTACCTTCAGGGTCATACGTCACATGAAAACCAAAATAATTCCAAAGGCCAGATCTGAATGAGGGTAGGGGAGGTTCAATTTGCCATGTTGCAAGGAGAGCTTAACTTCTGTCTCGCTAGCTTGCCCTGCGGTCAGTGAATCCGCGTTTGAATACTCAGCCTAGGCTGCACTGTCGAGCGCAGATCTACTGAGCGCAGCGCAAGCTAGCAAGACAGAAGCTAAGCTCGTTGCAACATGGCAAATTGAACCTCCCCCACCCTCATTCAGATCTGGCCTTTGGAACTATTTTGGTCTTCATGTGAAGCATGACCCTGAAGGTAAGTATTGAATATTGTTGCTGACCATCTCCAGCTTTTTATTAACATCCTGGGCCAACCTTGTACTAGTGTGTCTAATAAAAAATGCTGGTCAGCATATTTGCATGTCTCTTACCTAATGGCTGCAGTATAAGAAAAGCTGTAAAGTACTCTGATATTAAGCAAAAACAAAATTTTCTAAGATTCAGATACTTTATGAATTTATCCTCTGGCAAATTAAATCTGGTGGTTATCAGATAAGGTAACTTAAGGTTGGATGAATAACCTGACCTTAATCACTAAAGACATTATTTTGATATATTAGGTAGCTGGAAGTTGCTAGGCATGCTATTATCCAGGAAAATAAAAGAATCTACCCAAAACCAAAAAAAGATGCCTCCATGTGATTTCACTGTCACAAGTTTTGTCCTGGCATCATGTGAGGCTGGCTATCTTTCGACTTGATCTTAGCTTCTCTTATTTTAACCTAAGTTACAAGTATTAAATAGCAATTAGCCTGCTTCCTAACAGTGTACATTTGATGATTTAAAGTTGTGTTCAAAAGTTTTACACTCTGACAGCACGGATTCTATCAGAAATAGTACCGTGAATACTCTTATCCTCATAGAGATAAGTGGTTTTCCATGATACCCAAACAGATAGTTTCTATAGATGTCCGTAGGTTGTTCCAAGCATCCTCACCAAGATTTGATTTAGACCAAATGTGTGACTGCCTCCATGAAGTTGGTCCTTATTACTTGGGCTGAGTGCTTGGAGCCACAAGACAGCTCCTATGATGGCATTGTATAACAGGTAAGAATCTAAACGTCTTAAATACCCTAAACCTCCTCCGTAGGAGTCAAGAATATAACGGAGCTCTTAAAATTCACGTTTCACTCTCTGTTCTTCACTCAATATCCCACATTCACATTTTTCATGTTTTTAATAATACATGGACCCGTCAGATTTTGATGGATGGTGGTTCACTTGTGTGATTTTTATAGTTTCATAATACAATCCACGTGTATGCTTGTGTGACTGGAAGTATAATAAAACAAGTATCAATTGTGTGTTGCCAGATTGACCCTCTAGATGTTTACTTTTATATTGACCCAGTGGATCATTAGGTGTCCAAAAACCTTGTTCATTATTTTGACCATTGATCTAGAAAATTCCAATAACCAACTGCTGTTTCCAACACTCAGAGGAAAGCAAAGAAAGCAAGCAGCTTTTCAGTGGTGCACCTTTTCAGGCTTAACTAATTGATGCAGTTGTGTGTGTAGCTGCTGTGCTTATGGCTGATTTGCTTGTTTGCCTAATACTGCACTTTTTAGTGTAGTGTCCAGAGGCCAGCTGGCCACCTCTTCAGGCAGCATGCGATCGCCTTCTGCACCTTTTATTTGTCTCGCTTCATTTGAAAACAAAAAATCAATTTCTACACTTATGCACAATCAGGAGGCAGCATGAAGCCCCGCGGCGCTGTTACGCCACATTCAAGTGTGCTGTACAGATGTGTTGTTGTGGATATGACCAAACACGCATACAGGCACTGCATGCACAAAAGGCCAGTGTCAAATGTCAAAGGTCTCTCCAACCCTGGTTTTGATTTGCTTTACAGCAGCGGTCCCCAACCTTTTTTTGTGCCACAGACCGTTTATGTCTGACAATATTTTTACGGCCTTTAAAGTGTCGCGGATAAATACAACAAAATAAAAACAGTACCCATACCAAAAAAAGAAGATTTATTCATAACACATGGGAAAAGACCCAGGGAAACCGTGTTAATGAATAAAACGATAAAAAATAACGCTAAAAACCGTGAAAACCATAAATTTCGCACCCGAGCCTCAACTCTCGCGAACCGGTAACAAACGACTCACGGACTGGTACCGGTCCGTGGCCCGGGGGTTGAGGACCGCAGCTTTACAGTGTTTGCCTTCATGTTTATTATTTTACATTGTCTTATTTCACTGTTTAATTCATAGTTTTTGATCATCGCTGGGTTGAGTTTCTGACTCCTGCATTGATTTCTGTTTTACCCCAGTATCCTGTTAGTTCTTGCAACATCTAACATGAAGTCTTCCCTTCATGTTTCTAGAGTTGAGTTTCAGTTTTGATTCATGCTTTGATTTGTATCCTTAGCAGCTGTTTCCCTGTTTGTCTAGTCCTCCCTCCACCTTCTTTACCCTGAATAAAAGTTTTTCATTTTGTTTTTTAAATCATCCATCCTCATAGAGGGGTTATCAATTTCTCTTTTATTTATTTATTTTAGTTTATTATTCACATTATCATCTGTGTGGTTTCTATGCCAGAGCTGATGAATGGATGCTTCATCAGTAGATACAGGCGACCACTCAGAACTACTTTGTGTTGATCTGTCATGACCTTTTTCTCTAAGATGACCCAAACCATCACTGCAAACAAGACTCCTCACAGTGTGACTTTAATTTGTCACGTGGCTGAATATGCAAGCATCAGGTTTAAAAACAAACAAAAAATTCAAGGTTAAATTTGAAAGAGTTTAAATTACTTTTGATTGTAGTCAAGAATTGTACTTGTGGCATACCACAGTGTGTGTTAATGTATCATGCACACATTCTTGAGAAAGCATTGCTTCCTTTCAAGGTTAGAATATAAGATTTTGTCTGTTTCTTTTATCAAACACACACTTCAAAGAACACTTACATAAATGCCTGCAAGCTACTCTTACACTGGCAGGGACTTTGTATTTGTGGTTGAAGCTGCACTTCAGATGGACTGTCTGTGCATCTGAAATGAGTAACTGTTGCAAATTGAGATGTGGCAGAATTCACACTAAAGCCTGCAGTGAGACTTTAAGCTCACAGTCAAACTGCATTAAAGGCTGATTTCTTTTTGTAAATGTACTTCACAAAATACACAAGAGCAAACATTTGAATAATATGAATGGCACGTAATGTAGACTAACGACTAATGGCACTAACACAGATTACACTCTCCATGGAGATTATGCTCTCCACGAGAAATGAGGGATATTTTTCCCGCTTGTCATTCGACAAAAAAACAAACAAACCTGGAAATCTCTTTACTCCTGTTCACCTGTTCCTTGCCACATGTTTACCCATTTCACTTTCATGTTGTTACAGACAATAACTAAAATGCCAAGTTAGAGCGTGTTTGTGTTTCGGCTACTGGTTACTGGTTCGCACAATGAGAGCTAACTATCGTCTTTATTTTGTTTCCTTGGTATCTGGTGAGAAGTGATGCCACTGTTTGGATAAGTGATTTTTGAGAAACAGGAAGCCCACAATCTGCCAGCTCTGCACAATTACAAACAGACATGTTAAAAGCCACGAACAGGCACAATGTCTCACACACACACACACACACACACACACACACACACACACACACACACACACACACACACACACACACACACACACACAGAGCTGTCCTCAAAGCAACAACTTTATGATTGCTTTTATGTGACGCATCGTTAATTTAATAATGTGTGTTATACTTTCCCTGAATGGGCACGGCACTGATATATTAAATATTATGTAAGGCAGTCAAATTTGCTCTCATCTCTATTGATGGCAGTTTACACAGCGTGTCTACTTTCATTAGACTACTAGATTAGATTACTAGATTCAACTCAATGCTTTGTATGCTGCTAAATTCTTATGTGTAGATGCTATAAATCTGTAGGATAGAGCAGCGAAAAGGCTGGGTCTGAAACCTTGTTATGTGTTGTGCCCTTAAGGGAACACGGTGAAGGATAAGGTGACACTGCATGCTGCTGAACCAGGGGCAGATGGAGGAAATGCAGTGGACACATCCACAGAAAGCAACAGACAGTTCAAAGTCAAAGGATCCTGCCGAGGAAAGCTGAAGAAGAAGAAAAATGTGAAAAAAGGAAACAGGTCGGTAAAATGGTGATAGAGCAAGCTGTTTTATTTTTCCTCAAGTTTAAGGAGTGAATGCTAATTTCAAAACAGCTCATTTAAGCTAAAATCTTAGGAGGTACCATATTTAATCATAACTGCCGCAAACTGTCCTGAGAGCTCCACAAGGGGTGCATTTCAAAATCATCATTATAACAAAACAAAACTGTCTATGTGATGGCAAAGCAATTGAGATCATACATTCTTATATATAGTTCTTATATATAGTTCTATACTGTGTATTGTATATTTTGTTGTACAGTTATTTTATTTTCAACTTTAATTTATATATTTTATCTTATTCTTTCCCAGTTAAATTTACCCTTCATTCTAATTTGTGTTGTACAGTTATTTAATTTTTAACCTTAATTTTTTTATATTTTATTCCTTCCTAGTTAAATTTACCCTTTTTAATTTTTCATATTTATTTCCTATCTTATTCATAGCCTTTTCCTTTTTTTTCTTTAGGTCACGAGCAGTTGTCCAAGCATTTCACTGCATATCGTACTGTGTATGACTGTGTACGTGACAAATAAAATTTGAATTTGAATTTGAGATCAGTCCACCTGTACGTGTGTGCAATAATCTGCAATCAACAGAGCTGGAATTCCTTTGGTAGGTCAGGTCTCAGTCTTTTGTAATTTTAACTCAGTCTTAATTTGAAAGGAAGCAATCAAGACGACACTGAAGAGCAGACTTTATTTTGAACGTAACTATTTAGGAATTACACTAATTTTTCCACAGGCCCTACTTTTTCACAAGCTCAACATTAAAGTTGAAAGTTGAGCGAGGAGCAAATTCGTGGGGAGGTGTAGCAGGTTTCCTCATTACTTTATGACCAACGAAGTGTTCAATTTGGCACAATTTGATTCATTCTAGAAAAAGAAAGAAAATAGCATCTTATCTTTATTAAGACTGCAGTCCTATCATCCAGGGTGCTGATGTAAATTTAGGAAAAGTCAGCAAATTAGCACAAACTGTGACTGCTGACGTCTTTAAAAACAATCCTGAAACAAATTATAAAAGCATGTGTTTGATAGTAACAGGAAGCTGTGGTGATATCTGTTGGTTAACATGCCGTTTGTTCCCTGTTCACCTGAAATGTAAAACTGAGAATCTTTTTCTTTTTCTCACTGCAGAGAAAACTGAAAGCACAATAAAGACCCAATAACATCATCTGAGGTTGGCTGCAGTGAAGGCCTGGCAAAGCAACAAAAGCACTCAGAATTCAGTGATATTCATGTGTTCTGGCCTTGAGGCAGTCTTTGACTGTGTGTTTGCGTCCAAAAAGTAAAAAATAACCCTCATGTTTATCCTTTTGCTTTTTTTGCCTGTCCTTTCACATTTAAGCTTCTGAAAGTGTCATTTTTAACCTGTTAATGCAATAATTTGTTATCACACTTGAATTTGTAAAAAAATGTAATTGTCCAAACATTCATGTACTAATGTGTAAAGTGCATGTTATAAAGTACAACAACAGTAATAATGAGCTTGAAAGCAGTAATCAGTTACCTCTACAAACAAATGTGTTTAAAGTCTGCTGTGCCATAATAATGTCTCCAGTTCCTAAATAAAGGACATATCCAAATTTCACATATTCTGCAACCTTACAATAAACTTTAACCTACAGTTGAAGGCATTTCCTTCAATACTTCTGGACTCTAACTAATCTTTCAGTTAATGACAACAATTTTTAAAATTCATTTTGATACTTTTAAGGCTTAAAGTTATGGCCACGTTGACTCACAGATGTGATTCACAGTCATAGACTGTATTTATAAATAGCTTCTTGATCTGCAAAGCCAGCACAAACGTACCATAAAGTGACATTCTTTCTAATGACCAGGATTGGGTAACGTGTCTGTAACACCAATGCTGTGTTGGTGTATAGTGTATATCCACAAAGGTGGATATACACTATACTGTCAAAATAACACACTCACCCATCCAGATCATTGAATTCAGGTGTTCCAATCACTTCCGTAGCCACAGGTGTATAAAATCAGGTACCTAGGCATGCAGCTTCTGCAAACATTTGTGAAAGAATGTGTCACTCTCAGAAGCTCAGTGAACTCCAGTGTGGTATCATGATAGGATGCCACCTGTGAAACAATTCCAGTGGTGAAATTTCCTGGCTACTAAATATTTCATAACCAGCTGGGAAGTGAAAAAGTCACAGAGGGGGGTCAGCAGATGCCGAGGCACATAGTGCGCAGAGGTCGCTATATTTCTGCAGAGTCGACCACTACAGACCTCCAATGTGATACAGGCATGCCAGGCCAGAGAGCAGCGACCAAGAGGATCCTGCAGTTACACCACACACACACACACACACACACACACACACACACACACACACACACACACACAGAAAGGAGAGAGAGAGCCTACGTGGCGATCGAGAAAAACTGGCAAGGGTACCAGGAGGACTGAAGGACTATGACAACCAATTATGGATTATGGCGGAGTTGCGATCAGCCCCTTTGTTCCAGTGAAAGGAATTCTTAATGCCTCAGCATGCCAGGACATTTTTAAAAATTTCCTGCTCCAAGCTTTGTGGGAACAGTTTGGGGATGACCTCTTCCTGTTCCAACATGACTGTGTACCAGTGCACAAAGCAACGTTTGGTTTGGAAGAAGCTGACTGGCCTGCACAGAGTCCTGACTTCAATCTGATAGAACACCTCTGGGACATCAGTGTCTGACCTCACAAATATGCTTGTGGAAGCATAATGGAATTCCCATAAACATACTCCTAAATCTTGAAAGCCTTCCCAGAAGAGTTGAAGCTGTTATAGCTGCAGAGGGTGAGCTGACATCATAGTTAACATGCGTTTGAAAGCAGACAAGCGAATAAGTTTGGTAGCAGGGTATAGTCCAGCTCCACCATTCACTCATCACATCTGGTCCAAAAATACCATTACCAAGATTCAAAGCCAAAAGTGAAAAACCAATAGGTGACAGAAATATTATACATGTATATTTATATAAATAAAATTGATGTATGTCCATTTTACAGTGTTGTAATGACTACATCTTTGCTGTCCTGCATGAGGAGCTCAGATTCATAGAATCACTTTGTATTGAATTTATTTTTATTGCTTAGCCTAGGAGTTGATTTAAAAATGTTGATAAATAAGACTCTGCACTGTTATGAATAAATTATTTATTGATTTGGTTTTCCAGCAAATTTTTCATTGGCTTGCTATTTAGAAACATTGGTTTGAAAATTGCTACATAAATGAGTTTATTAATTTCTCGTTTTTATTACCTTGTGATGAGTTACAGTTAATGTGATTTTAAAAAAACACTGCAAGGGACTAAAGTTTGTCAAAATCAAGATGTACCCTAAAAAGAAAGTAGGAACATGATAACAGACATGCTAATGAGCCATGTGGAAGCAGTAGGTGCTTGAAAATATACAGACTGACACAGTACGATCTCAATGATTACTGCTGTGTGATCAAAGCAATACAACTGCACCACTGACAGCCAGATCTAATAATTAGACAGAAACAGACAGATGGAAAGACAGGTGGATAAACAGGGCAACGGTTTGGATGGACAGACTGGCAGATGAATAGATAAACAGATGGATGGACAGCAAGGCAGACGGGATTTTAATACTGCTCATAAAGGCAGAGAGAGGACTGGACAGACTGACTTATAATTAGACAAGCGGAAAGACAGACACACAGACTGGCAGACTTTGGATAAGTTAGACATGATTAGTCGTTGCTTTGAGCTACACTGAGATGAACATACATAAGACGTCTGCACCTCACTGGTTTCTTTTCAGCAGCTGAGTTTAAAAATAATGACCAAATATGATTATTGATGTAGAAAAAAAATAGACATCTGACTCCCTGGCAGGCTACAGCATCAGGGATTTCTTTTCCACACACACACATGCGTCACAACCATTAGGTTAACTAATAAATACAATTAACCTTTTTAAAACTATTTATTTATTTATTTAGTTTCACACATGGTACAGCAGTAATTCATTTCCCATACACAATTTCTTATTGACACATGCCCCCTATCTGTGACAATACAAGTAAGCAACCAAAATTACACTCTGACAATATTCTGCACATAACAAAACAAAACAAACCAAACAGAACAATATACTCAACAATGAGCAATACCACTAAAATCAAACTAAAAGGATAATTTTTTTCTACAATTAAATTCTGTTATTTTCTACTTCTTCATACTGGTTTATTATTTTATTCTTATAGCAGATTTTAAATTGAGAAACATTTGTACAACACTTAAGATGATCATTGAGAGAATTAAAGTTTCTTATGCCTATGACTGTTGGACACATTTGCCATTGTGTGGTTCCAGCAAACCGGTGCTTAAAATAAAACTTCCTTCTGCCGTCCCCATTTTCTGAACACAATACAAATAAACTTTGTAACTTAAGAGGTAGTGTTTTATTTTTTGCCCTAAACATAATAATTAATGTCTGTAATTTCACTATATCTTCTAGTTTTAATAATTTTGATTTTATAAACTATTAGTGTGTTCTCTATATTTAACATTATGCATAATTCAAAGTGCTCTCTTCTGTAATAAATATAATGGTTTCAACACAATAACTCAGATAGGGCAGAAACAATGAAAAATACATTATTCTCATTGTCTTGTAATCTAATATATATCTTACATTACCCAGGATATAAATACTTTTAGCCAACTTTTTTTAACATGTTCAGTATGAGATTTCCATGTTAACTTGTCATCCACTATTACACCCAGAAAACAGAATTCTGTCACTCTTTCAATTAATACTCCCTCTATAGACATTACTATCTCTTCCTCCTTTACACGTTTTCCGAATATCATAAACTTTGTTTTTTCCAAATTCAGCGATAACTTATTTACATCAAACCATTTTTAAAATTTTTTCATTTCAATAACCATAATTTTAGCCAATTCTTTCAAGTTTTGAACAATAAAAATTTGTATCGTCCGCAAACAAAACAAAATTTAACATTTTTGACACATCACAAAGGTCGTTTATATATAAATTAAAACGTTTTGGTCCTAAAACAGGACCTTGAGGGACCCCACATTCTATTTTCATTCTATCAGAAGAATTGCCTAAACACTGCACATACTGAAACCTATTATCTAAATAGCTGCTTAACCAGTTCAATACTATTCCTCTCACACCATAAGTACTTAACTTAGAAATCAAGATGGAGTGTTGCAGAGTGTCAAAAGCTTTTTTTTAAATCAATGAATACCCCTATAGTATATTTATTATTATGTGTTGCTGATGAAATGTCTTCAATAGTATTCATTTATGCTATTGCTGTTGATCTGTTCCGTCAAAATCCGTACTGACTTTCACTTAACAGTTGACGTTTTTCAATGAAACTATCAAATCTTTGTGCAAAGAGTTTTTCAAGCACTTTAGAAAAAACTGTGATAGCAATGATAGTAGTCTATAATTATTAAAACTATGTCTGTCTCCTGATTTATAAAGAGGGATAACTTTTGCCACTTTCATACGGTCACCCGTATAAAATGAGAGATTAAAAATATAACAGAGAGGTTTGATTATACAATCCAAGGTCTTTTTTACGATGACCATGTCTAACCCATTACAGTCAGTGGATGTCTTGTTTTTAGATTTTGCTACAATAGCTATGATTTCTTTTTCAGTGATTTCCCCTAAAAACAAAAACAACTGTACCACTCTGCTATTATTTTTATGCAACTAAAAAAAGGAAAGGATTGGTCAAATTATAAAGATGTTTTCAAAAAGTAAAAGGAATCAGAATCATATTTGATTCTTTTTAGTTTTGACTAAAACTGTTTTTTGTTTAGTTGATATCAGTTCATGTTCACTAATTACAGTAAAACAGTAAGATAAGAGAAGCTAATGAAAAACCAATATATTAATATGTTTTTAATATAAGGATGAACTTTCTGTTAGAAACGACTGGGGATTGTGTGGTTCTGAGAACTATGATCAGGTGGAGTGTATTAATAAAGATACTGTTACTGTGTGAGGTGTGCATTGTTCCTGCAGCTTCATCATTAAAAATTATTATTGATTACAGACGCATATGATATTATATATAAACATTTTCTATATCAGAACTTTTTAATGGCAGTAAAAGAAAAAAAACACATGAATGTTGCTCTGTGTGTCCACTGCTGAGAAAAGACAGGGAGAGATGTTTCCCTGCGTACCTGTGGGGAAGCCTGAAACACTCACCGTAAAAAAGGAGCAGAGCGTTGTTTGACTGCGTATGCTCGTGTTTTCCACAGTAAGTTCCTGCTCTCTCTCACTGAATTCCAGCAGCAGAGCAGGAATATGTGGGGGCTCGGCTCTAAATACTGCAAGGACTAAATTACAGGACAGAGCCAAAGGTTTGGCACTGCACTCACAGCTTTCAGCCATCCAGCCATGCGAATTACACACTCGGTCTGATAACATCTTCCCTTCTTATTCCAAATAAATAAACACTCCTAGTGGCGATTATCACACACATATCAGCTGCAAAATGAGACATGCTTTTCAGCATTACATTTAGCCACAAACCTTAGTAACTCTGGGGCTTTTTTTTGCTCGAATTTAAAATATTTGTATTAATATTTGTATTCTTGTGTTCATAGTGTTTCAGTTCCAGTTTCTTTATGGTTATACTCTCCATTTAGTCTTTAGGTTACATTAGTTTTAGTTTTCTGTGGTTAAAGTTCTAGTTTATATTTACTTGCTTGAGTTTGAGTTCATCCTGCCTCCCCCTGGTGTGCCTGTATGTTTTGCTCTGGATTTTTCCCTTTTCTCTTCTCTGGTTACCCTGGAGAAATGTATTTTAGCTTTTTGGATTTATCCTGTATCCAGTTAGTTTCAGTTGGTACAGCACCAGAGGACACCAAGCCCAGCTCCCACCACTCAGCAGGCATCATGGGAGACAACTCACCAGGGACGACCTGCATCCATTCTTGGATAACAGCGAGTGATAGCACTCATTATGCTGTAGCCTGCAAGTAGCTGATATTCAAGCTAAAGTATTCATTCCCCCCAACCCAGCTCTCCATCTGCTCCAGTGGTTACCCTCTGGGATACACTATACATCACTGCCTTCAAGGACAAACAGATTTTCTTTGCTACACGTCAGTCCTTGAACTCTCTGAAACATTCATCATATATTGATCCCCTGTAACTCTGTATATAACGGTACCACATTTCCATTACTTTACCTTGTGATCATTAGTGTGAACTAAATTGATTAAATTCCATTTTTCCCATTATTTTTGACAACTTCTGGTGCTCCAGATGTTTATACAAGGAGAAGCAGTGGGTGATCTGAACTTAAATATGCAGATGAATTATACATATTGCATCATTAAGAAAATAGCGAGTGTAACGCTCTTTGAAAAGAAAAGAGCAGAAATTCTGAATAAAAACAGAGCCTTAATGTCTGAGGAATTAAATAAAAAAGAAATTATAGAGAAGCTGTACATGGAAGAACTGATGAAGAGGAAGCTGCAGAGCTGCAGAGTCTCTAAAGCTTTCCTCCAAATTGGATGTGAATAAAGTGTAATTAAAAGTCTATGGACCTGTAACTTAAATATATTTTGGTAAATTGCACTGCTTGTAAAATTTAATATTTCAAATATTTTCATTTCTATACTTCTATTCCACTCTCTATAGCTTGGTAGATTTTATAAGAAGTACTGTATAAATCAATTGGCCGGGGAACAGCTGACAGACAGCGCAGCAGGATGTCACGGTGTGTCACTATCATTGCCGTTTACCAGTGACGGGTCTGGGCCACTTTCAGGAAGTCAATTTACCAAAACAAAGAAACTAGAGAGCAGAAGAGAAGTCTCCTGTGCCTCTGCTGTCGGACAAGATTCCCATGCACTAACATGAGTGCACAAAATAAACCTTGTGCCATGAAAAGACACAAGGTTTTTTTTAACACTGTCAGTCATGAAACTCAATTAATCACACACATAGCAGCAGAAAATGACCTCTTCCCCTCCAACATCGATCCACTTCCTATGTTTCTCTTCTCTGCTGGAATTTCTCATCTGTCTGTACGTATTAACCATAGTGAGGCCGGTCATTTACGCAATGATTCAGTCACAGGGTGCATGACATGGACACCGGCATTAGCTGTCAGCACCATCTTCTCTGTCTCGAGCAATAGGCTAATGAACTAAAACAGGGAAACAGCCCATTCCTCCACCTGTCATCCATGTATTCACATGTTGTCTAATGAATCCATTTATTTTTAATGTGTTTATTCCAGCTGCATAGTTTTTCTTCATTTATTTATTACATTTAAATTAAAATTAAATCAGCAAAGATCTTCCTAAACTGTTCAGTGATTGAAAATTTAAAGTTAAATGAAATATGTCAATGGATCAGCACTACCAGTGTGATCCCTTTAAAAACAGTCAAAAGCTACAAAAGGGCTTCATCACTGATAAAAGCTCCTTGACTGTAAAGGTTGATTGAGCTTTTGTGTGGCTTCTTAGCACCAGTCTGGTATTTTAGTTTTCTCCATCTTCATGTGATGTGCTGAGCCAACAGAGACAGTAAATATCTTCACCTGTAGTACTGCAGTCTGACCTGTGACAGCCGTGTAATTGTTCTCGCCACCTACTGCTAACATAAAGCAAACATGATTTACCTAAAGTGGAATTTTACACATCAAGGCACCAGAAATAGTGTTCAACTAAATATTATGACACTCTCTGATCCTAAGTTGAGCTGGGTTGTACTGTGGGTAATACACTGCTCAGAAAAAACAAACACACACACACACACAGCATGGTGGATATCTATAAGGATATGGACTGGGTAATGTGTTAAGAACAAAAGGATGCTACATTACCAGCCTACAAAGGGCTGAATTCAAAGACGCACTAAAAATCAAAGTGAAAAGATGATGCAGCAGCCTGGTTAATTCACTGAAATTTCATTGTAGCAACTCAGAATGGTACTCGGTAGTTTGTATGACCCTTGTGTCATTCTATGGATGCCTCCATGCTGGAAGTCATTTTGTATCGCCTGTTCCAGGAGCATGTACCAGTCCGGCTGATGGGTTAAGGACCTTCTACAGCCCTGTGCGTACACGCCCAACTGTCCACATCTTCTGAAGCAACTTCCCATTTCCTGGAATGTCCTCCATGATCTTGAGACTGTACTGGGACAGCCAACTTTCTACCAAAGACATGTAACCTCGGTAGGGTCCAGGTATCACCTCATGGTACCAGTGGTAACACCGCCCCTAGCCAAATGCAAAACTAGTGAAAGAACAGTCAGTAAAGGTAAGGAGGGAAAAATGTCAGTGTCCCCCACCTGGAAAACCATTCCTGTTTTGTTCTTGCCCCTCTAGTGTATCTGTTGTTCATTAAGACACACAGCATGGCAAGTGACAGAATGTGTATTGACAGGTGTTTTTACCATACAGGCTCAGCACACAACACACAGCTCTACCAGCAGGTCTCAGTCTCCAAGTCATATAGGTGAGGCTTGATTAGGTGATGGAGATCAGATATGCGGGTCAGCGTCCCCTTACACCACACCCTGAATCCAATGCTCCACCCCTCCCTTGCAGCTGAACCACAAACCACACTCCGCCATAAATACAGTGGGGCAAAAAAGTATTTAGTCAGCCACCGATTGTGCAAGTTCCCCCACTTAAAATGATGACAGAGGTCAGTAATTTGCACCAGAGGTACACTTCAACTGTGAGAGACAGAATGTGAAAAAAAAATCCATGAATTCACATGGTAGGATTTGTAAAGAATTTATTCGTAAATTAGGGTGGAAAATAAGTATTTGGTCACCTCAAACAAGGAAAATCTCTGGCTCTCACAGACCTGTAAAGTCTTCTGTAAGAAGCTTTTCTGTCCCCCACTCGTTACCTGTATGAATGGCACCTGTTTGAACTCATCATCTGTATAAAAGACACCTGTCCACAGCCTCAAACAGTCAGACTCCAAACTCCGCCATGGCCAAGACCAAAGAGCTTTCGAAGGACACCAGGAAAAGTATTGTAGACCTGCACCAGACTGGGAAGAGTGAATCTACAATAGGCAAGCAGCTTGGTGTGAAAAAATCAACTGTGGGAGCAATCATCAGAAAATGGAAGACATACAAGACCACTGATAATCTCCCTCGATCTGGGGCTCCACGCAAGATCTCATCCCGTGGGGTCAAAATGATCATGAGAACGGTGAGCAAAGATCCCAGAACCACACGGGGGGACCTGGTGAATGACCTGCAGAGAGCTGGGACCAAAGTAACAAAGGTCACCATCAGTAACACACTACAACGGCAGGGAATCAAATCCCGCAGTGCCAGACGTGTTCCGCTGCTGAAGCCAGTGCATGTCCAGGCCCGTCTGAAGTTTGCCAGAGAGCACATGGATGATACAGCAGAGGATTGGGAGAATGTCATGTGGTCAGATGAAACCAAAGTAGAACTTTTTGGTATAAACTCAACTCGTCGTGTTTGGAGGAAGAAGAATACTGAGTTGCATCCCAAGAACACCATACCTACTGTGAAGCATGGGGATGGAAACATCATGCTATGGGGCTGTTTTTCTGCCAAGGGGACAGGACGACTGATCCGTGTTAAGGACAGAATGAATGGGGCCATGTATCGTGAGATTTTGAGCCAGAACCTCCTTCCATCAGTGAGAACTTTGAAGATGAAACGAGGCTGGGTCTTCCAACATGACAATGATCCAAAACACACCGCCCGGGCAACAAAGGAGTGGCTCCGTAAGAAGCATTTGAAAGTCCTGGAGTGGCCTAGCCAGTCTCCAGACCTCAACCCCATAGAAAATCTGTGGCGGGAGTTGAAAGTCCGTGTTGCTCGGCGACAGCCCCAAAACATCACTGCTCTCGAGAAGATCTGCATGGAGGAATGGGCCAAAATACCAGCTACTGTGTGTGCAAACCTGGTAAAGACCTATAGTAAACGTTTGACCTCTGTTATTGCCAACAAAGGTTATGTTACAAAGTATTGAGTTGTATTTTTGTTATTGACCAAATACTTATTTTCCACCCTGATTTACGAATAAATTCTTTACAAATCCTACCATGTGGATTCATGGATTTTTTTTTCACATTCTGTCTCTCACAGTTGAAGTGTACCTCTGGTGCAAATTACTGACCTCTGTCATCATTTTAGGTGGGGGAACTTGCACAATCGGTGGCTGACTAAATACTTTTTTGCCCCACTGTATGTACTTAACTTCCAAGTCTGAGAAAGTGAAGCCAGTGTGGCTTCTGCTTGCAAAAAGATGTGCGACGTTTGAGAAGACTAGAAGGAACAAATCTGCAGCTAGCTTGTCTGTGACTTCAGGAAACACTGTCTGAGTTTATGAGTCAAATTTCAAGATTCACATCATGCTGAATCTAACACGGTGACCATTAGAGTCAAATAAGAAGGAGAAAGCGTTATGTACTTCAGGAAGAGTCTGACTTGTGTGTCAGTGTCAGTTTCTCACCCCACTCATCATGAGGGTTTTTCTTTCTAGCACTTTTTAGTGCTTCTCCACTACAAGCCACATTCAACCTGTTTTTTTTTTAAATACTACACATAGCTGAGAATATATTGTACAAAGTAATCAGGAAAGTCAGGTAAATAATCACCAGTGGGTAATCAGCTGTCCTTCTTGACACACAGCTGTAGCCTTTGGATGCAAAAGTTCGTCTGCCCTGTCAGTTCTGTTAATCGTGGCAAGCACCCATATGCCGCATCAGTTCCTACATAACACAGAGACTGCTGATGATTAAGTTGTCAGTTTCTGCACATCACTGCTCATTGGAGCTGCTCACACTAACTGCAGTTGGGTAATTAGAATTTCTTGAGTGACATGTGACATCGCCGTCCATTGTGAGTGTAAAATGTCTCGTGTACAGATACTCTATCTCAGAGTGCACTGTATTGTTGACCGCCATCTGCCTTTTATAATGAGATGCAAATAGAATGACATTTGCCTATGTTCAGCTATTCTCTATAGTGAAAATGTCTTTCTTTTAATTTCCCCCTAACTTGACAATGGTTACTAGGGCTGGGCCATATTATACCGTTCACGGTAATACCGGTATAATGTTAGGCAACGATAGGAAAATGAAATATCGCGATAGAATGGGAGTAAAACACGCATGCGCAGTGCCTTTGTTTTCATATGCACATGGCCGCTTGTTGAGTGAAACAGATGAACCAGAATTGGTTTGTAAAAATGGTGCAACTTCAGTGATGTGGAACTGGTTTGGTGTTTGTCCGTCAGATACACGACAAAGCACATTTTTTTGCAGAACATGCAAGCGGCCGTCGTTATTGTCATATTTGTTGGACTAAGATGCTCTTAAATCTGGGAGTAATCTGGGTCCTAAACTCCGTATGCTTCAGGTCAAACAACACTGCAGCATCACTGAGAGTTAAAAACTGTCTCAATTCTTTCATCTTTAATAAAACGATCAGCATTGCTACTTTACCAGGTGTAACTATAAAGTTTAACTTCCAGGCATCCATGAAAACTAAAGTTATTACATTTAACGGAGTTAGACGTTAGCAGGAAGCTAGCGGAAGTTAGCTCGCTAGTTTCGCTAGTTACCTAAGCATGATATTCCATGTTCTGACTGAGAGATTTCTGAAAAAATTCAAACGTAGAGCTCTGCTATCACTTCCAACATGAATGAAGACAGGAAACTAAACAGCAGTGACGTTTGTAGGGTTACTGAAGTTGGGCTAGCTGGTATATAATGATGTGCTACGTGATCGCTAGCGACACAGCTATGTTAGCATAACATAAACAGTGAAGCTGGAGGACGAACACTAACACTTTTCCACTTATAAAAGTTAACGTTAAAGTTCCTGATAGTTAGAGACAAACGCAATTGCATGGCAGGATGCTGTAAACGGACCAAACTTCAGTCAGGAGAACAACTGAGATAATCCATCCACAATACGAGGTTAGTCATTAGTATACTGCAACAACATGGGAATAGAGCAGCTGCCAGAGAATTCAACATTAATGAATCAATGGTACAGAAGTGGAGGAAGCAAGAAGAATGAGTTTAATCAAGTTTGATTTATCTGACTGCTTTGTTTCGCTTAATGTGCCTTATAATCCCGTGCACCTTATGGTCTGAAAAATACGTACTGCACACTGCAGTTTAATGTTGCAAAGCACCTCTTTTTAACTTCAGTGGATATTATACATGGTTATGCTCAGGATATGTCAGCCCATTTCTACTGGAAATGCCTTTTGGTTAAACTTTCAGCAAGGAATTTGCATTTGCACTGTTTTTATAAAGCTTTAATGTACATAAAAACCAGCTTCTTGTTTAAGTGAAAATAAATGGAAGGTTGTCTTTTTGCGCTAGTAATGTTGTGGAGTTGTATTTTGTCTCGCATCAAATATATCGTCAGTTATATCGTTATCGCAAATTTTCAAATATATATCGTGATAAATATTTTTGGCCATATCGCCCTGCTCTAATGGTTACTTTACTGTTCAATCAATATTGACTGGTTTGCATAGCACAAAGCGATACAGGCAGCAGGTTTTTATTGCTGCCTCAGCAAACCACTGAACCTGCACCACTGTCAGGACAGCAACATTTTACCCCGCTCTGCCCTGCTGTCCTCTAATATGATCCACATACATATTATAGGACATGAACACAGTGAGACACTTCAATCCTGAGACCATTTCTACATAATATGTCACTTAGATTGATCAAAATCTCAAAGCGAGTGCTTTGTCAGGTGGCCACAGCGTAGGCCATGATGTAGAAGAAACAGAAGAGATGAATGTTCCAGTGACAGACCAGTGACGCTGTTAATATTAATGAGTGCATATTAAAACAGCTGCACCAGTCGACAGAGAATGCAACCCGCTGCCTTCTCCTCCATTAACTGCTAAATATTTCATGTTCCCATCCAGACTAATCTTAACATATGCTGGTTATGTCTGTGTGGTCTGCTCTGCAAAGACTATTGATGCCTGGTCTATCCTTTTCTCCATCTATTCCCATTTATCTTTGTGCTTTTGAAATTCTTTTTAAAGAAAGTAGCAAAAGCCAGCACAAAAAGTTATTATCACACATGCAAATAATGAATTCAATATGAAAATGTGTATGAGGAATATTTTCTCTACAAGATGTCACCACAGGGTTCACACACATCTTCAAACATAACAAGAAGACTGGCTGTACTGAACTATCCACCTTTCTTTCTATGATTTAGTCTGAACTGTGTGTTGATTAGTAAAGCTATATTCATCCCATAGACTGTATACAAAAGATGGATGGTGAATGGACTGATACTTATATAGAGCTCCATCCATCCATCCATTCACTTCCGCTTATCCTGTTCAGGGTCGCGGGGGTTGCTGGAGCCTATCCCAGCTGTGATAGGACGAGAGGCGGGGTACACCCTGGACAGGTTGCCAGTCTGTCGCAGGGCTAACACACAGAGACAGACAACCATTCGCGCTCACATTCACTCCCGCATTCACACCCTATATAGAGCTTTTCTACTTTATCAGAGCATGAGCCAAGCACTTATTTCGATACCTAAGCATACTGAGGTATGGGCTGGCTGTAGCTCAGGAGGTAGAGCAGCTCATCTACTGATAGGAAGGTCGGTGGTTTGATCCTTGGCTCCCCCCATAATCACAATTACTGACTTTCATGCCCCCCAATCCCCCCCCACATCCCACCCATAGCCACAGTGATCATGCATGCTCATATGGTAGTGGCTACCATAACTAAATAAAGAAAGCTGGGACATTTTAGTTCCAGTGTGAAATTGCTTTTTGAATGCCAGGAATCAACAGACATTTATTAGACTGTGTTCTGCACCTTTGGCCACCACTGATATTTGAACAGGAACATGCCAGAAGGCCAAGTCGGTCAGTACGTTCATATGATTAAAGAGCCAAATGTACAGATAGATAAATATAAATGTTTAAATGGAAATGAGGTGCTCCATTGGAACAACATTAGTTAGAAAGGTTACATTTTATGCAGCTGTAGAAAACAGTGTGGTTAGTCCAGTGTTGCATAGTTTTGTTACAACTTTGTTTACTGTTTCTTTACCCATGCATTCATGACAGTGCGTGAAAAAAACAAAGAACAAATCTTCACAACCTGAACTCTTTCATGGCATCCATTTTTAATTTCTCTTTGTTATTTGGGCTGATTGGGACCTGATGAATGTAAAAACAAGAACTTACCAGATTTTTTTATTTACCTGATTTTTGTTTCTGAGGAAACTGAGATCCACATATGAGGACATTCATTTTAAATTTTGATAGAACAGTGGCAGTATAACGTCCTCGTAAGTGGATATCAGGCCCTTGTAGAGCAACATTTTGCATTTTGGTCTAGACAACCCAAAATGTGATGTCCACATATTTGGACGCCCGGTCCTAGGAGGTTAAAGCACACTAATGCGCACAATTTTCTGTACAATCATATTCACATATACAACACTGAATGTATGACAGATATTGGACTTCTTCATGTTTCTTTCACAACAAGTAAAAGCTTTTACGCTGTTGTGTCTAAAATTTTAACTATCACTCACACACACACACACACACACACACACACACACACACACACACACACACACACACAGCTGCATTGATGAAAAGTAACTTCTGGGCGTTTTGTGTATAATGTTTACAGCCTAATGAGTGACAGATAAGTGGAGGGAGGTACACTTTGAGGCTGAGACAAGTTTGGTGGAGACAATTCAGATTACAAAGTGGTGTCTATATGCTCTGAATTCTTGGTAAGTGATGGGAAAGGCAGGGCAAGATTTGAGAGTAAAAACCTGACAGTAAACCACAGTCAATTAGAGATAAAACATCTGCTGGCACATGTACAGCAAGAGGTCAAGAGGACCTTAAACTCTGTCGCTTGAAAGTACGCGATGAACCAAATAACACATATTCATACTGCTGCTTCACAAGAGGTGAAATCATGTTAAATGACCCCCTTTTATTTTCATTCTACTCTAATATTTTAACAACCCTCTTTATACAGACTGACTGAGTCCTGTATTGACATTTTCTGTTACCTGATGAAGAGATGAAGAGTGTCGTGTGTGTGTGTGCGCGCGTGTGTGTGTGTGTGTGTTTATTGCACTACTGCTTTTCCTATCACACTAATGCACAAGCATTATGGTCATTAACCAGGCACTGTCAACCACAGTCTGCTGATGTCTTTTTCCTGGAGCTAAATCTAGATGTCACTTAAGTTTCTATTGAAACACAAGCCAGATGAGCAATCTTTATGAATTATGATGTGAGTTTGTTGTTGGTACATGAACGAAAGGCAAAGTCACCTGATTCTTTCCTCTTTCTACCAGTAAAGCTGAACATGTGGAGGATGGCCTATATTTCCATATAGTCTGTCAATGTAGCGTATACATTGCTCCATTCAATTATCCTTTAATTTATCACCCATACGCATATGTTCTGTGCGCAAGACTAAGATACTAAGCTGTGCGCTGTTCCCTGTGATAAGCCTGATTTTGTATAGATGTTATTCCATTGTCAAAACTGTGCTCATTTCCTCACAGATTCAGTCCTGAAATCTTTGAAGAAAAGAACTCTACGGTGTTCCTGAGAGGTCAAACGCACAGCAGCTAAAGAAAAACGCGGCAAAAGAAAACCCCTCACAAAACACATGATCCTGGGGAGACAATAGTTTGATGGAACAGTTGCTGAAGTGACAAACTAACAGTGAACAGCTAATAGCAAACATGTATCTACAGTATTGCATGAATTGTGCAATTAAAACACAGATTACCTGCATCTTTTTCTCCCTCACACCAGTGAATTCTCCATGAATTGTGTCTCAGTCCTTCACCAAATACATACATTTCAAACTATGCATTACTGACAAGAAGTCCAACTATTTGTTAGATACAAAAAACTGTGAAAAATTGAGCATGATATTGTACTGGTACCCTGTCAGCTCAGCACACACACAGTTAGATTCTGGGTCAATTATGAATGCTCCAGGAACAGCTGGAACAATCACTGTTCAGATCAAAACATCCAGACCTGGAAACTGTCACAGTTTTTTTCCAGGGGGTTTTGATTTCTCTTCAATCTGCCCAAGTCTTGTCTTATTTGAGGTTTTCCTTGGGTCTTTGGAAATTTTAATTCAAACAAATCCTAAATATGTGTTGTGTGATTTTTTTTTTAAATCTAGATTTTGTGACATCTTCTGTAAATATCCATCCATCCATTTTCTCATTCACTTATCAGTTTCAGGCCTTGAGTCTGTCCCAGCTGTGATTGGGCACGAAGCAGGGTGCACCTTGGACAGGTTGTCAGTCCATCACAGGGATAACAAAGAGAGAGACAACCATTCCCAGTCACATTCACACCATTTGGAATCACCAGTTAACCTAACATGTCTTTGGACTGTGCTAGGAAGCTGGAATAATCAGACAGACAGAGAGAACATGCAAACTCCACACACGAATAATGTCATGTCAGGATGTGAAGAACTCTCTGTGCTGTGGTATAAAATATCACAGTCCACGGGTGAGTTTCTTTTCCTTCCCACTATTGAAAGGCTTACGTTTTTCTTTTTTTCTGTTCTTTTAGTTTTAAAGCTTGTTTTCTTTTTTTTAAGACTAAGAGGCTCGTAAATCTGGGAGTAATCTGGGTCCAAAACTTTGTCTGCTTCATGTTCCAATTTGAACGAACACTGCGGCATCACTGAGTTAACTGTCTAAATTCTTTCATCCTTGATAAAATGATCAGCATTGCTGCTGTACCAGGTGTAACAATTAAGTTTAACATCCGGGCATCCATGAAAACAGAATTTATTACATTTAATGGAGTTAGAAGTTAGCAGGAAGTTAGCAGAAGTTAGCTCGCTAGTTTTGCTAGTTACCTAAGCATGATATAGCATGTTCTGACTGAAAAAACTATCTGAAAAAATCAAAACGTACAGCTCTGCTATCACTTCCAACATAAATGAAGAAAGAAAACTAAACAAGAGTGATGTTTGTAGGGTTACTGAAGTTGGGCTAGCTGGTATATAATGATGATGTGTGATCGCTAGCGACACAGCTATGTTAACATAACATAAACAGTGAAGCTGGAGGATGAACGCTAACTTTTTTCCACTCGATAAAAGTTAACGTGAAGGTTCCTCATGGTTAGAGACAAATACAATCTCATGGCAGGATGCTGTAAACGGACCAAGCTTCAGTCAGGAGAACAACTGAGATAATCCATCCACAATACAAGGTTAGTCATTAATATACTGCAACAACATGGGAATAGAGCAGTTGTGATAGAATACAGGATTATTGAATCAATATTCAATAATATTGAAGTGGAGGAAGCAAGAAGAATGAGTTGAATAAAGTTTGATTTATCTGACTGCATTGTTTCGCTTAATGTGTCTTATAATCCCGTGCACCTTATAAGGAAAAATACGTATTTGACTTTTTTATTTGACACACTGCAGTTTCATGTTGCAAAGCACCTCTTTTTAATTTTAGTGGACATGGTTATGCTCAGGATATGTCAGCCCATTTCTACTGGAAATGCCTTTTAATTAAACTTTCAGCACGGAATTTGCATTTGCACTGTTAAATTTTTATATAGCTTTAATGCACATAAAAAACAGCTGCTTGTTTAAGTGAAAATAAATGGATGGGTTTTTTGCGCTAGTAAAGTTGTGGAGTTGTATTTTGTCTTGCATCAATTATATCGTCAGTTATATCATTATCACAAATTTTCAAATGTATATGATAAATATTTTTGGCAATATATCGCCCTGCTCTAGTTAACAGTGAACATTACACCATTACATATAAACAGCACAGTCCATATAGTGTCCTCTAGAGATGTTCTTAGCTCTGGCAACAGGTAATGTGATGATAGCTTTCGCACATATTACTAATTCTGTGTCAGCTCAGTCAGAACACCAGAGTTTAGCATGTACAGCTCTGCACACAGATTGAGACGCAGGGGTATTTATACATTTCCCACTTTGGCATAAACAGATATAATTACCAGTCACATTCAGTGATGAATGATTTTGTATAACTTGATTAGTGGACATAGAGTAATGTGCAAAAGTGATCACATACACGCCAAGGTTAAGTAGATCGTTGATCTAGCATCAATAACCTTATCGGTGTCGCACACTGTTGTGTAGGACTTACTCCAGTGTTACTTTGGTTTGTTAAGGTTTGCATCCGTTTGTTTACGCATAGCTTTCTTAAGGTCCTGCCAAACCATTTCAAGGTTAAGTTGAGGTCTAGACCTTGGCTGGGCCATTTTGTAACACCTTGATTCTCTTGTTTTTTGGCCGTTCTACTGTAGATTTGCTGCTCACAACAAACACCATAATTACCCTCCATCAGAGTCCAATGCACCTCTTTCCTCCTGCTTCCACTGGGCTGTTATGCACCTGCAAGGACATATTTAATCAATACTCAAATTAAATGCCAGTCCCACCCTCTCTCCCCCTCAGAAAGCTCAAATGTTCAGCTCCATTGAAAATGAACCAAGTGACTCTTTTCCTCCTCATTTCCACAGCATTCTTCACACGCCATCATGTTTGGCATATTCATAATTATCAAGCTGTAATCAAATTGACTGAAAGTGCACTAAGCCCATGGCACTTGAACAATGTGGTTGAGGTAGAGTCATGCATAAACTTCTCTCTCATCAATTTGACACAGTGCCATAATTGCATAATCTTATGACTCTGGCAGGCTATATTAAGAAAGGTGGTAATAATGCAAATGACTCGAAGGCACAAATGCAATACATGACAAGTTTCACATGCACACACACACAATGTGCAGCCAAACAAAGCTGGATTCACATGTAGAGCCAATTAGTTTGACAGAGGAGAGCTGTGGAGCTAAGCGTACAGTCACTCATCTCCTTCTGTTGTATCTCCCTGCAGCTGACAGGCCGGGATAAGAAGGGAATGAAAAAGGAATAAGATCAAATACCTGCCGAGGTCAGGCTCATACCAAACCATGAATACTAAAATACATCCATTTATATATTCTGCTGCACATATTACTCTGGCGCAAACAAACATACAAATGAAACCGTATTGTCCTTTGGGTTCACACCTTATGTGAGCTGGGCTGCTTTTCAGAGTTCAAACACACTCAGAGGAGAGGGATTAATGGCATCTAGAGAGCATTTGCCAAGAGAAGCCCCTTCACAGCGAGCCTACCTCCAGGTTACTCCCAACCAACAGACAGCACTGAGGACTTAAGCAACTGAGCAGCATCTTTGTGTCGTTTCCTCAACAAATATCCTTCTATATTTCAACACTATAGACGTTATATCTAACTCATCCAATACATAGTTAGAAATGAAAAGAAAACTCAAAAGAAGATGCACAAAAACACAAAGACAGCGGCAAAAGAAATGGCTCAGTTCATCTTGGGGCCTCGTAAAAGCGTTCGCACTTGTTTTTTCACAGCAGACTCTCTCTGACCAGCTGCCACTCCCAGAACCCTGCCACGGACAGCAGAATTGTTTTTTCTTTATTGGAGCATTGCTTAGTCACCGGCCTTTTGATGCTGGAAAAGAGATGGGCCCGTCGCCTTCTCCAAAGTCAATATTTGCCACAATTACACAAAAGCAGGAGGAGATGGCAAACTGGAGAGAAGCGGAGGGACTAATGATGCAATATAATGGTCATCTACCAATCCAAAAACAAACAAATGGACATGAACGCATGCTGAATAATATATGCACCTTATCGTCCGCACACAAATCAGGGATGCACCTTTTTAATCTATGGTGCTTTGAGGCGGTGGCAAAAGGGCCGTCTCCAGCATCCTCACTGAGGTAGAGTGACAGTCTGCAGGCTCTCTCTGCCAAGTCCTGTTTGGGTCATTTGGCTCTGGCTTAGTGTTTATGTGACTGACTGACTGACTAAACAGATTCCAACTGCCCTGCACCACCTTTAAACTCTCCTCTTAGCCATATGCCACAATCTTCCTCCGCACACACCTCTTCCTACTTAAGAAAGACCTCTTCTGACCAGATGTGCCTTTTACTGTGGATAAAATTCACCAGTTACCCCTCTTTGTAGCACCACTGACTCAAATAACTAAATAACATTTTTCCATTAAATAAGGCAATTTATTTTGTTGACAAATCCACATCATCTATATCTTTGTATCTTACCCTTTAAGCACATCCTCTCATACTTCAATCAGAACTATGCAGAGCTAGGCATATACCACACATGTAAACCACAACAAAAGATTAAAGTAGCCTCCTGACTGCACAAAGAGCTTCTGTGTTTATGGGCTTTGGCTAAACAACATGGAAAAATCTGAATAATAATAATAACTTACATACACACGATTGCACCTTTTTAAAACACTATCACCTACATGACAATTCCCCCGTGCTCCATTATGCTTATTCCTTTTTACTTCATCCTTTATTTGCATTTTTCCACTTGTGTTTTTCTAGGCCCAAGACATGGAGATGATGACCTCGTTTGTTTGCAGCACCGTGTAAAGTGCTGCAGCACACACCGACAGAGACCTCCCTCACCTCACTCTCAGTGCGCTCATCTTTTTTCATGGTCTCCAAAACAGAAGAGGGCTTTTGTTCAGTTGAGGATGATGGGAATTAAATTCATTGACCTGATGTTGGTAAAAACTAAAAGATTTTAATGATCATTAAAATCAGCATAGCTGCCAGTTTTGGCACACCTGTCAGTCAAAGAAGCCATGCTCCTAATGTGAAGCTTCACCTGGATTAAAGTCTATAATGTATAAAAAAGCTCAGCCACAGGTTTTGGAGCCAGCCTCGATTGGTCATTAGAGGAACTGCCGCTTTCTGCAATTATCCATTGGCTTCTTTTTTGAATTTACTATTATGGGCAACATTGTCACACTCTGAGACCTTTTGTTGTGGTCCTGAGTCTGACAACTCAGTGTTTTGTGTTTCTTTATTTTCTGTTCTTGTTTATTCTGATTACGTTTTCCGTTAAGATTTGCCATTTGTTAGGTTTCTGTTCTGTGCCTGCCCTGGTCTCTGTCCATGATGTTATTATGTCTGCTCATGAGTCTGTTTCTGTTAAGTTCTGTGTCATAATCTGGATCTCTGTGTCTGTCATGTACTTCCTGTTTTACTTTGTAGGTCTGCGCCTTATGTCAGTGTGTTCAGCTTTGTGCTCTCCCTGCCTCGTCTGTGTAATCAGCGTCAGCCGTGTCTCCCAGCTGTTTCCTCTCAGTCCTGATCACCTCTTGTATTTAGTGTCTGTGTCTGCCCCTGCTCGTTGTTGCGTCGTCCCTCAAACGTCACTGTATTTTGTTTGCCAACTTGCCTGCCTGTTAGTTTTTCTTTCCCAGTTTAGCTAGTTTTCTCTTCTGTCTGCTACCCCACAATAAAGCCGCATGTCCAAAGACATGCAACTTGTGGGGATAGGTTAATTGGATAATCCAAATTGCCACTAGGTGTGAATGTGAGTGTGAATGGTTGTCTGTCCCTATGTGTTAGCCCTGCGACAGACTGGCGACCTGTCCAGGGTGTACCCTGCCTCTCGCCCTATGACAGCTGGGATAGGCTCCAGCGCCCCCCGCGACCCTGAAAAGGATAAGCGGAAGCGAATGGATGGATGGATGGATGTTTTGAGTTCACTCTGCCTCCGCGAGTCCAGCTTTTGGGTCCACCATTCCTGCCTACCTTCACACAGCCATGACACATTTCATATCTCCAGATTAATGATGGAAGTTTTAAATGGGACACTGTTTTCTCTTTTGCGCTTATGTGCTTGAACATCAGACTTAAAACTGTGATTGTGTCTGCCATTTTATCAAGAGAGGTATTCTTACTGGAGGTAATTCTTCTGTCAGGGTGGAGAAACAAAAAAGGGGGTTTGTGAGCAAGATAGCACAAGGACTATCAGCATACGTCTTAGAGAAGTGAAGTACAGGCAAAGGAAAAGATCGCTTTCTTTAATGAGTTGAAATCATTGTAGATATGGACGTATATGTCAAAACATAAACCCAATACTGATGAAATCAAACGGGTTGTCCTAAGTAATTATGTTTGGATGTGCCTTTTAGAGATTACTCAAATTTTTTTAGTCAAGAAAACTGGAAATTAATATTAAGAAAATTTTGGTTTAAACCTCAGAAAACTTAGATATAGGATTAGCACTGAAGGATGATCCTGGTCTCCAAGTAACTCATATTTCTAACAGGACAGATTCTAGATCCTTACAGAGAATTCCCTTTCTCCATTTATAAATGTCTTTGTGACTCTGTCTTCTGCTTGCCCTTGGCTTTGCATGTATTTGCATAAAATCATGTGCCTATAAGAGAGCTGTGTGTCTATAGGTGCTATATAGTGTGTATTTGCTTTCTTTTTTTCTTTTCCCTTTCAGACCAAGACACAAGAACATACCCTTTGGAACATCATGCTTCACCTGTACTTATGTACACCACACGACATCCAACACATCATCCAAAACCCAAGAGAAAAAGACAGAGTTGACTCAGTCTTTAAAAGACCTAAGTAGTTTTTAAGGGTCTGCAGGAAGTCCAAGTGGCTCTGTAATATCAGAGAAATAATGTTGTTACGCACTGCATGTCTGCTTCACCAGCTCTCTTTACTTGCAATGTCTTCCACGTCAGCAGGTTAAAATCTGAACATGCTGAACATTTCTGATCTGTACAGGTTGCTGGTGGAGTGACTCATCCATCACACAGCATTGGCATCTAGTTCAAAGCAGCCGACTGCATCTTCTTTTTTGTTCTGCTGTTTCAAATCTGACTCAGAGTTTCACACATGAATGCAAATGACTGGATGAAGTACAGTATCTGTGTTAAGGTGGATACAGAAATGGAATCACTGTATAGCTGCAGTGCTTTTGCTTCTATACAAAACCAAAATGTTAAAAAACAAAAATCTGATTTTCACTGTGTGGTGGGGCGTGGTTTGTGGTGTCATGCAGGGAAGGCGGACGCACCTGCGCGGCATCCGCAATTACGCCCGCTGACATAAATAAGGGGAATTAGGGTTTGTGGTGTTGTTGTTGTGGCAGTTTGCGAGCTGCCACCGCGTCAGTTAAAATGGCTCTGAAATCCAACATGTGAAATCGCCCTGCCTCATTCACGCCACACTCTGCATCTTAAAGTATATGGATAACTGTTTGTAGATGGAGGCACCAATATACTGCTATAAAAGCCTGCTCCTGTACTGGCATAAACTGACTGCAGAGGTTTGCTGCAACTGATATTGGGTGATAAGTCCAAGTCAGTGTGTCAGCTCTTCACAAAGGGGTCGCTTTGTGAAGAATTAATTGATTAGGTTGGGTACCAGGAAGGCTGCTTGAAAATCTTGTTTTGTGCACAGAGGTAATGTCACAAAACAGAAAAATATATTGAAAATTCTAAAACAGATTGTTTGATTATATGATAAGGAATACAAATTTCCCTACTTGGAACTAAATGGCCCATTTGTTTCTTCCCAGTGTTGCTCGTAGGGGGTCATCTGTTTGTTGTGGTTACTCTCTAATATTGTCTTTATCTTACAATATAAAACACCTTGAGGCAACTACTGTTGTGATTAGGCATTACAGAAATAAAACTGAATCAAACTGAATACGAAAATATGTGGATTTTAATCATATTGAATGCCAAACATTGCATTGTTCCTGTTCAGTGAAAAGGGGAAACAATGTGTTTTTAGCTAAACTTTGATGTCGCAATTACAAAGTTACTATTTTGAAAGAGAGGACAGCTATGAGGATACAATGCAGATGTTAAATGAAGTCATTCAACACAAGAATCCAGAGGTAATAAATAAAAATAAATAAATAGAAACATCACCAGCTCTCTTTGTGGGAATCAAATCAAAACTCTCATTTGGGTCGTACCTGTTGAGCATTCAGTTTTAGTTTGATGTTAGGCTGTATGTGGAATACGGGTTGGTATTTATGGGGAAATTATTCCACCGTTCCCAGCAGCAATCCTGCTAACAGACAAAATCAACCAATCAAACATGGGCTCCTTGGTAAAGCTAATAATGCATAATTTGTCTTTTCTTATGTTACACTCAGTAGTTCTTATAAAAATCAGAGAATAAACAGCAATACATTGCTCAACTACTGCAAGCAGCACAATATAAATGTGACTTTGTGGAAACAGTGCACTGCTGTAAATAATTAGCTCAGGACAACACATAATCAAGCTGATACTCTGTTAAACAAGGTGATACTGAAAAGAACATTTACTAGGATACATCTTGAAGACGATGTAATAGCTGCTCTATCTGCTGCTTTGCAAATTCCAGGGTCTAATAAAGCCAGAGCTCAGATTCATCTGTTTCCTAATGGAACATATTACTTCAAAGCAGTCAATTGTACCCCCTGTCGCTTTGGCTTCATCACTTTCATTTACTGCCATTACAGTCCCAGACTCTGTCCTTCTCCTCCTGCGCACTCATCTTTTTTTCTTCCCTCATTTCTTACACACATGGTGACATCCGCGCTGACCACCTGGCTTCTTGTCTATTTCTAGCTTTGTCTGTTTCTCTACCTGTCTGTGCTTTCTAAACATGTTTCTCTCTCCCTTAGCCAATCTGACATTCAGTTCACCTGGTCACGGTGTGTTCTCTATCGCACTACAACTCAGCAGCTCCTATTATGCTTTTCACAACCCTAAAGTAAAAGGCTAACACAGGTCTGCTCGTCTGTAAGAAGTGGGTGAACGTAAAATTGAATAATTCAGAGAGGAGAAGAGATGACAAAGTTCAACCTAACATTTTGACACTTGTTTTCTCTGCTTCATTTCAAGAGGCACTGCCGCTCTGACCAGACACAAAGCCCATTTATAAAGGGTCCTTTTCACTGGTAGTAGAAAGGTCACATGGTATTTAGATTGCTGATAGGTTGTGTCAGTCATCTGAAAATGTACTTTGGGATCTATATGTTGCTACTGGTGCTAAGAGATAAGGCAACAAAGACAAGCATCCATGTTTACAGGTGAAAAAACAAAGACAAAGTCAATAAAGATATCTTTTGTGTTGACTCACATCTTTCCATGAGGACTAAGACTAGGACTAGATTAGTCCTAACTAACCAAGGCTAAGGTACCAAAGGTTTTGGTTAGATTTAGAAAAAATATGTTAGCAAGGCGACAGGTATCATAGAGGTACAACACATGACGTAGGACCAGTACTAAATGGCACCTTGCACCTCTGAGACACCAGCAGCTTTGAATAAACACCTTGGATATCATGTATCCATTTATGTATGTATGTTCCATATCTCCTCCTAAATGAGTGGACCAACCTTGATGAAACTTTGTATAGACATTGACTGGGTCAGTGTGAGTGTAAAAATCTACACTATATTGCCAAAAGTATTCACTCACCCATTCAAACCATTGAATCCAGTTGTGGAGTCTATCCCAGTTGTCTTAGAGCGAGAGGCAGGGTGAACCCTGGACAGGTCGCAAGCCTGTCACGGGGCTAACACATAACTGACAGACAGACAACTTGCTGCGAGACACTGCGCCAACATGCTGCATGCAGACTGCTTCTATAAATATTTGTGAAAAAACGGGTAGCTCTCAAGAGCTCTTTGAATTCTAGTGTCGTACCATGATAGGATGCCACCAGTACAAAAAGCGAGATCCAAAAAGACATTGATGAGCAAGTTTGGTGTGGAAGAACTTGACTGGCCTGCACAGAGTCCTGTACAACCTAACAGAGCATCTTTGCGATGAATGAAGACTGTGAAGAGTGCCAGGCCTCCTCATCCGGTTCTTATACACGTGAAGGCAGACAAGTGAATATGTTTTGCAATACAGTGTATATGGTGTATACAAATATTTACACAAATCCCATAGTTGTTAGTATTTGAACACTTAACAGTTCAGTTGTCTAATATATCATAGCCTTACAGCATCATGATCATGGTGTATGTAGGTATGTGTGTGTGTATGTGTGTATGCATAGTGTGGGGTTTGCAAACACCATTAATAATCCTTAACAAATACATAATATATACAAAAGTAGATGCACCAGTGTCATCAGACAGTAAGTTTAATTGTCACTTATCAGCTATGATCAAATATACTGCTCAAAAATTTAAGGGAACAGCTGAACACTTTTTAACCTTCTGGTGTGAATGTCATGTTTCTGAAACAGTGTTTTGTGTTTTTAAGACTCCTAAATACTGGTTACTTACTCCTTAATCCCATAATAACGAGATTCTTAATTATCCTTAATTATGTTCAGTTCCATTCTTAGTTTACCGTTTACTTTTTCTACTTCATGTTTTTCTTTGTATTTATCTTGTGTTATCTCTTTATAGCTGCTTGGAATTATTGTTTATTTTTTATCTTTCTAGAGGTTTTTGAATCCTTGGTTCCTGGTTTTGCTTTATCCATAGTTGAGTTTATATTTCCTTGTTTGGTAGTTTCCACTTCCTTGTGTTCTTTTTAACTTGTCTAGCCTTTGTCCCTGTTTTACCTGTTGCGATTATGCCGTTTAATGTTAACCCTTGTCTTGTATGTTTAGTATTGAATTCTACTTTCCCCACTCTCATTTCCCCGATTTGTTTGCATTAAATGATAATTAATAAAATTATTACTTTTTGTACACATTACTCACATAAACATATATTATAACCTTACTGATGATTAGTAAATACAAAATATTATAAAGGTAGCATAGCTGATATGTTGTTAGCACTATCACGTAACAGCTAGTCTGGGTTTGAACCTACTGGCTGGGCCCTTTCTGTGTGAAGTTCAAATGCTCTAACCCTGCCTGCATGAGAGCCCCCCCACCGTCCAAAGACAAAACTTATTTCATCATTTTTAAACTGCCTAAAAATCTGAAAGTGAATTTCTTTCTGTCTCTTGGCCCTATGGTATACCGGCAACCTAACCAGAGTGCAGTCTGCCTCTCACCCTATGATAGCTGGAATAGGCTCAAGCACCCCCTCCCCTACCTTGAACCTTGGTCGATCACTGGCTGCTCCAGTCTGCATGCCAAAGTATCCTTGGACAAGATGCCAAATCCCGAGTTGCACCAGATGCGTTCATCGGAGTGTGAATGCTACATAGAAAGCACTTAGATGTAAAAAGAAGTGCTCATATGAATGGGTGTGAATGGGTGAATGAGACATGCTGTATAAAGCGATTTGAGCACCCAAGTGGAGTAGAAAGTGCTATATAAGAACCAGTCTATTTACCATGTTTTAATTTGCCATTTATATTAATGCTTATCATAATGTGTTATCTAATTTGAGACCAAACCAATTTTCAAAGTTTCCTTTGATTTTTCAAAATAGAAAAAGCCAATAAAGACTACAATACAACTACAATAACCATTATCAGTGAAATATTTTGCGGTTAGTGCATGCTGCCGAATAAAAAGAGAAATGCTATAAATAATCTTTCTTCTTTGTTGCATCCCAATGGACATGCCAGATCTCGGCTTATTTCTACCAAATGAATTTCAAATTCAAATGAATTTCAAAGCATTACTTTGTCCTTAAAGGGAAATTTTTATATTTCTATTTTAAAGGCTTTTAAAATAGAAATAAATAGGTCTTTATCTTTAATAGAGACATATCTAAGATATACTGAACAAGGTCTAGAAGGGCTGAAAAACTGCACAGGGGCAACTTTAATAGCGGCACGACGTGGCTTTTGTTTATTTTTTCATACGATGAAACACACGATTTATATACTGGTATATAGATTATATATCGAGTATTTAAGGAATCCTGTTTAAACCACTGCATACTTTGCTTTCATAAGATACTGCGTCCTCTTCTTATCTGCTGCCTAAGTAAACTGCTCTGGTTTGGGGGGGGGGGTTAAACAAACAGCTGCTGTAAATAATATATGACTGTTTGGGTATCTATTGATTGAGACTCACCCACAGCCTTTTAAAATACAGCATACTGCAGCCAGATACCTTATGTGTGTAATAGTGAGTTTCAGAGAGTGCAGGGACTTTATTTTAGCATGCCCATTAATTTTTAAGAAAACCAAAACCACCTGAAGATCCTATGATTTCAGCTCTGAGACCTTCTGCTGTCTGAACTGTGCGACTCATCCATCTGTCAAAAACATTATTCAGTAACAGAGCCAAGTTCTCTCATCATTGATTATCAACTTCATAATCTGACTGCAGGCACAGCGTGAGTGGAAAAAGGAGACTGTTAAATTCAGAAATAATGAAATGAGCTCTTGACGGAGATGTGCTTACTTTACCGAGAGCTCTCGAGGTTATAAATGAGCTCAAGAGCAAACTTAATTGATACTTTCATTATTTCTCTTCTCCTTATGCTCCACGGAGCTGACAAAGCAAGTGTAGTATGACTGTGTTTTACTATTGTATTTATACAGGCAGCACAATGTGAAGAGAAACAAACAGCTTCCAAAGGTTTTACCATACATTGTAAATCTGTTTTCATTGTCACCTGAAGCCTTTGCCCTTGTCCCACCGTCTTACACAAAGTGTCTGCTGGTGCCAGTGCCTTGACATGCGGGTCACTGCAATATTGGTCATGAGAAAACAATCCCATTTTACATGTCTTACAATGCTGGAGGGCTACAAGGTGCAGGATTTTTTCTATATTTGTTTGGTTTAGTTTTTTGTTGTTTTACCCAGTACATAGGTTTCTTTTGCAGTAGGCTATTCAACCATCCAGCATATTTTTCAAAAAATCTGAAACATCAGATGATCATTGTACATGTTATGCTATTGTCCTGCACTTTGGTTCACTTTTCTGCACTCCATCTTTACTTTCACTTTTAATTTATTTTAACTTCTACCCACTGGTTAGGTTCCCACACTAAAAACTAGCTCTTAGTTTTAGAAAACGAGTGTGGTTTCTGTTAAATCATCTGTAACCCTTTGAGCTGGAAAATAAATAGTTAGGACAGACGTATGATGTGTTGCCACTAAAGCACATTTCCTGCGTAAGCGAGATACGTCAGCGGTTTTGACAAAACTGCACTATTTCTCTCCCTGAAATGAAAATGGCCTTCTACATAATACTGTTAGTATTTGGGATATGTCTTCTTTAACCCAGATATCCCTTACAGTTTTGTATTTTGATTATATCTGCAGCTATTCATGCCGGTACTCAGACCACATTCATCACCCACCCATCGACCCCCATCTGATATCTGCTTATTTTGTTTCCATTTCCGGTGCCTTTCTGCCTTTTTCACCTCTAATAACAAGATGCATATTACAGCACAATTACACTACATTCAGGAACAAAAAATTTACTTGTTGAATTCTTTTGATTTTTGATTTTCATGTGTGCTGCTGATCAAAATCGGATAAAACTTAACACTTCATTTAACGTACTGCTAACTCTGATTACCATTTCTGTTAATCACTTCTCACTTGTATAGCATTACAGTACATTAACAGTTTATCAGTTAAAATAGACTTATATTTAGATCCATGATCACTTTAAGCGGCCAATTATTAAGAATTATTAAGAATTCCTTGGCAGGTGACTGATCAACATGTCTAAAAACTAGACATGTTGATCAGTCACCTGCCATAAAAAACCCATCCTGGATATTAAAGACTCCTGTAAAAGAATCCTTGATCTAAAAGTAAAAAGTTTCAAATGATTTCTTATCCAATTTATTATAGAGTTGAAATATTTCTATCCATTGTAAAAAGTCCCATTTCAGATTTTTTACTGGAAGGCAAATTCTGGAAAAAAAAAAAGATATTAACAAAATCAAATTAAAATTACATTTCCTTTATTCTTTAACCAGATAAAATGTGCCAGAATAAAAATATACCACTCTGCCAGCTTCGTGGACTGGTGGAGGACATTTTTAGAATGACTGCTTTAGCAAACGTAGCAATAAAATCCTATGAACACCTCACTACACATAAAACTTGTATTAAAATATCAATAATAAAAGTAATTTTTCTGGAGTAAAAACATTCAATCATGTATGTTAGCCAAGCTGGTTAATAAGAGAAAACGTATTTGTTACGAAGCTAAATGGGTGCTTGGTTTTTTGCTAATGCTACCTCAAGCACAGCTCACAACTGATCTCAGACCAGTTAAAGTAGAGACTGTAGCCCAGGTGATAGAGCAGGTCACATACTAACCAGAAGGTTGGTGGTTCAATCCCAGTCTACTCCAGTCTGCATGCCAAGTAAGGGCAAGATGCTAACCCCATGTTGCTCTCTGGTGCATCCATATGTGGATGTCAGTTATTGTTAGTTTGCAGAAGCACTTTGTGCAAACGGGCAAATGTACAACTTGTGTAAAGCGCTTTGAGTGCTCACGATAGAGTAGAAAAGCGCTATATAAGAACCCGCAGCTTGCCTGTCACGCTAATCTTGCATCATTTCCTGTCATACAATGCAGATGAGCAAAACCAGCTGCAAGCTGCTGGCTTCTCAGCTTGACAAGCTCCAGCCTTTATTAACGGGACATTCCCCTGTCAGTGCATAGCCCATGCAGCTGCTTTATTTCTGTGTTCAGAGACAATAGCCAACTGCGTCGAGATGGTAGTAATTTAAAAGATGTATATAAGTAGGACTGTGAGAAGCTTTATGAGGGAACAGTTTGACATGAAAGGAGAGAGTCTGCTTTACTTTGGTACATTTGAACTATTTTTAGATTTCCCTAGACAAGCACTTCTTGACTTGTTTGCTGTGAATATAATAATTTCGTATGTATTTAATGTGAATCACAACACCCCTCTTAAAAGAAACACTTTGCAAACTCCCTTTAAAGGTGAAGAGACCTGTGGAAAAATTAGGGTCAGAGATTTGCCATCAAGATCTACTTATTGACGTAAGCACACAGCTAGATTTCATTGTAAATGTTAGTTTGCTATGGCCCCAGTCACACAGGCCTGTAATCAGTAGGGAAAAAATTGTATTCTGCAACCAGCTGCTGAAGGTTGCTGGCAGTTGCAATAAAATTGATTGCTAAAGCCTCCCACAGGCCTAGAGACCAATCAGTAACCCCTGGTAACCACCCACTAGGAAGAAGTGTGTATTTTGTATTACCTGACCGATTGTTGAATGCTTGCACGAGGTTGCTTGGTGTCCCCATGTGAAACTGGTTGCAAACAGGCAGATGTTGCAAACAGGCAGATGTTGCTGCACCGAAAACTTCCTTGTAATTGCAGATTGTCACAGACGGCCATAGTCTGTATGGAAGACTGCAAACACTTACCAGCGACTTGCTAAGTGGTAGTAAAACTGTGAAGAGGGCTCCTCTGTGATAAGTTAGGCAGTGCTCGCAAACAAGTTGTCATCTTCCATGCAAACTAAGGATGACTGTGACACTCTGATCCCAACCAAAGCAATCGCAAGAAGGTTTTTGGTGTAGCATTGAGATATGGCAGATTTCACTCAGCGATACTTACCAACCACTTGCCAACCAATGGAAAAATACATATTTTCCCCTAGCAACCAGAGGTCACCAGGGTGTCACCAAGTTGTCTTACACACTCTGCAGTAACTGCGTAGTCTGAAGTTTGACAGGCTAGTGTTGTCTCAAACACTTTCAGAAGTGATGACTGTAATATCTGAATATTAAAGTCAACTGCATGCCAAACCTTGGACCAAAAATGACACAAAATTCTTCTAGAGTGAAGATAACAGCTTAACGAAAATAAAAAGCAAACAGCACAACACATTAGTTAATTAATTACATGAATGCCTGGTAAATATGTTTAAATATTAGCAAGTTAACAGATATAACAACTATTAGCTAGTTCATACTGGTTGAAAATTGGTGCAGGTTTCTTTTTAGCATCCAAGTACATGTATTACACAGCATTTAGCACAAGTGCAGAAGTATGACATTTGAGACGCACCCATCTGAAACACATTAGCACATTCCAGTTATTTACATCCGCTTTAGCTCAAATTACCACTGTGCCTAAACACAGCCTCGTGGAGCTTGCAGCATTAATGTAGATTTTCAGTCTTTTTATTTGGTGTAGAATATAATGAGTGCAGCTTGCTAATACCATAAAGTGACAAAGGCTAGGCTACTCATTATTAGGACTATCATTACATCTATTCCTGCCTGACAAAAGACCAGGAAGGGGGTGGGGGTTAAGCACAAAAAGCCACAGGGGAAACACACACGAAACACAATCACGCTTCACCATTAATCTGTTTTGTCAAACATAAGCGGGCACACAGATACACAAACACGGGCACGGTGAAGTTTTCCTGCCTGTAGGTTTGAGGATATGTGCACTTGGTTTCTCACTTACACGTATGCACATGGACCTACCTGTAAAAAATATGATGTGAAAAACAAAAGGGGAAGGTGGGAGGCAACTAATGAAGGAGGAGAAACAGAAGCGAGGGGTGATGGGTGGAGAAGAGAGGACTGTCAGATAATTTGACACTTGTCTCAGCTGTTAGAGTGAGAAAGTGAGAAAATATACCTCATTTCTGTGTGACTGGAGCAAACAGGTTTTGCTGCAAAGACAGTATTGTGTGCATAACATGTTCAACATAATAATTCTATATATTCTATCTTCTAAACTAAAATATGATACAAGAAGATTTTGTCAGCAGCCCAAGTGACACTTTTATTGATTTAAAACTTTCAAATCCATGCTGACATTAGTGCAAAATTTGTAAAGTCTTGATTTGCAACTTATTTTATTTGGTTCTATCTGGGAAACACAGCAAGTGCACCTTGTTTTTAAAATAATATAGAAATTCTACTCTTGACAGTATGATAGTTTGTCCTTCTTCATGCACGTAATCTCCTTTTGGATTTTTGAATGAAGTATGAGTAAGGATGTTAGCATGGCTCCTGGCAGTTTATGCAGAGTGCCAGACCAGGAAGTCCATGTGATGAGCACAGCTCTTGGCCTAACCTGATTAAGACCAAGCCAAGACCCACTCAATTAATAGGACCAATTGACTCAGTCCCACACAGCTGCCGTCTTTTCTAGGGAGCACTGCAGCAAATGAACATTGATTGAACCGAGCACGAGGTTTATGCTGAGGACTAATTCCTTCCATATTCTTCCTCACCACTTTCCCCCAGAATGATTTCTCTATATTAAAAATTCCAAAAAATCTCAATGATAACGATTGCAAGAATCCATGAATGACAAAATGAAAAAACAAACATTAAATCACAGATCATTTGACAAATGTGTTTAAAACGTGTGACTCTGTATGTTCTTTCCGTCATGCTGTTTGAGAGCTGTTGGCTACAGCATTCACCACGACAGTGGTCTATAAATAATAACCTTCCTCCAAGTGTATGATTCAGAAGCTTTGATGTCTGCAGTGGGATGCAGCACCTCGAGCCCATATGTGTGTGACATCATGTCTGTTCTTATATCTAGATGGAATCTGTCTCTTTAATTGTTTGAACTCCTTCATCTACTGCCAGCAGACGAGAACATCAGCAACACATCTTCAGTGTCAAATGCACAAAAATTACCTAAAGTATACAAAATCTTGTTGTTTTACACTTTGGATGAAGTAGCTCAATTTTGTTATGTGAGGCTAATCAGTAAAATATTTCAGATAGAAATGAATGGAACAACTGTCTTGAGTGAAGATTGGGCCTGCAAGTTTTTTTTATTTGCTGTTTTCAATTAACTGTAAGAAAAATTTTGAGAAGTGTTTTTTTTTTAAGCAAGTTGAAATCTTCAAATTAGAGGGTTTTTTTTAAAAGCATATAATAGCAAACTTTGGGTTGATCCCAATGAGTTTGATGAATAACTAGATCAATTTAACTGATTATTGAAAAAGTGGACAATTAATCCTCTGTCAAGAGACCAGTCAGTAAACTGACTAACTGTTGCAGACCTGTTGCAAAGGCCGGTTTTATTAAGCAGTCAGCTGTAATGTGACGGATGCATTAAATACAGTTCTTGTTCACGTACTGTAGCAAAGGTTGGAGTACATTTAAGACAAAGAAGGTAACGACTCACATCTCAAAGCTTCCTATTTAAATCGATTTACGTTTCTTGATTGTTTAAACAATCACATATCTGCTTCTGGAACCTGTCAGAAGCAGATTGGCATATTAAAATACTTTGCTTCATCTAGCCAAGCTGATAAGAGCACCTGCTTAAAAAAGTGGGTCCCAAAAATGAAGTAAATCCGGCCCTGCTTGTGTCATACATCATGTTACATTAAAATGCGCAGCAGATTTAGATTTTAAAACTGCAGTCATTCCTTTTATTGGTTTGGGCATTCTCCTATTGTAACATATGCAAATTTTCTATCGGCAATGTAGAAGAGCCCTGTCGATGAAATGACTGATTATTATGGGCCTAGTGCAGCACTGATCTTATTAAGCGTTCAGCCATGAGACGATAATCTGCAAGCAATACATTTCTTTCAACCAAGTCAAAGCAGGTAATTGGCCAAACCCAAGGTGTCCAAAAAACAAGGGTTGTCCAGAGCATTTGGCTCTATACATGCTGCTTCCTCACAAAACTGTTTACCTACCAGCCTTTGTTATGCCCAATGTCACAATACATTAAAATTATTCCACTTGTGCAAATTTAAAAATTGTGGCAAAGAGGTTTTTGTGTTGTCAGTGAGGCCAGTATGGATTGGCTATGTACACTTTCCGTTCTCTCCAGGGTGTGTCTTCAACAGCCTTTCCTGCTCTGAACTGAAGGGACTACTGGAAGTGCATTAGTGGCTTTGCCACATTTGGCACGGAGTCTGCTAAAACAGTGGTGCAGCCGCACAAAGCAAACAGTCTTGAACAACAGAAAATAAAGTGCTTTCAGATATCACTCTAGCAGGGATGAATGGCATTTACAAGTAATTGTTATTGCCATTTAATTCAGCTCCCAACAAAATGGCTTTTCACAGAAACACATCAACACACCAGTATTCACTCAGACACAAAGCTTCCATCACCTCTACAGAGAGACGCTTGGGTGGCCTTCTCCCATTCGCACCAGTGTCGGTTTTAATGAGGAGCTAATGCCATACCGTTTAAAAAAAACACATATCTGCACCTGTGTCACAGCCAGAACCCAAATGGATTTATATTTAGACGTCTGAAATGTCTCCCTCTTCCACAGGAGTAGCGACACACACTCTCCCATCCTGCCCTCCCTGCCTCCCACAAGCTCCTCTGACAGGCAGAAAGGCCACAATGAATTCTTGACATCCATTCGTGTTAATTACAATGGCTTCACCAGTACGACTGGAAATGTGTAATTATCAGCACCTCGGCAAGTGGAAGGCCTGTGTTTTAGCCGCTCACAGGGAAACAGTTCCACTTAGACTATTTCTTCTTTAGACAACGAGGGCGTGAGCGGAGTCCTTAAAATTTCGGTGTCAGCCAATGTGTGGCCTGCGTGTGCTCTAAGTGTTTCCTATGAATAATGTGGAGCTACACGATACAGCGCTAGGAGACTTTGTAACCTTTCTTCTCACACTTCATGAAGACTCGTGTATACTTTAAAGTGAGAGATTTTAAATGTCCAAACAGGAGAGGAAGGGAGAGGAGTTAGAAAAACCTTGATTGAGATCAGGATCTGCCTTTGAGCTTCTTGCTCCCTGCCTGGTCCCATAATCTTTTCTATCCCGCTGTCACACATAACTGGTTTATTGAAGTCACTGGCTCACCACCGCTCACAGTCTCACATAAACTCCAATCACCCTGAATAATTGATGCAAAAAACTAAAACAAAACAAAAAAAGGGAGAACTGAACACCCCAAACACGATATAATCTCTCACCCGCCTACCTACCCAGCATGGGCCCAAACACACACGGGCTGCTCATTGCATCTGTTCACAAGACACTCTTGCCAAAGACAGAAAAAAATAACTGGCCTGTGCATCCTGCCTCCTCTCTCTCCCCGGCATCTCTATTGTGCTTGAACAGAATAGAGTGCTATGACAGAGATCAAACTAAGGCAGGACTCCCGTGTGCTCATCCTGGGTGTGAAGTGCAAACGCTCTGGGGAACCTTTCTGCTAAAACTGCATCACTAAAACATGCAGATGACACAGAGTTAAGCTTGGACACAGTGTCCACAATAGAAAAAACTACAGCACGAAATAAAACTGAATTAAACTAATCCCACTTCATTTCTTAGAAGCAAAGAGTATAAGACTAAAACTGTTACTATGGAACTTAAAGCCATCACGCAAATTTTCCATCAGTGGCTCTGAGAAAACGTTTTCCTAGAGCACGTCACTATTTAGACGGATACATGTGGCGGAGAGAAGCGCACATATTTGTTTTTACTTTTAAAGTTGCATACGTGGAAAATACTCCTAAATGTATATCAGTCACATAAAGATTAATATTGCACCGTTGTTTTCTATCAAGAACACGGTTTAACTGCGTGTAATAGCCACGAGATAATGAGCTCATCAGAGAGCTCCTGCTTGTTACTCACGGGTGCCATCGAAGCGGGTGGCTATGGTGTCCAGGAAGGTGTTTTGCGGGGCCAGTAGCCCTCTCATTACTGGCATCCTGCTCCGGGTAGACTGGGTCCTCCTGCCTCTGCGCCCTGGGGCAGCGCTTGACTCCTGCTCAGACCCGAAACTCGGCAGGAAGCGAGAGGTGCCCGGTGCGCATCCCAGCCCCTGGAGAAGCGCACCGATTCGAGATACGCGCGGTGGCTCCACCTTGGCACCGCGGGGGTTGTGACCATAATCAACTCAGCACAGAGCGAGTCTTAACCGTGGGATGCACCTGTGCACCTCCCAACGGGGGTGAAACAACCAAACAAATAAAAACGCCAGTGTGCGCGCGCGCTGTTACGAGACAAGGATGGATGCAAGTTTTGGTGCTGATGGTGAGTGGAGGTAATCTTATAGCTGCAAGCTCCTCCTCAACTCTCTCTCTCTCCCTCTCTGCGTTGTTATCTTGCCACAACTGAGAGCAGATGCCGAGTCACATGACGCCTTTCGGGTCCTTGCCAAGCCGTGGTCCTGTTTCAAAGTGGAGGTGGGAAACAAAAAAGAGACTGGTTTGGAAGCCAGTGGCCTTTTCCTCGATATGATCTGTAAAATCCAATTAAACGCAGCTACCTGTTGGGTGGGGGAGAAACGCTCCGTTTGCTGTTTGCTGGAAGCGAGCCCTGCGGAGGCTGTGTAAGTGCTGGAGGCTGGATTACACAAAAGGCATCTTTGCGCATCTTACAGTGTCTTTATGAATCCGGTTCCTAAAGTTAGAAATGAACACGGAAAGACCTGCACATTGTATTTCTGGCTTTAACGTTTCATAAGGGTGCTATCAATCAGGATACAAGATAACTGGACTGTTCCGCTCGCTCTTGGGTTTCCTCAGACCGCATGGATGCGTGCAGTTGAATACAGTGGAAGGAAGCTCAGATCTCGTATTAAAGTCTGCTTCCGCCATCTCCTGGTGGAACAGCGCAAGTTAACCGGATAGTATCTTGTCTGAATTACTGTAGTACAAATTTTATTATCTGAAACCAAATTCTGTATCCTAAGTCCTTTTGTTGAATCTGTCACTTTTCTTGGAAAAGCATAATCAGTCTTAACCTTGTTAACCCGATTTCGTTTGTAGTTTTTCAGAATTCCTAAGAAACATTTCTCGAAACATTTCACTCTCAAATCTCAAGTTTCACAAAACGTCTGAGGGGGAAAAGGGAGGGTTTCCTTTTTTGTCGAGAACTCTGAGGAAAAAGTCAGAATTCTGACTTTTATCTCTTTCAGAATTCATCTCAGAAAAAAACAAAACGCACCCTCACTTTTCCCCCCAGTGGCCCAAATCATGTTTCATGTGCCTCACTAACACATCACGATAAGATAGAATCAGATCAGTTCTTACATTAAAACATGTTTCCTGCACATTGAAAAAAGCCACATTAGGTGGTTCGAGCATCTGGTTCGTCAAGGTGAGGTCTTTCAGCTGTGTCCAGAGCAGGTGGACCAGGACACGCTGACTTGGGAATGCCGAGGTGTCCCTGTGGCCTTGATAAGTGGCAGGAAAATGATGGATAGAGTACAGTATTTGAAGTGTTAGCATTTCACGTTTATTACTTACAATATAAAATATAAATAAAACACAATATAAAACTAATAAATATGCCGTGTAACATTTTACCTCTTGCTGTTCATGGTAAAATTAATATAAGTAATAATTTCCTTTTGGAATATGACAATGCTGACCATGTGCTATCTAGGACAGATATCTCTCTCCCAGACACCTCCAGATTCAAAAAATGATCAGAGAGACTCGTGCAGTATTATTCAACCACTAATGTTTCCTGTGAAGATGGAACCAAATGTTTTTGTTGTTCTTGTTTTCCACATTTCCTTGACCGAGGTGTGTCTGTCACATTTTTGGTTTGGTTTCTCTGTTTCTCTGCTCTCACTCTTTTATCTCAGCCCACCCTCTCTGAGCACAGTAATCAGTAATCAACCTACATGCCAGTCATCTAGCAATCAGCCCTCTGCTACAAAAGCCAAGCACAAACTGCATGCTTTGCTCATACACCTTGGTCTTGCCTACTGATAGTCTACAGCTTTGTTTGCCTGCCAGTCTTTCAAAGTTTAACTTTCATTGGAGTAAAATTTCATTGTGACATGTAGAAAACATCATGCCAGGTATCGCTGTCCTGATTGGTCCTGCAACAGGAGCGATGAAGCTGCCCTTTCTATCCTGCTCTCTGTGTTATTATAATGGGTGCTTGATGGCGGCAGGGTAAATACACAGTGCACAGGATGCAGTAGGTGGAGGTCGGTAATCGGATCATTTTTCCTTGCTCAGTAGACCATGGATTTAATTGATAACGTTTAATATTCTATAAAATGCAGGGAGATGCAAAGGAAGATGCAACATTAGGCTCAAAACACAAGCACGATGTATAATAATATGACCGAGCTAAATTACTGTGAATGAAAATAATGCCAAAGAAATGTTACTGTCCTCGCTGACTGTGACTTCTTCTGTAACATGGCACAAACTGTCTTTGTACCTCACAGAGGAGGCAGTAAGGTAAAGATACGAGAAGAGAGGAGTTAAGACATTATTTAAATCACACAAACAGTAAATGGCAAAACATGGAGCGAAGGAGGTGGTCACTTCTAAAGGAATGCTTATGTGTAGACACCGTCTCTCACCATGGTTTGTATATTCTGTCTGTGGCCAACAAGGGTGCAAGCACAAACCCTCCATCTGCTTCATGAATCATGAACTCTCCTAAGCCTCCTCTCTTCCTATTCCTCTGCATTTTGACACATCCTTCATAATAGCATACTGATTTTGGTTTCCATGTCACAAGCTGGATGTTCTATAGATGTCTCATAGAGCATGTCTTTGAGGAAAAAGATGGGTTTGTAATTCTGTGAAATGCTGTGTGAACACATAATAAAAATAAAAAGAATAACATTTGGTACTGTAAAATTGGTGATATTATCATAAGTGCTTCATATTATCATGAAAACACTGAGGCTGAAAACCAGGCTGTGATCTTAAGGTCCTCAAGAATAAAAACAGGCCTGTGTCTGAAGTGGAAATTAGTGGATTTCAGAACAAATGGAAATCACTGTCAGTTTACAGAGTTTGTCTCTGCATCCACCCATGCAAGTTAAAACTGCCTCCTGTGGCCCTCGTGGATGTAGAGCCAATAATTAATTAGCTAGTTTGAGATGGACTGTGACAAAGCATACAATTCTGCTGGTCTGTGAAGACACCATTAACACTGAAACACACTCTCGCTGGCTACTTCATTAGGTACATTTTGCTAGTACCAGGTTGGACCCTATTTTGCCTTCAGAACTGTCGTAATGTTTTGTGGCATACATTCAACAATGTCCTGGAAACATTCCTGAGAGATTTTGGTCCATCTTAGTGCATTTTCTGTAAATATTTTGGCTCCACATCCATGATGTAAATCTCCTGCTCCAACTTTAACCCAAAGCTGCTCGAGTGACTGTGGAGGCCATTTGAGTACTGTAAGCTGACTGTCCCATTAAGACTACAGTGCACCTGTAGTCTTAATGGGACAGACACGGTTAGCAATACTCAGGTAGGCTGCAGTGTTTAAACTATGATCAGTTGGTTTATACCTTATTCTAACCCTACAGCCCTACAATGTTGCAGCTGAAATCAAGACTCAGAAGTCCAGACAACATTATGTGGATCTTGATCTTGAACCTGTGTAAACTGTAGTCTCAGTTGCTTGTTCTTAGCTGACATGAGTGTGGTCTTCTGCAGCTGTAGCCCAACTGCTCCAATGTTCAATGTGTTGTTTTGACCGGTGCACTTCCTCATAGCTTGGTTGTAACAAGTGGTTACTGAGTTACTGTTGTCTTCCTATCAACTCAAAGCAGTCTCCTCTGACCTCTCTACATCAAAGTGTTTTCCCCATAGAATGGATAGAGAGATACTCTGAGCATCTCTCAATGTCTCTCTGTCTCTCCGGTGAGTGTATGTACGTTTGTGGCAGCCCTGGGGCATGGCAGTTAATCAGGATGGTGAAGAACTACTTTATAAAGTTAATTATTCTGAATCTGGTTTTGATGCTGTTTGATCACGGCTTTGCCTCTTTTCTGTTAATAAGAAGCTTACAAAGACTGTGCTGTGAAGCGTTTGAGCCAATTCAGTTACCAACACATCAGAAGACAAATACCAGGCAAACCAGATAACACTCACTGATAATGCTAACACATGTAAATGTAGCACATGTATCAAACTGCCCATGTGTTATAGGGGGAAAAAACATAACACACTATTCTTCACCAAATTAATCTCAGCATAAAATTTAATAATGATAAAAGACTCTTGCACAGGCTACAGTGATGACCACATTTGATGTCTACTTGTGAATGTTAGGTGACTCTAAAGGGTGGACTCGTGGCAGAAACACACAGAGACTCGGGAGTGCAGTGAGTGAGGTTTATTTACAGTGACAGGGTAAATGTACGATGATGAGGAGAAAACGAAAGCACAGAGCTGGGGGCTGGTGGCGTACTTGAGCGATCTAAGGGAGAAGGACAAAACAGAGTTAAGGGGTGACTGTTATAGCGGACGCCCTGGACCACTATCTCTGAAACATGATTTGGTACTGTTCCCTGGTAATAACGTCCGGTCAGAGACGGGGAATGATGTCAGAGTGGAAGACCTTTATTTACCACGAGCCCATGTCCAACACCAACACACACTCTCGCTGGCAAGTAAGGATGTGGTTCTGCAATTAATACAAATAAGAAATAACATAAACATCTCTCTCTCTTGTTTAGCATTTCTCACACTTCAGTATTACAGAGAACACCATACCAGATTACAAATGGACAGAACCAGATAACAGGAAGGAGCTTAGCATAATAACATAACAGGTTTCATAGACACAGAATCATAATCAATTTAGGCCAATTCCCTCATTTGTGAGTCAACACCACCCTCTAGTGGACACAATTGCTCACTCAAACGCCGCCATGTGTACGCAGGCTTTATAAACAAGAACAGATTCGTATGCTAGCTTAGTAACTCCATCATAGTCATTTAGGCAGCTCACATTAATTTTCTTAGAGACAGGGATGGTGGTTGTCCTCTTAAATCATTTTGGGACAGCAGACTGGAGCAGGGAAAGGTTAAAAATGTCTGTGAAGACACCTGCCAGCTCATGGGCACATGCTTTGAAAACCCGACCTGGAAAGTTGTCTTGTCCAAGAGCTTTTCGAGTGTTTACTTTCCTGAAGTATTTACACATGACTGCCTGAGATATTTGAAGAGGGCAGCTCTCCTCTTCCAGCAAAAGCTCCTGAGATATATGTTTATCAAAGAGTGCATAGAAGGTGTTAATCTCATCAGGTAGAGAAGCAGTTACCTCCCTGACTCTGCCGCTGTTTCCTTTGTAGTCTGTGATGGTGTTCAGATCACTCTATATGTTATTGGTGTTGGAGTTGCTGTAGCAGAGTTCCACCTTGTCTTTGTACTGTCCCTTGGCCGTCTTTATTGCTTTCCTGAGTGCATACTGGGATGTTTTGTATTTATCTGGGTCTCTAGATTTACAGCCCGCAGTCCGTGCTCTGAGCGCTGCGCAGACCTCTCTGTCAACCCACGGCTTCTGGTTGGGGTAGGGTTCATACAATAGCCCGTGGTACAACGTCATTGACGCATTTGTGAATAAAGTCTGTTACGTACTCAGATTAATTGTTGACATTGTTGTCAGCGGCAGCCCAGAAGACTTCCGAGTCTGTGATGCTGAAGCAGTGATGCAGGCCACTGTCTGATTGGTCGGTCCAGCGTTGAACTGAATGTCATGGGCTGGTTGCTTTTCAGCTTCTGCCTATAGGCTGGCAGCAGGAGAACCGGGGAGTGATCTGATTTTCCAAAGGCAGGTCGGGGCGGGCTTTGTAGGCATGTGCGTATGGAGAATAAACATGGTCTAAGATGTTCTCACCACGCGTTGGAAAGTTTAAGTGCTGGTAAAACTTCGGCAGAACTTTCTTCAAGTCGCCAGCAATGATAAAAGCAGTCTCCAAGTGTAACGTTTCCTGCTGGTTGATAATATCAAACAGTTCGTCCAGTGCCTGTGTGGTTTCAGCGTGGGGGTTGGGATATAAACAGCAGTACAGAATACCCCCGTAAACTCCCTGGGCAGATAAAAGGGACCTCATCTGATCATAAGGTGTTCAAGATCAGGAGAGCACCCCGACGAAACTGTCTGTACATCAGTGCACCACCGTTTGTTGGTCATTGTGCACACGCCACCTCCCCTACATTTACCAGAGTCCTTTGTTCTGTCCTGGTGGTCAATGGAGAGTTCCTCGGGGACAATGGCCACGTCAGGGATGGAAGGGTCCAGCCATGTCTCTGTGAAAACAAAGACTTTGTAGTTCTTAATGTCCCTTTGGAAAGTCAAAGGAGATTACAAAGAAAAGCGTCTGGACTTCTTTAAGTTGCTTGAAGACGTTTCGCCTCTCATCCGAGAGGCTTCTTCAGTTCAGAACTGGAAGACACAGCTTATCTCACAGGAGTAACATAATTTTACTCACCCTTCCATTCACTACAATCGTCCTCTCGTCCCTCAGCGCATCAGATGACTACTCAAGCTCTGGGTTCATTGCTTTTCCTCCAGCAATCAAAGAAACACACTGAAAGTCACGCCGGCGCTTCAGAGAGGCCGAATGCTGACAACCTTCTAGCAGTTTTCTCACCATCCGACATGCAGCCCGCTACGTTGATCCATCCAGTCAGCTCATCTCTGATAAATCCAGTTATGAAGTGATTTCGGAGGCCCGCCACTTCAGCAAAAACCAGTGGGGTCGCCAACCAGCGGGGTCGCCAACCAGCGGGGTCGCCAACCAGCGGGGTCGCCCACCAGCGAATGAGCAGCTCCTCTCATGTCACTCTGACCCACACGCTGAGCAAGTTAGCCGAAAAGCCGACAGACATCAGCACCGAACCCAGAAGCCACACCGTACCCATGCTCCCCAAGCAAATCGCAGCTCCAACAGCAAAAGCTACAGCATACTTCATAGCTCCACCCATCTGGCAGCGCCAGTTAGCAGGGACAAGCTCAGCTTTGTGCTCCTTCCTCCTAACACCATTTACTGTAAGCTGGAAATCTGTTGCTCTACTGTTTCTCCATTGCCGTGGTGTTTTCTATCCCTCATTTTGCTAAAGGGTTAACTGATGGCACGACCATAGCTAGACTGGCCATCAGGCATTTGCCCGGTGGGCCGATGGTGATTTTTTGTTTTTATGGGCCGATGACTTCATTTTATGTATTTATTTATTTTTGTAACCGTATAAACAATGAAAGGTGGTGAATTGGCCAGATGCTGGCTGATGTGTCAAAATAAGTCAGTTGTTTAGTGGTGGCTATAGCAGAGCTTCTACAGAGGCCAGCAGGTGGATGAGGGAAAGGGGAAGCAGGAGGAGGAGAGACCCGAGGCGGCCGCTGGTCCGAGCTGAATTTCAGGTAAGAAGTTATGACCTGCAGTCTAGCTGGGTCAGATATAAACCAAGTTTAGGTGTAGTTCATTTTCATTTTTACAGTCAATAACTTGTACTGCGTACTAGCTAGCATGACAGAGTTTCTATACAGCTGGGTGGGTGCTATGATGTTACTGATAGTGAACTTTATTTTATTCATAAGGTTAGTTAGTAGAGTTGCCAACCGTTCGGTAAAAAGTGGAATCGTCTCGTATTCAGAGAAAATATTACACGTTTCGTATTGAGGTGAAAAGGAACAGTTTGTACCGTACTTCAGCTAGAATGGAAAAAGACACAAAGCTGGAGTTATTCTGTCTTTACGCTGTCAGCTGCTTCTTCTTCGCTCATTCTCTCCCCCTCCCTCTCCCGTTTCTACTTCAATCATGAAACTGATCAATGATCAGCTGATCAGGTTTTCTCTCTTGTTTGTTTATCGCCCACTTTGCGCCAGAAAGAGGAAACCAGCGGATGTAGCGCTAAACAACAGCAGCACGTTTAAGCTTGATCAGCTGTTGTTAGAATTTATTTAATATTACTTTCTAGTATCAGCTGATGTTTGCTGGAGCCACAGCTGTAAAAGCTGCTGGTCATGATATGGTTTGGTTATCTGGTGAGAGGGAAACATGAAGATGAAACCAGGAGATGTCCTTACTGGATCATCAGAGCTGAACAGATGATGGAGAAACAGGTTTACCTTTTAGGTGACATGAATGAGTTGAAGGGAAGTTATGAACTGTTTCTGAGAGACAAATAACACCAGGATCCTTTTCTAAGTAGCTGACAGCTGGTAACTGTGCAGGGGCGGGTCTAGCAAAGTTTTGCCAGGGGGGCAGGTAGGGCATTAACAGGGAAAGGGGGGCATAAAGAAATACTTTTCTTTCTTATTCTCATTTAAAATGTCTAGCTTTTAATAAATAATTATCTGAATCTTACAACTAACATTTTAATTTGATGTAAAATGTATAGAAATCATACATATACCAACAAGACAGTGTATATCATTGTCACAACAGCGTTCGTTTTCATTCCAAGGCTTTATGGCTTTAATACCTGGTGGGCCGGTCTCTAGTCAAAATGCCTGGGCCGATTTTTGGTCCCAGTCCAGCCCTGGGCACAACACGCAGTGAATTAATCTGAGAAGGTGCATTAAAAAATAAATGGCCGGGCCAGCGGTGCAGGGCTCACAATAACATTATCAGCTGATGCATTCAACAGAGATCTATTAAAGTTTGTTTGCTGCTTGTGTGATTACAGATGCAGGGAGAGTTATGCTTCCCAGGTTTCCACTGATGACTGAGCCTTCAACCTGCAGCAGATAGAGGACGTTCAAGAAGCTGCTGCTGTCCCCATCCAAGAAGATGCCACGTTCTGCACCCCGCACTTTCTGGGCCACCAGCTGGACGTCATCGCCGTCGTCGTCGGCCCCCACAACTGTTTCCCCGTCGCCGCCCGCACGGTCGGCCCCCAGAACTGTTTCCACGTTGCTGCTGTTGCCGTCCGCACGGTCGGCCCCCTGAAATGCTTTCCCCTTGGCTCCTGTACTGTCGGGACCGGGGTCGGCCCCCTGAACTATGTTTCTGGACTCTATTCTCTGCAGCCCATGGTTGTTATTGGCCCACCTGTTTTGTGCTTTTCATGGACATTTTGTGTTGGACTATTTTCTGAGTTCCTGTGATGGACATTTTGGTTTTGTTCCTTATATAAAAGAAGAACTTTTCCCCTCGGTTCCTCCTCCATCAAATCTCTTTCAAGTACAGGGCAATTCAAAATCGATTTAGGCTACGTCCACACGTACACGGGTATTTTTGAAAACGGAGATTTTCCGTTTTCATTTTAAAAAATAATCCCGTCCACACGTAAACGCAGAAATGAAGGAAAACGCTGCTAGGAACATGCCAAAGCAACAGGTGGCGATATATTCCCAACCGTGCAGAAATGTTGGCCAATCAGAAGTCTAGAAGCCTCGGACAGTAACTGTGTGTGTATATGTAAGCATTTAAACACTGCAGAGAGTACAATTAACAGTAACAGTATTGTAGAAATTCATTTCACCGAAACAATAACGTGGCGCACAGTGCGACGTCAAAAAAGGCGCACACCTTTGACACTGCGTTTTCTCTGTTTTCTCCATTTTTCTCGTCCACACCTAAATGCAAAAACGAAAGGTGCAAATGCATAGAAAAATCTGCGTTTTCAAAAATACCCGGGTACGTGTGGACGTAGCCTTAGTCTGTGTGTGGATGGATTTACAGTGGGGCAAAAAAGTATTTAGTCAGCCACCGATTGTGCAAGTTCCCCCACTTAAAATGATGACAGAGGTCAGTAATTTGCAACAGAGGTACACTTCAACTGTGAGAGACAGAATGTGAAAAAAAAATCCTTGAATTCACATGGTAGGATTTGTAAAGAATTTATTCGTAAATTAGGGTGGAAAATAAGTATTTGGTCACCTCAAACAAGGAAAATCTCTGGCTCTCACAGACCTGTAACGTCTTCTGTAAGAAGCTTTTCTGTCCCCCACTCGTTACCTGTATGAATGGCACCTGTTTGAACTCATCATCTGTATAAAAGACACCTGTCCACAGCCTCAAACAGTCAGACTCCAAACTCCGCCATGGCCAAGACCAAAGAGCTTTCGAAGGACACCAGGAAAAGTATTGTAGACCTGCACCAGACTGGGAAGAGTGAATCTACAATAGGCAAGCAGCTTGGTGTGAAAAAATCAACTGTGGGAGCAATCATCAGAAAATGGAAGACATACAAGACCACTGATAATCTCCCTCCATCTGGGGCTCCACGCAAGATCTCATCCCGTGGGGTCAAAATGATCATGAGAACGGTGAGCAAAGATCCCAGAACCACACGGGGGGACCTGGTGAATGACCTGCAGAGAGCTGGGACCAAAGTAACAAAGGTCACCATCAGTAACACACTACAACGGCAGGGAATCAAATCCCGCAGTGCCAGACGTGTTCCGCTGCTGAAGCCAGTGCATGTCCAGGCCCGTCTGAAGTTTGCCAGAGAGCACATGGATGATACAGCAGAGGATTGGGAGAATGTCATGTGGTCAGATGAAACCAAAGTAGAACTTTTTGGTATAAACTCAACTCGTCGTGTTTGGAGGAAGAAGAATACTGAGTTGCATCCCAAGAACACCATACCTACTGTGAAGCATGGGGGTGGAAACATCATGCTATGGGGCTGTTTTTCTGCCAAGGGGACAGGACGACTGATCCGTGTTAAGGACAGAATGAATGGGGCCATGTATCGTGAGATTTTGAGCCAAAACCTCCTTCCATCAGTGAGAACTTTGAAGATGAAACGAGGCTGTGTCTTCCAACATGACAATGATCCAAAACACACCGCCCGGGCAACAAAGGAGTGGCTCCATAAGAAGCATTTGAAAGTCCTGGAGTGGCCTAGCCAGTCTCCAGACCTCAACCCCATAGAAAATCTGTGGCGGGAGTTGAAAGTCCGTGTTGCTCGGCGACAGCCCCAAAACATCACTGCTCTCGAGAAGATCTGCATGGAGGAATGGGCCAAAATACCAGCTACTGTGTGTGCAAACCTGGTAAAGACCTATAGTAAACGTTTGACCTCTGTTATTGCCAACAAAGGTTATGTTACAAAGTATTGAGTTGTATTTTTGTTATTGACCAAATACTTATTTTCCACCCTGATTTACGAATAAATTCTTTACAAATCCTACCATGTGGATTCATGGATTTTTTTTTCACATTCTGTCTCTCACAGTTGAAGTGTACCTCTGGTCCAAATTACTGACCTCTGTCATCATTTTAGGTGGGGGAACTTGCACAATAGGTGGCTGACTAAATACTTTTTTGCCCCACTGTATGTGGATGGACTAAAGAATTTTAAATGAAACATGAAAGCACATAGTGCTCAAAACTTTAGCTGTCTGTGACAATGAACTAAAATAATAATATTTGTCAGGTTACATGGTTGAAAGTTATCACTTCATAAGATCACTCAGCAGTAACATGATTGTAAGTACAAGCTCCTGTTTGACTCTCGAAAAAAACCTTTCATATTTGAATGTCCTGAAGTGCACAGTGTGATGTAAAAAAGTAGAAGCTAAAAGTACAAAGAGTATATTATATTCTGGATCTAACAGAGATCCAGTGGAGAGAAGCCCAACAACTACTCTTTCAAGAATTTTTAGATGAAAGGAAAGTTGGAGACTGGCCTATAATTAGCTAAGGCAGCACGCTCAAGAGATGGCTTTTTAAGTAAGGGTTTAACTACTACCAGTTTGAAGGCTTGTGGTACATCATTCATATGATTGAGCCATATGATTATTACTCCATTATAAAATATTATATTTTTACCATATGTCATAAAAATTATGACTGTCATAACTTTTTATTACTTCCTATATTGTGTCCTGTGTCATAAATCATTTGCTTCACAGAAAGTGTGTGAGTGTGTGTGTGTGTGTGGGGGGGGGGGGGGGTTCTCTCTAGCCTGGCTACAGTCATGAAGAGAAACCTAGGGTTTTCTTCAAACAGTGATGAATACTGAGATGTTCTTGCTTTTCAGAGGGCTTTTTCATAAAGCAGCAAACCATTTTTTTCAGGCCAAATGATGATCTTCTAAATTTGGGATACATCATTTCCTCTCCAGCTTAAAAGTTATCTGCTGTAAATTGTGCATTTGAGGGTTATACCAGGGAGTCAAGTACCTCTGACTTGAGGCTCTCTTTTTTTACAGGAGCTACAGTATCCAGAGTCATACATATAGTGATGGGGTAAAATTATTAACAAGATAATAATCTGGTTCTTTTCCATTTTGAGAGAAGATAGTTGAGTCTAATAACAGATTAAATGCCGTGCTGATGGGGTTATTTTTAGCAACTACATGGATGTTAAAATCTGCAACATCATAAAATTCTACTGGAAAAACAGAAAAGCTAAAAGGTATCTCAACTCTCCAGAAAAACAAATGTAACAGGGCTCTGGTGGGGCATCATTGTTTTTTTTACATTACTATTTAGCTAACCAGATACCATATAATATGAAACTGATTAACTCAAATCCAGTCCACAACTCCTGGATAGAATTAGAACAAATAGATTGTAACAACCTCAAATTTCCTCTCTTACTCTTTTAAATGCAATAACAGTTTCAAAAAACAGTTGATCTCCACCTCAACAGCTTGATGGAAAACCCTTGGGATTGCAATTCTTTGGCATAATCTCCAATTTGGCACAATCCAGATTTTCAGATTAACAGAGCAACTCTTCACTTTAGAACATGGGAGAAGAAAAGAATCTCACATTTTCATCACACCTTTATAGATACTAGGCTCATGTCAGTCTCTAAGCTGTTTCAAATATTAGACAAAAGAAATATTCTCTACTACCTACAACTTAAAAATGCAATTAAGAAAAGATTTCCTATGCTTCACATAACTGTACAAACACCTACATTTGCAAAGGACATCTCACCTCTTTTCCCAAAAAACAAAAAAACTCTCTTTCAACTACATAAATAAATTTTTGTCACAAAATCAATATACATACCCATCTCCATGCTTGACTTTGTATTCAATGTATTCAAAACACTGCAGGCACATATTTTCATGCGCTACGGCTGTCTTCACCTGTTCAGCACTCAAAATCTTTCCTCTGTCTTGGGCTGCAGAATCCCATTGTCTCCTCATTTGTGCTTACTCATTCACATAACTTCAATTAGTCTTCCAACCAAACAAGGTAAACCCACACTCAAAGCCAATAATACTTATCAACTGGAAAAAGAAACAATCACTGAGCATTAATCATTGGTTGAATATCCTAATTGAGCACATATCAATGGAAAGAGTATCTGCCTCTTTAAAGAAAAGTATGACACAGTTTATTGAAACATGTCATGAAATATGACTCTAGAAAGCTGATTTTGCCTGTGATCGAATTCCACAATGGATATTCTTAATTGTCCTTTCTAAGCATATCATTAATTCTAATTGGGTCTCTATATTGCTCTATCGTTAACTCTTCAATTCTGTTTTGCAGTTTCAAGATCTCAGTCAGGATTGGTGGCTCTGACTCCACTTCCGTGTCTGACGTGGGGTTGGTTTTGGACATCACCTGTCTTGATTCTTTTAATGCACAGTACTAGTTTAGCACACATTGACACATTTAACTCATAACTATATCTATGTAATGCACAGTAGGACTCTCTGTAGGTGTTAAGGGCAGGTTGGGATGCTGTTGGCGAGTCACGTTGCTGGATCAATTGGGAGAATAGGGGTTACGAGACTTGTGGGTTGGTCATATGGAGGTTTATTTTATTTTCCTGTATTGTCTCTTGTCACCAGGTGGGTCGAGAGTGGCACTGAATACGTGGGGCAGTGGGGCCGGAGGCTGCCTGATTCTTTCCGACTTGGCTCTCCCTCCCCTTTTCTTTCCATTGATCTGCCTCACATGTGTTGCCTGTGTGTTCCAGCCCCAGGGTCCTCCCTGCGCACCTGCTCCCTTGTCCCTTTTTTCCATCTCTCTGTGTTGGCGCTGGTTGGTAATTCTTTTCTGAGCCCCCCCCACCCCCCCACCCCCCCCACCCCCTTTCTGAGAGAGAAAATAAAAGAAGAACTAATCCATATAATCCATATCCATAATCCAATAATTGGCTGCATGATTCACCAGCTGACACTCCAGGAAGGACACACACTATTGGCGCACTACCCCCTAAGATTTTTTTGCCATGGGGTTACAATGAGCCTTCACATTTCTTTTTGGCGTTGTTCCTTCTTGTTTTCCTCTTCCATGCAAGTGTCATGACTCACTTTCGGCAGTTTTGCACTACATCTGGGTGGTCCATTGAACTTTTCATTTCTTGGCCAAAGGCTGAGCGTAGAATGTCATCACGAGAATGCTTTACTGGGAAATCTCCTGTGGAGTGAATTACTGCAGAAGGGTCTGCTGAGACATCACAGCCATCTTCTCCTCCCAGAGTCGGACGAGGTTGACTGAGCGTAACAAAAACACTACAGATCTCTATCAGTCATGAACGCACACTGCCCCAAGACATTATTAAACCCCGACCAATCTGTTCCCAGAATTAAGGGATGCATCAGGTGGGATTCTGACCATGGCCTAAATTCTTTGTGTTTTGCCCTTGTAGTTCATTTCTGGCAGTACTATGAGATATTTATGAATGTCCCCATGCACACACCTAACCTCCACCCACTCTGCCTCTTTGATGGGTTTGATGGACCAGAAATGAATGCAGTCCCTCCACGAATTGCTCCATCACCACGAGCTTAGCCAGCTCAGCCTCCCTTTACCTGGGACCAGGTTGTAGCCATCGAGTCATCACATCATAAAGATCCCTGATGTGTGGAAAGGGCCAGGCCCATCCAGTTGTCCTGGAAGTGGCGATGGTGGTTCTCTGGGTGAGGCCTAGGCGATTCACAAATAACCAGCAGCCATCTGCAAAACAGGCAATTTTTGTGCTTTTTATCAAAGTTTAATTTACCCATTACCCCCAAAGAATATTCAGTGGTGTTTGACACAATAATAAGAGGTGTGCTGCAAAGCCCAGGAAAGACGGAATTAAACTGAACTAAATTTGGCTACATATAGGAAAATTTTGCTTAAGCAATAAAGTTAAGAAAGTTTATTTTAAAATCCTAGATAATATATACCCAGTTAAAGACATTGCAGAAGTTTAGGCCCTGCATTAGCATTTCAGTTTCAGAGTCTTAGGTGACAATGTATGCTAGGTGATCGCCTCACATAGTCTCTCTCAGTTATAATATGTTCTTAATATGAGTTATACACTAAAAAAATCATCTGTAAAATATATCATTTGTTTTATTAGTGTATATATGTGTTATAATGATTTACAACCAGTGTTAGGCAAGTTACTTTGAAAAGGTAATTAGTTACAGTTACTAGTCACTTCTTCAAAAAAGTAACTGAATTAGTAACTGAGTTACAATATCATAAAAGTAATTAATTACTAAGAAAAGTAAATATTGTGTTTCTTTAAAAAATGTTTAAATATGTAAAACAACTTGAATCCAGCCTTAATCAAAGTTACTAAAACAATAAAAAATAAATTACTAAACATACTTGAACATACTAAAACATATATGCAACTCTCTGTTATAAAACTAAATATATAATTGAAGTAAATAAGCACCTAACAGAAATAACTAACAGTAAACATTAATATATATGTATACAAACTATTCAAATGTTACTGTGATAATATAACAAAACAGCAATCAGATAATATTTTATAGTTGTAGAGAGAATTATTTTTAAAAAATTTGTAATAAATAATACAATAAAACATAAACAGGCTGCAGCTGACTATCAAATAAGTATTAAATTAAATTATGCTTTTAGCAATGTAGTGCAAATTAAATGAGCCAAACTGTAACAACTTTAGAGAACTCTGGCTAAACAAGTATTTTCTTCAACGCAAAAGTAAATAGTTGAGGTGATTTCAATTTAATACTGAAAAAGTACACTGTATAATAAAACTAAAACGTTTTTATAAGGTATAAAAATGTAATCAGGTAATACAAAGTGTCAACTCCATGGCCATTTACAATCTATTTGAAGTTCTTGCAGTAGATGTATATGTATGTCCTCTGCTTTTTTAAAACATGAAGAATTCTTATTTGTCACATCCACAAACCCCTCACATCCATTCATCCTAGCCGTTAAAAAACCAGTGGTAGTATCTCAAAACAAGGACCTTCTCATATTTCTCATCAGAGAGTCTGTTCCTCTTTGGAGAGAAGACGAGCTAAACAGTCCAAGGCTAAAGAGTGTGTCTACTGGGGCACTGGATGGCGTGGCTGCATTGTATCTGAGTGAAATATTCCTTATCAGTACATATCTATTCAGAGAGTCCATTCCATGTGATCCTGATTTGAAATAATCTATGACTTGACTTTCTGCAGTAGTAGAGGTGTCGTCCTCATCTTCAAAGGAAAAAAAGTCATCCTCTGTGGTTGAGTCTGTGCTAAGTTGGCATGTTGGTGTGCTGGTACCTGCTCGCTGGTCTTTGTCAAGGACAATTTTCCGGCACCCTGCCAGCAGACTTGCCTTGGCCTTGTCTTTCCTTTCCTGTGTCCGCAGGAAATGTAGTTTGAACTTGGGCAGAGTCACAGCAGCCAAGAGAGCATCTTCACTTTCCAGTACCTCTGAAAATCTTGTTTTCTGAAAGTAAAGTATGTAAAGCATATATTATACAACCTATCTATACACATAAACACACACACCACATTATATATCATGTGCATCTTTAAAAATATATTGCATTTGACATTAAATTTTTCATAATTGTTCTTTTTAAAGTTCTTACTGTGACGACTGCCTCTGGAAGATTTTCAAGAATTTGCAGGTCACTGCTCAACTCCAGGGTCATAAACATCAATGTCTCCAGTGTGGGTAGCAGTATCCCATAAAAAGTGTTGTCTTCTCCCTGAAGAATGTCCAGGTCCACTGTAAGTGGCCTCATGGCAGTGCAGTACTCCCTGATGAACTGATGTTCCCGCTCTGTCATGGCGGTCAACCCAAACTTGGAGAAGATGGTGTTCAGCTCAACCAGAGAAATCTCACAGATTTGAGGCAAGGAATCATAAAACAAATTCCATCTTGTAGTGCAAGGAACTAGCAGTTTCTTTCCAATAATGCCATCCACTGTCTCTGCAGCCACTGTTGAACGACTGGCCTTGTTCCATAACCCTGTTCACTTTGTGGTAGCACTTCTATATACTGCCTTTGTTTCCGTTTGTGAAAGTAGCCACTTGTCAACATCATTACAAGAAACAAGACTTAATGTGTGCGATGCACATCTCTGGTGTGGCGGCAGAGTGATCATCACACCTACATTATCATCATTGTCATTATCATCACCAACACTGTTTGTAAAAGTTACCTCATCCTCATCATTCTCAGAGTCATCCTCCTAAACTGGCTGGTACTTTTTGAAGGCCTTGACAAAATTAGAGCCATTGTCCATCACAGTTGATGTTATTTTGTGGGACATGCCATAGTGTGAGTGAATGTTGCTGGTATCTTGGCAATAAGAGACTTGAAGGAATCTGACTCGACTGTTGATAAAGGCAGCATGTTCTCAACGACATACCTGGCTATCAATTTGTTTAATTCAGTCTGTGTCACAGTCACAGATGTTTGTGGAGAAGAGAAATCAAGCTTAGACTGCTTGGATTGCGTCACTCCATCTCCATTGCTCGCTGAGCTCATGTTAGCCTCACCTGGGTTTGAGCTGTGCCTGCTAGCATCAACACCATCATTCTTGGCGACCAGTTTTGTTGAAGCATGTGCCGTTGAGCTTCGTAAGATTTGAATTGCTTGTAACTGATGTGGAAAGGCACTTTGTTCCATGGCATAGGCTACATTTTACATACAGATTCTTGCCTTTTATCTCTTTGAGTGAAAAATGTCTGTACCTCCACTTAAAAAAATGCTAACTTCGAATTATCCATTGATTTTTGTTACTGTGCTATCTGTTTGTATGTGAACATCTGCCCAAGTCTACCACTGATTGGTTTTCCAATGACTACCTTACTCTTACCCAGCCAATCAGCAGCACTCGTGCGATTCTTTTGCCCTCCTACCTCCCAGTAAGCGGAAGACAGATGGAAAAAATAGTAACGCATCCGTACCGCTTTTTTCTTGTTAGTAACGGTAACGGTGTTGTAACGATAGAAATAGCAATTAGTTAGATTACTCGTTACTGAAAAAAGTAACGCCGTTAGTAACAGTGTTACTTGTAACGCTGTTATTCCCATCACTGTTTACAACATTATATTAGGCAGAAAACTTAACAAATAACTCAATGAGGGCACTGTATCATGTTTTGAGGAAAAAAAACTTCACCTGCTTCATTCAACTTCTGCTGCTCCTGGGAAAATATCATATTTACCAAACCACATATTAATCACGTCTGTCAAGAACTTCTCCAATGCAGCACCACAGTCAAAGTACTTGCAAACAAAGAGGCAATTAAAATGAATGATATGTTGCAGAAATGTTATGTAAAGTTGTGATTATCTATTATATTTATTTTGTATTATTGTTCTGTTATTATTCTTTTAGTATGTCTCCACTGTTATTCCCTTTTATTCCTGACATTAAGATGTTCTGTATATACTTGCTAATAAAGTTTTGGGTAAAAAATATTTCCTGTCAATGCAGATGGGAGGAGAAAATGGCAGCCAAGGTGAAAGTCCTTTCAGCCTCCATTTAGTGTTGAGAGCAGAAAGAGGAAAAGTGGAGCTGAGGCAGGGTGAGTGCTAACGCAACATTCTTGTTTTTGTGCTGTCAGAGTCTCCTCCAGAGGCTTTGACTTTTACCAACCTGCTATTGGAAAGCAGCTTTAGTTCTGAATAACTTTGCTATTGCAATAAGGTTTCTTTGTGCTCCATCTAGCCTGCTGTTTCCTATAGAAAAGTCCTTTAGTCTACCTACAAATGTGATATGAGGACAGCAAGAACAGTGCAGGCGTTCTGTTTTATGGTGATCTATTAATGCTATAGTGCACTAACATTATTATTATAAAATCATTTAATATCAAAATCAAGGAATAACCATCTAAATATTAACAACTGCACAATATAGTGAGGTAAGACAGAAACAAGTTTAACATACTACTACTACTATTACTACTACTACTACTACTACTACTAATAATAATAATAATAATAATAATAATAGTGGGAGATACACTACTACTTCTGGGTTAACCTTGGATTTTCTGTTCTTTGACGGTGGTTCACTCCTTGCTGCTCCAGAGCAGGTAATACTCCAGCTATAAGATCATTATAAAGATTTTTAACCACCATTAGATAATATCTCTGATGTAGCTGACCAATGAAATGGCCCTTTTAGACTGGTCAGATACTGCCAACACCACCCCTTTCCTATGAAAGTGCAGGGAAAACCCTGAGTTAACATACATGATGACCTAATTTATGTGACCATTTATCCTGATCTTCATATTAGAGCAAGTGAATTCAGATCCAGTTTGCTATTTGTCCTCAACACTTCAAACCAACACCCAGGATGTAAACAAACGAAAATACTGAACACTGATTGAAGCCCAGATTGACTCTTAGTAAAAGGAAAAACAACGACAACAACAACAACTCAGGAAACCTAATTCAAGGCGTTCACTTTCGGTTTTCGTTTCGTTTCAGATTCAAACTTAATACTTATTCTTAGTAGCCGTACCACAACACAAAGTTTTCTCATCGTTTAATATTCGTTTTCTTCTTTTATTGAGACCTTCAGCGTGTCCGGTGTTCGAGATTAACTGGAGTCGCAGATCAACTGGTGACGGTTAAACAGAAATGCGGTAGACTTGCTTTTCAGGATACCGACAAACAGGGAAATAAAC